>NC_137356.1:13782243-13854743 GCF_965287045.1 Carcharhinus amblyrhynchos
CAAACCTTGGATGTCTCCCAATCCAATGCTTTTCTGATCTGCAGCCCATTCAAACCTCATCAACTCCAATCTCTATTTATCAGCTGACCACAAATCCTCTTCACATCCACTCTGTTCTCGCTAACCCAGATTGTTAAGCTGGTCTTTCTCTACACCCTAACTACGACTGTGACACTACATTCTGCACTCTCTCCTTCTTCCCTATGTACTCTATGAATGGTATGCTGTATAGTACTTTTCACTGTACCACAATACATGTGACAATAATAAATCATACGGGCAGCAGGGTGGCACAGTGGTTCGCACTGCTGCCTCACAGCGCCAGGGACCCGGGTTCAATTCCCGGCTTGGATCTGTGCGGAGTCTGCACATTCTCCCCGTGTCTGCGTGGGTTTCCTCCCACAGTCCAAAGATATGTGGGTTAGGCGCACTGGCTGCGCTAAATTGACCCTTCGTGTCCGGGGACGCATAGGTTAGAGGGATCAGCGGGGTAAATATATGGGGGTAGGCCCGAGGTGGGATTGTCTTTGGTGCAGACGCGATGGGCTGAATGGCCTCCTCCTGCACTGTAGGGATTCTATGAAATCAAATCATTGGCCCCCACATCGAGACACTGGGTGGGATTTTCTGGACCTCACTCATCCCAAACCCCAAAAATCTTGCCCGAGGTCAACAGACCTTTCCATGGTCCACCCCTCGCCCATTCCTGTGGCAGCTGGGGTGGTAAAAAGTCCGGCCGACTTTGAAGTTCTTGGCTGGAATTCTCCAGCTGGCATGATTCTCCTGTCCCGCCGACAGCGCAACCCCGGTCTGTGGATTCCCCGCCAGCCTGGGGTGACATCAGTGGGGATTCCCATTGGCAACGGCGGGACTGTAAACACCACCTGGGAGCCTGGAGAATCTCGCCCCTTGAGCTTCCCTCCCTGGCATCATTCCTCCCCCTCCCTATCTCTGGAACCTCCTCCAGTCACGCAGCCCTCCTGATCTCTGCCCTCCTCCAATTCTGGCCTCTTGGTGCCATCTGGGTGTGGCTCAGTTGGCAGCCGTGCCTTTGGTAGGTTCTGCTTTGCGAGAGGCGCTACGTCAATGCGGCTTGCTGTCCTGACTCAAGGAGCACTCCGGTTGTGGTTTTGCGCAGTCACGGGAGTGTCCGTATGAGGAATGTTCCTCTGAAGCAATTGTGGTGAGGTCCAACGTGATTCAAGTCTTGCCAGCATCCCCTCAAACTTCCCGTTTAGACATTGACACACGAAAGAATCTGCTGCCAGCATTACCCCAGGCGAGGAACCGTCAAAACCCACAGCAAGCGAGGAAAAGGAGCAAAAAACAATTAAAGACAACAAAATGGAGAGAGGAAAAGAAGAGAGAGAAGAGACTGCATCAATGGTGTTTGCATCTCCTGTGATATACAGCCTGGATTTATAGACTGTCATTGATATTAGATAGAAATAGCTAGAAACCCTACAGTACAGAAAGAGGCCATTCAGCCTATCGAGTCTGCACTGACCACAATCCCACCCAGGTCCTATCCCCATATCCCTACATATTTACCCACTAATCCCTCTAACCTACGCATCTCAGGGCACTAAGGGGCAATTTTACCAAAGCCAACCCATCTAACCCACACATCTTTGGACTCTAAGGGGCAATTTAGCATGGCCAATCCACCTAAACTACACATCTTTGGACACTAAGGGGCAATTTAGCATGGCCAATCCACCTAAACTACACATCTTTGGACACTAAGGGGCAATTTAGCATGGCCAATCCACCTAACCTGCACATCTTTGGACACTAAGGGGCATTTTACCATGGCCAATCCACCTAACCTGCACATCTTTGGACAGTAAGGGGCAATTTAACATGGCCAATCCACCTAACCTGCACATCTTTGGACACTAAGGGGCAATTTAGCATGGCCAATCCACCTAACCTGCACATCTTTGGACACTAAGGGGCAATTTACCATGGCCAATCCACCTAACCTATACATCTTTGGACACTAAGGGGCATTTTACCATGGCCAATCCATCTAACCTGCACATGTTTGGACAGTAGGGGGCAATTTAGCATGGCCAAATCACCTAACTTGCACATCTTTGGACTGTGGGAGGAAACCGGAGCACCAGGAGGAAACCAACGCAGACACGAGGAGAATGTGCAAACTCCGCACAGACAGTGACCCGAGCCAGGGATCAAACCCAGGTCCGTGGAGCTGTGAAGCAGCAGTGCTAACCACTGTGGTACTGTGACCCCACCCCAGGGTGCTTCACAGGACCACAACCACAGCACCATACAAGGAACCGATAGGATAGATGTCCAAAAACCTGGGCGGCGATGTCGGACGGGGATTCTCCGATCTCGTCGGTGCCATGCCGAGAATGGGGAATTTGGCGCTCAGCCAAAACTTCATTCCCTTCAGCGGGTCTGGAGGATCCCAGCCGCGGATGAGGTTGGGGGTTTTCAGCAGTCGGATTTATGGAGCAGCTCAATAGAGAGAGAGGTGATGGGGCGGGTATGGCCTCGTGGTATTATCACTAGGCTATTAATCTAGAAACTCAGCTAATGTCCTGAGGACCTGGGTTCGAATCCCACCCCAGCAGATGGTGGAATTTGAATCCAATTAAAAAAATATTTAGAATTAAGTATCTGCTGATCACCGTGAAACCATTGTTGGAAAGACCCATCTGGTTCATTGATGTCCTTTAGGGAAGGAAATCTGCCGTCCTTACCAAGTCTATATGTGACTCCAGAGTCACAGCAATGTGGGTGACTCTCAACTGCCCTCCAAGGGCAATTAGGGATGGGCAATAAATGCTGGCCCAGCCAGTGACACCCATGTCCCATGAATGAATAATTTTTAAAAATGGATGCGGTTGCAGAAGGAGATTCTCGAGTTTGGGGTCAACAGGCAGGTTGCCCGCAGCCTCTTACTCACTGCCTTTAGGCTTTGACCCTCCCCTCTCTCTGCACAGCTCGCTATCCATTCCACTACTCGCCTGATGACTCTGCAAACTCTGATCTTATTTGTCACTTATAAGATACGTTATTAAAGGAACTAAGATGCATTATTAAAGGCTTTTTGGAAAACTAGGTAAATCACATCTATTGTATTATCGTTGTCCACTTCATCACGCAAACCAGCCTCCCATCTATTTTAAAAAGAACAAGGAACAAAATCAGCCCGGGAAACAGGCCCTTCGGCCCAACGAGCCCGCGCCGCCATCTCAACACCACCAGTCCCCCCTCTCCCCCCACGACCCCTGTCTAATGTTTTATGGCCATCCAGATTGAGGGAAACTGATTTAGGGACAATTTATTCCTGCCAATCGGCCTAACAGCACATCTTTGGGGTGTGGGAGGAAACCGGAGCACCAGGAGGAAACCCACGCAAGCACGGGGAGAATGCGCAAACTCCCACAGACACCGACCCAAATCCATGTGTCTGCACAGCCAACAGTGATAGTCACTGAGCTGTCGTCTTGCCCAGTATGTTGTCCAGTTTAGGACATGTATATATAAAACATCACCCAATTTGCCTTTGGTTCCTCATTGCAGAGATGAACGCAACTTTTTTTTATTCATTTATGGAACATGGGTGTCAGTGGCTGGCCAGCATTTATCGCTAGTTGCCCCCTTCTCCTCAAACTATGACCCCTAGTTTTGGGCTCCCCCATCATTAGGAGCATTCTTTCTGAATCTACCCTGTCTAACCCTGTTAGAATTTTACAAGTTTCTATGAGATTCCCATCTCACTCTTCTAAACTCCAGTGAATATAATCCTAACCGACTTAGTCTCTCTTCAGCTGACAGTTGGCAGAGCGGCAAGTATATGAAACAAGGCCCATTACCATGTCAGTGTCTTGTTGGCACAGTTTTAAAGTTTATTTATTAGTGTCACAAGCAGGCTTACATTAACACTGCAATTAAGTTACTGTGAAAATCCCCTAGTTGCCACACTCCTGTTCGGGTACACTGAAGGAGGATTTAGCATGGCTAATGCACCAGCGTGTCTTTTGGACTACATAGGCCCTCAATGTTGTGCCGAGCTATCCCCGAACCCAAGCTATCCCACTCCCTAACATTCTGGTGTGCTCCATGTGCCTATCCAATAACCGCTTGAAAGTTCCTAAAGTGTCCGACTCCACTATCACAGCAGGCAGTGCATTCCACACCCCAACCACTCTCTGAGTGAAGAATCTACCTCGGGCATCCCTCCTATATCTCCCACCATGAGCCTTATAGTTATGCCCCCCTAGTAACAGTATGGGACTGTGGGAGGAAACTGGAGCACCCGGAGGAAACCCACGTAGACATGGGGGAGAAGGTGCAGGCTCCGCACAGACAGTGACCTGAGGCCGGAATCGAATCCGGGTCCCTGGCGATGTGAGGCAGCAGTGCTAAGCACTGTGCCACCGTGCTGTTGACAAAGAAAGACCACATCTCCAGTTTCTTCCTCTGCCTGCGTGTGTCATAACCAAGATCCACATCAAACATTTTAAAGTTTCTCACCACAAGTCTGTAAGTAATTTTAAGTTCAATTCTTTTACTAACGAAAACAAGACACTGAGATTATCTCAGTGATTCCTCGAATCCACAATGTTCGACTGCGATCACTGTACCGATTTTATCAAGATTCTTCGAGCGTACCGGCCCTCACCCTGGGGGGTGGGGGGGGGGGGGTGGGGGGGGCGTAGTTATTACAGTTCCACTTAAGCAAATGGCAAATTAAATGGCTCACTGGGAGGGACGAGATTCCCAACCACCTGTTTCCCGCCAGTGGGAGGTGGTGCGTTCTTTGCTAGAGGTGGGATTCTCCAGTCCCGCCGCTGCCAATAGGAATTTCCATTGTCACCCCGCATCAGCAGGAAGCCAGACAGCGTGGGTGCGCTGCCAGGGAGACCGGAGAATCCCACTGGCATGAATAACCAGAAAATTCCGGCCAAGAACTTTAAAGTGGAGGCATTGCCTCGATGTGGGAGTCAATGGTTTGATTCGATTTATTATTGTCACTTGTACTGGGATCCAGTGAAAAGTATTGTTTCTTGCGCCGTATACAGACAAAGCATACCGTTCATAGAGTACATAAGGGAGAAGGAAAGGTGAGGGTGCAGAATGAAGGGAGAAGGTAAGGAGAGGGTGCAGAATGTGGTGTTACAGTCATAGCTAGGGTGTAGAGAAAGATCAACTTAATGCGAGGTAGGTCCATTCAAAAGTCTGACAGCAGCAGGGAAGAAGCTGTTCTTGAGTCAGTTGGTACGTGACCTCAGGCTGTTGTATCTTTTTCCAGAAGGAAGAAGGTGGAAGAGAGAATGTCCGGGGTGCGTGGGGTATTTAATTATGCTGGTTGCTTCGCTGAGGCAGCGGGGAGTGTAGACAGAGTCAGTGGATGGGAGGCTGGTTTGTGTGATGGATTGGGCTACATTCACAACCCTTTGTAGTTCCTTGCGGTCTTGGGCAGAGCAGGAGCCCGTACCAAGCTGTAATACAACCGGATGGGATGCTTTCTATGGTGCATCTGTAAAAATGAGTGAGTATTGTAGCATATATGCCAAATTTCCTTAGCCTCCTGAGAAAGAGGCATTTGAGGGCTTTCTTAACTATAGTTTCGGCGCAGAGGGGCAAGAACAGGTTGTTGGTGACCTGGACACCTAGAAACTCTCGACCATTTCCACTTTATCCCTGTTGATGTAGACAGAGGCCATGCCCTCCACTATGCTTCCTGAGACCTGGAGTTTGGGGGGTGGGGGGCGGGGGGGTGGTGGCTGCGGTTTGATCAGGTCGAGCCTGCAGATAAGTAGGTGGGTGGGGGATGTCACATCTGGTCAGGTCGGGTCAGGCTGGAGGGTAAGGGTAAAAAGGTCAGAGATTGTGACTAATTCCATCGGTTGAGGTGAGAGTCAAACTTAGCCAGGTGGCAGGGATGGGGGGTGGGGGGGGAGGGGTAAAGGTGGGGGAGGAGAGGTGGAATGATAGGGGTGGGGTGGGGCGGGGGAGAAGGAGGGTAGGGTGGGGGGGGGGGCTGGGATGTAAGGATGGGGGAATGGGGGGGGAGGATGGGGAGGAGGGGCCAAGGGTGGAAGTGTGGGGGGGGAGGTGGTTGGAGGAGAGGTGGAAAGATGGGGGAGGGGTGGGGTGGGGGAGGAGGGGGGGAAGGGTAGGGTGTGGGATGTAGGAATGGGGGAATGGGGGTGAGGATGGGGAGGAGGGGCCAAGGGTGGAAGTGTGGGGGGGGGGTTGGTTGGAGGAGAGGTGGAAAGATGGGGGAGGGGTGGGGTGGGGGAGGAGGAGGGGGGGAAGGGTGGGGAGGTGGGGTGGAAGGGTGGGGGTTTGGGGTAAGGATGGGGGAAGAGGGTGGAAGGATGGGGGTGTTGGTTGTATTGGCTGAAGGGATGTAATTCCATGGAATGGGGGGGGGGTGTATTCCCTTAGGGGTTGTAGTGTGGGGTTTGCCTCGTAGCAGTGAATGGTTGGGCAATTGCAGGAGTTGGCGGGGCTGGGGTCTCTGGGACAGAGGAGGGAGTGGCAGGTCAGTGTGGTTCTGTATAATAGTTACCCAGAAACTCAAAGAGGTTTTAATCCCTCTAACATTTTCTGGGTAACTATTATCCAAAATCTGCGATTTAAATCCCATTTTCTATTGTTTCTCACTGCAGGGCGATTGCCCAGGGGAAGGTGCCCAGTTGCCCCAGGATGGCACGGTGGCACTGTGGTTAGCCCTGCTGCCTCACAGTGCTAGGGACCCTGGGTTCAATTCTGGCCATGGGTGATTGTCAGCGTGAAGTTTGCATGTTCTCCCCATGTCTGCGCGGGTTTCCTCTGGGTGCTCTGATTCCTGCCACACTCTAAAGATGTGTAGGTTAGCTGGATTGGCCATGCTAAATTGTCCCTTAGTGTCCAAAGATGTGTAGATTAGGGGAATGAGCAGAGTAAGAAGTGTGGGTTTACTGGGATAAGGCGGAGGAGAGGGCCTGGATAAGATACTCTGTCAAAGGGTCGGTGCAGACTAGATAGCTGAATGGCCTTGTCTGCACTGTCAGGATTCCATGATTCTAAGCTTACCCTTCTGCGCAGTCGATTTGCAAACCTTATCTGGTAAGTTGTGTGAGAGATTCCCCGGTATGTCTTTGTGGTACCTCTCCCAGCTCAACCTGAAACTGGAGATTGCGGCTCAGGAGAAGGATGTATTGTTAAAGTGAGATGGCGTAGATTGGAGGTGGCTTATTCAGCACGAATGCCAGCATTGGGCCGAATGGCCTGTTTCTGTGTTATAAAATCTGAGAAGCCGGTTTCTGGGATTCTGGTAAACAGTCATGGGTGACCAAAGGCTTTACATAACTGCTGGGAAATAAGAATCCCACAAGAAAATGTTGAGGCAAGTGTACCCTTACCTGCTTGGGCATTTCTGACTCACCTGCCTCTTAGCCAACATCAATCATTTCCAAAGCCCGCGCCAAGGGGCCACTTAAAGAGACACTGATTGGTAATGTTATTGGGCTAGTAACCTCAAGGCCGGGACTATTGCTCTGGAGGTATGGGATGGCTTGTGATGGAGTTGATAGGGGTCCCTATGTGGGATCTTGCTGTGCACACGTTCGGCATCAGAGTTTACCTCCATAATCACAGCGGCTGCAATCTCACTGACTGGTGGCCGATGCGGCGAGGTGCTATACCAATGCAAGTTACCCCCTCCATCCCCGGCTATCAGGAACGAGAGGGTCACTCAGGCTGAAGCCTCCCTCTTCGCAAAAGGCCATGAATTGGGGTTTAGCTGGATTGGATAGGCCGGGTGCTTGGAAATCTGAATGATTCCTTTGTCCGTTCCTGCTGGAACATTCAAGGTGACTCTGCCCTCTTAACACAACTCATTTCACGCATTCTTCTGATCTCATTCCCAGTCCTCACTCTTTTCCCCTTCAATCCTCAGGCCATTGGCTGTAGGCTTGAACTAGATTGTGACTTGCGAGTAAATTCTCAAAAGACAGGGATTATGAAAGAATCGAAGTGTATTAGAGTGGAGAACATTGATTAGTAACCACCATGGCTCCTGGATTCAGTCCACCGTAAGCATTAAGAGGTTGGACAGTTTTATATTATAGAATCATAGAATCCCTACTTGGCAGAAGAGGCCATTTGGCCCATCATGTCTGCACCGACTTTCTGACAGAGTGTCTTGCACAGAATCGCTCCCCTACCCTATTCCTGTAACCTCACACATTTCCCATGGCCAATCCACCTAACCTGCACATTCAAAAGGGGAATTATTAAACTTGTTTCCAGCTTCCATCTCAAGTTTAGTACTGAATCTTTGGACTTTTAAGACCTAAATGCATGTTACTTCTTTTGTAATCACCTTTTCTTGTGTGTCTGTGTGTGTGAGCGTGCATGTATCTGTTTGTGTGTGAGCTCTGTGTGTGTGTGAGTTTGCTTTCGTGTCTATTTGTGTGTGAGTTTGTGCTTGTGAGTTTGCATGTGTGTACCTGCTTGTGTGTGAGTTTGTATGTTTGCATGTGAGTGAGTGTGTGTGTTGCGTGACTGTGTGTCTGTGCATGTATGTGGATTTGTGTGTCTATGTGTGTGTGTGTGTGTGTGTGTGTGTGTGTGTGTGTGTGTGTGTGTGAGTGTGTTGATGCTGTTGTGAGTAAATTCAGAAATTTATAAGTAAACATTTATCCTTTTTTTGGAACCTTACAAGTAAACCTTTTTAGTGTCTATTCTTGAGAGTTACATCTCTAAAGGACGTTGTGCAGAGCAAGATCCCATCAATACCCAATATTTTCATGACCAAATTTTTTTGTGTTATTGGTTAACGTAAAAATGTCTTTTCCTTTGAATGATTTCTTCATGAGATGCAGGCATTGCTGGCGAGGCTAGAATTTATTGCCCATCCCTAGTTGCCCTTGAGAAGGTGGTGGTGAGCTGCCTTCTTGAACCCACTGCGGTCCACATGCTGTAGGTAGACCCCCAGTAAAGGCAGCAGGACAGGTAGAGATGAGGTGGTTAAGAAGTCCTGTGGGATACTTGCCTTTATTCGCTGAGGCATCGAATCTAAGAGCAGGGTGATGGAGCTGTGTCTAACACTCGTTAGTCCACAGCTAGAACACTGTGGGCAGTTCTGGTTGCCGCACTGTAGGGTAAATGTGACTGCACTAGAGAGGGTGCGGAGGAGAGTCACCAGGGTGTTACCCGGGCTGGAGAGTTTCAGCTATGGAGAGGGGCTGGTTAGGCTTGGGGTTGGAGCAGAGAAAGCTGAGGGGGGACCTGATCGAGGTTAGAAAATTATGAGGGACATGTTTAGGGAGAAACTTTTCCCCTCAGTAGAGGGGCCAGTAACCAGGGGGCAGAGATTGAAGGTGAGGGGTGGAGATTTAGAGGGGATTTGAGGAAAAGCTTTTAGAACCATAGAAAATTAAAGCTCAGAAACAGGCCTTTTGGCCCTTCTTGTCTGTGCTGAACCATTTTTCTGCCTCGTCCCACTGACCTGCACCTGGACCATATCCCTCCACGCCCCTCTCACCCATGTACCTGTCCAAGTTTTTCTTAAATGTTTTGTACCCAGAGGGTGGTGGGAGTCTGGAACCCGCTGCCTGAAAGGGCGATAGAGGTGGGAACCTTTACAACATTTAAGAAGCATTTAGATGAACCCTTGAAACCCCATAACACACAAGGCTTCAGAACCAAGTGCTGCAAAATGGGATTAGAATAGATGGATGGCTGGTACAGGCATGATGGGCTGAAGGGCCTCTTTCTGTGCTGTTAAACCCTATGGCCGGGATTCTCTGGCCACTCTCGCCCCAAGGCGAGGTCAACGGACGTTTAGACAGTCCACCCCCACCCGCTCCAATTCTCATGGGAGAATTCCGGCCTATAACAATGCCGTGGGAACAGAAACTCCTTTGCTCTTCCAAATCAAAAGGCTAATCTAAGTAAGTCTTTTTTTAAAACTGTCATACAAGTACTGTCTGCATCCATGGGAGAGTGCGGCTGCGTTTTGAGTGACCCGTTTATCTAAAGGATGATACATTCTGCCAATGCGGCACCCCCCAGTACTACACTGGGGCGGTTCAGCCGAGATACACTGCTCAGGTCTCTCGATCTTGAACCCACAACATTCTGACTCCGACGCAGTTAAAGCATCTTCATTGTAGCACCCTGACAAACTGCTCCCTTCCAGTGTAACCGCCATCTGTATCTGAGTTATTTGCTGTTTGTAGCTATAGTGTGTGTGAGAGAGGGTGTGTGAGAGTGAATCTGTGGCGTGTGTGAGAGTGCATGTGAATCCGTGAAATCATAGCGTCCCTACAGTGCAGAGGGAGGCCATTTGGCCCATTGGGTCTGCGCCAACAGCGATCCTATCCAAGCCCTATGTCACCAGTGACAGCTTTGTATTGTGACCACGATGTAAGGGTCATAAGAACATAAGAACATAAGAAATAGGACCAGGAGTAGGCCTTCCCTTTCATCATCTTATACGTCATTTGACCATGTAAACCATGGAAGCAATTACAGAGAGGTGTATTAGTCAAGCTAATCATTATAAATACAAAATACTACGCAACAATTCACTAAAGATCTTTGGACCTCCCAAGCACACTTCCACCTAGAAAGACAAGGGCAGCAGATACACGGGAACCTGCAAGTTCCCCTCCAGGCCACTCACCATCCAGATTTGGAAATATATCGGCCATCCCTTTGCAGTCGCTGGAATCCTGGAATTCCCTCCCTCACGGCACTGTGGGTCAACCCACAGCACAGGGACTGCAGCGATTCAAGAAGGCAGCTCTCCACCGCCTTCTCAAGGGGCAACTAGGGATGGGCAATAAATGCTGGCCCAGCCAGCAACACCCCCCGTCCCATGAATGATTAAAAGAAATGAAAATGTGTAGAATTATGGAGAGCTTGGAGCAGCCCAGGGCGAGGCCCCAAGTTTCAGAACATAAGAACTAGGAGCAGGAGTCGGCCATCTAGCCCCTCGAGCCTGCCCCGCCATTCAATAAGATCATGGCTGATCTGGAGTGGATCAGTTCCACTTACCCGCTTTCTCCCCGTAACCCTTATCGATCAGTTTGGGGTAATGAAGTTTCTTTATTAAGCCCTTCCTTTGATTTATAAGTTGGAATAAGTTTTGTTGTATGCTGCATTTTGAAGAACTCCTTCAGGAGAATCACCTCCCCGTAACCCTGCAAATTTACCCTACTAACCCCCCTCCGACACTGAGGGGCACGGCCAAGCCACCTGACCTGCACATCTTTGGAGTGTGGGAGGAAACCAGAACACCCTAAGGAAGCCCACCCTGACATGGGGAGAATGTGCAGACTCCACACAGACAGTGACCCGAGGCCGGAATCGAGCCCGGGTCCCTGGTGCTGCGAGGCAGCAGCACTAACCACTGTGCCACTGTGCCACCTGTATTAGTGGAGGATTTGGGAGGGATATTGAAGTAAAGCTCCCATGTTGGACAGTAATAATTGAGAAACGATATGAATCATTTATATTATTCATAGAGCCAACTGCATTCTCACAAGACTCACCGACTCCATTGTGACGAATTATTGCTTTCACAACTCTAACTACAAATCCCTTTCATCTTTTGATTTGATTTATTATTGTCACATGCATTGGAATCCAGTGAAAAATATTGTTTCTTGCGCGCTATACAGACAAACCATACTGTTCATAGAGAAGGAAAGGAGAGAATGCAGAATGTAGTGTTACAGTCACAGCGAGGGTGTAGAGAAAGATCAACTTAACGCGAGGTAGGTCCATTCAAAAGTCTGACAGCAGCAGGGAAGAAGCTGTTCTTGAGTCGGTTGGTACGTGACCTCAGACTTTTGTATCTTTTTCCCGGCGGAAGAAGGTGGAAGAGGGAATGTCCGGGGTGCGTGGGGTCCTTAATTATGCTGGCTGCTTTGCTGAGGCAGCGGGAAGTGTAGACAGAGTCAATGGATGGGAGGCTGGTTTAGGTGATGGATTGGGCTACGTTCACCACCCTTTTGTAGTTCCTTGCAGTCTTGGGCAGAGCAGGAGCCCATACCAAGCTGTGATCCAACCAGAAAGAATGCTTTCTACGGCGCATCTGTAAAAGTTGGTGAGAGTCGTAGCGGGCGTGCCAAATTTCTTTAGCCTCCTGAGAAAATAGAGGCGTTGGTGGGTTTCCTTAACTACCTCTGAATTATAATTAGCAGTGCGAACCATTGTGCCACCCAGAAGGTTTAATTTCAACATCACGCGTAATTCTAATTTTAAAATGCTGACTGTTTTTTAATTACAGCAACTTCAGACTCTATGTCAGTATGAACTTCCTGAGGTGCAGGAACAGGGCTAAAGGAGAGAGGGGGGTCCAACAAAGACACAATGCAAGGAGACTATGTCTTGCTATATGTAATTTTGTGTGGAGTTAAGAGGGGAAGGGGAAAACATTTTCATTTGCTGTGTGAGAAAATAAATATCTTCCTCCAAGCTGTGTCCTCAGACTAAACAAAATATTGCTCCTTGGGAACACATTACACGCTGAGCTTGCAGTGCTGTAAACAGAGCCACAATCAACAGAGAAACCAGCCAAAGCAGGATCAAATCACAGGATCATACAATCCCTGCAGTACAGAAGGAGTCTCTTCAGAGCCTGCACCAGCGACTGGCCCACCCTATCCCCACGTTGTTACCCAGCTAATCCCCCCAAAACTAGGGCCAATTTAGCACGGTCAATGCACCCTAACCTGCACGTCTTTCCAACTGTGGGAACCTGGAGCACCCGGAGGAAACCCACGCAGACACGGGGAGAATGTACAGACCCCACACAGACAGTGACCCAAGCAGGGAATCGAACCCGGATCCCTGGTGCTGAGTAGGGCTAAGCACCGTGCTGCCCCTAAGTTATCGGGAAGAGGGAGCAGAGAGATGAGCAGTGACGTGTGGCCAATGATTTCAGTCCCTCGTGGGAGCTTCACTTCAATATCTCTCCCAAGTTCTCCACTGATGTGGGCGGCACGTTGGCACAGTGGGGTTAGCACTGCTGCCTCCCAGCGCCAGGGACCCGGGTTCGATTCCCGGCTCGGGTCACTGTCTGTGTGGAGTCTGCACATTCTCCCCATGTCTGTGTGGGTTTCCTCGGAGTTTCCTCCCACAGTCTGAAAGACGTGCATGTTAGGGTACAGTAACCGTGCTAAATTCTCCCTCAGTGTGCCCAAACAGGAGTGTGGCAACTAGGGGGTTTTCACAGTAACTCCATTGCAGTGTTAATGTAAGCCTTACTTGTGACTCTAATGAGCTTTGATTTACAAACTGGTGCTTTTCCAGTGCTGGGTTTGGGGGGAGGGAATGTGAGGATCATTTCGCTGGAAACAACTGCAAGGCTGGGCAGTGAGGGGAACCCATCAGACACTAAACAGTGCTGGTGAGAAAGCAAACAGCGGGCAGTGTGTGACTACAGTCTGTGCGGAGTCTGCACGTTCTCCCCATGCCTGCATGGGTTTCCTCCGGGTGCTCCGGTTTCCTCCCACAGTCTAACGATGTGCAGGTTAGGCGGATTGGCCGTGCTAAATTGCCCCTTAGTGTCCAAAGATGCCCTGGGTGGGTGGATTAGCCACGCTAAAGTGCTCCTTAGTGTGAGGGGGACCACCTGGGGTAAATGCATGGAGTTGTGGGGATAGGGCCTGTGTGGGATTGTGGTCGGTGCAGACTTGATGGGCCGAATGGCCTCCTTCTGCGCTGTAGGGATTCTATGAGTTCCTGCAGTGCATCTTGTGGGTGATGGAGGGAGCGTGTGTTTGCGGGAGGGAGTGAATGTTTGTGGGAGGGGGTCGCAGTAAAGCGGGCTACCTAAGGAGCCTTGTTGGGTAGTTATCAGTTGCCATTGATTTCAATGTGAAGGAGCAGTGTTGTTGATGAATAATGGGGAGAGGGCTCTGTGGAGGCAGGGGCACAAATTCAAAATGCATAATATTTACCAAAATCATTTGTGGGACTTGTGTGTCACTGGCTGGGTCAGCATTTATTGCCCATCCCTCGTTACCCTTGGAGGGCAGTTGAGAGTCAACCACATTGCTGTGTCTCTGGAGTCACATGTAGGCCAGACCGGGTAAGGACGGCAGATTTCCTTCCCTAAAGGACATTAGTGAACCAGATGGGTTTTTCCGACAATGGTTTTATCAGTAGATTCTTAATTCCAGATATTTTTTATTGAATTCATATTTCATCAACTGTTGATGGTGGGATTCGAACTCGGATCCCCAGATCATTAGAATCCATAGAATCCCTACAGTGCTGAAAGAGGCCATTTGGCCCCATTGAGTCTGCACCGACAACAATCCCACCCAGATCCTATCCCAATAATTTACCCCGCTAATCCTCCTGACACTAAGGGGCAATTTAGCACGGCCAATCCATCTAACCCACACATCTTGGGAGCACCTGAGGGAGACCCACAGGGAGAAAGTGCAAACTCCACAATGACCCGAGCCCAGAATTGAACCCTGGTCTCTGGTGCTGTGAGGCAACAGCGCCAGCCACGGTGCCATCCTGAGCTTAGCTGAGTTTCTGGATCAATAGCTTTGGAGCCTCCAGTCCAAAGATGTGTGGGTTAGGTGGATTGGCCATGCTAAATTGCCCCTTAGCATCAGGGGGAACTTAGCTAGGGTTATGGGGGTAGGACCTGGGTGGGATTGTGGTGGGTGCAGACTCGATGGGCTGAGTGGCCTCCTTCTGCAGTGTAGGGATTCTATGATTCTAGATACCAGCCCGGTGATATACCATTAGGCCGTAACCTCTCCTTGCAAATCGCCGTCAACTTACTCAGCCTGGGTTGAACAGGAAGTAGAGTGTTGTCTCTACATTACATTGTGAGATGTCACCAGTCTCAGCCTTGAGGTTGTCACCCACTCCTGTGGCCTACATGTGGCAGGTCAACCAAGCAAATTCTTCACCACCAACAGAACAACCAGAGTCAGAATCAAAGAGAGGTGGTCATCTGTCCAGCTGTTATTATTTCAACAGTTCTTTTTCCTCTTCCATCTCTCCCTCCTCTTACCACCCACTGGCCATGTCACCATGAGAACCCCCCTTTGCTAAACTAAACCTGCCTTCACTCCGGGGGTCCTGGTCGCTATGGCAACATGCACTTCCTTCTCCCCCCACTGCAAGTGGGCCAGAGCTACGGAGAGAAACATAGAAACTAGAAGCAGGAGTAGGCCATTTGGCCTTCCGAGCCTGCTCCGCCATTCATTATGATCATGGCTGATCCTTAAATTCAATATCCTGATTCCCCCCCTTCCCCCCATATCCCTCAATCCCTTTAGCCCCAAGAGCTATATCTAATTACTTCTTGAAATTAGACAATGTTTTGGCCTCAACTACTTTCTGTGGGAGTGAATTCCACACGTTCCCCACCCTCTGGGTGAAGAAATTTCTCCTCACCTCAGTTCAAATAGGTTTACCCCTTTATCCTCAAACTATGACCCCTAATTCTGAACTCCCCCCACCATCGGAAACATTCTTTCTGAATCTACCCTGCCTAACCCTGTTAGAATTTTATAAGTTCCTATGAGGTTCCCTCTCACTCTTCTGAACTCCAGTGAATCCAATTCTATCTGACTTAGCACTCTGCTAAACTCCAGTGAATCCAATTCTATCTGACTTAGCACTCTGCTAAACTCCAGTGAATCCAATTCTATCTGACTTAGCACTCTGCTAAACTCCAGAGAATCCAATTCTATCTGACTTAGCACTCTGCTAAACTCCAGTGAATCCAATTCTATCTGACTTAGCACTCTGCTAAACTCCAGTGAATCCAATTCTATCTGAGTTAGCACTCTGTTAAACTCCAGTGAATCCAATTCTATCTGACTTAGCACTCTGCTAAACTCCAGAGAATCCAATTCTATCTGAGTTAGCACTCTGTTAAACTCCAGTGAATCCAATTCTATCTGACTTAGCACTCTGCTAAACTCCAGTGAATCCAATTCTATCTGACTTAGCACTCTGTTAAACTCCAGTGAATCCAATTCTATCTGAGTTAGCACTCTGCTAAACTCCAGTGAATCCAATTCTATCTGACTTAGCACTCTGTTAAACTCCAGTGAATCCAATTCTATCTGACTTAGCACTCTGCTAAATTCCAGTGAATCCAATTCTAACTGACTAAATCTCTAAATATGAGAGACCTGCCATCCCAGGAAACAACCTGATAAACCTTGTGCTGTGTAGCGATCGTGGAGGATCCAATTTCCCTCCCATCAAGCATGGCTGACCAGAAGTCTCTCCTGCTTTTACCGCCAGCCAATTGGTGCGTTTGGAACCTGTTTGGCCGCGTTATGAACACACCTTCCCTGGCTGTCAAGTCCTGGGTTGGGACTCGAACCCGGAGCTTCCGGTTCAGAGGCAAGGATGCTAACCCACTGTGCTACAGGATGTCCGTAAATTGAAACCTACACAATGTCAAAGCCAAGAAAGACAATAGAGTTGACTGTCACGTGCTTTCACCAACTTCCCACTGTACCATTACTGGACAACAAACAAGAGTTCTAGCTGATCCCTACCTCAGGGTTTGGGGTGGACTCTGACATCAATGGCAATGATTCTTTGACTATGATACAACTTTTTAGAACATAAGAAATAGGAGCAGGAGTCGGCCATCTAGCCCTTCGAGCCTGCCCCACCAGTCAATAAGATCATGGCTGATCTGAAGTGGATCAGTTCCACTTTCCCGCCTTCTCCCCATAACCCTTAATTCCCTTGTCTATCAGAAATCTATCTACCCGTGACTTAAGTATATTCAACGAGGTAGCCTCCGCCACTTCAACGGGCAGAGAATTCCAGAGGTTCACCACCCTCTGAGAGAAGTTCCTCCTCAACTCTGTTCTAAACTGCACCCCCCCTTATTTTGAGGCTGTGCCCTCTAGTTCTGGTTTCCTTTCTAAGTGGAAAGAATCTCTCTACCTCTACCCTATCTAGCCCCTTCATTACCTTATATGTCTCTATAAGATCCCCCCTCAGCCTTCTAAACTCCGAGTACAGGCTCAATCTACTCAATCTCTCCTCATAAACTAACCCCCTCATCTCCAGTATCAGCCTGGTGAACCTTCTCTGTACTCCCTCCAAGGCCAATATATATATTTTTAAGGTTTGGTTACTAGTGTCACAAGTAGGCTTAATTAACACTGCAACGAAGTTACTGTGAAAATCCCCCAGTCACCACACTCCGACGCCTGTTCGGGTCCACTGAGGGAGAATTTAGCACGGCCAACGCACCCCAACCAGCACGTCTTTCGGACTGTGGGAAGAAACCGGAGCACCCGGAGGAAACCCACGCAGACACGGGGAGAACGCGCAAACTCTGCACAGACAGTGACCGGAGCCGGGAATGGAACCCGGACCCCTGGCGCTGTGAGACAGCAGAGCTAACCACCGCGTCACCGTGCTGCCCCCAACATAAACTAGTCTCCAACAAATCAATTGGGACAAACGATTTTATTCGGAGAGAGCTGGGAATGTGGGCGCGATTTAGTTGGGGAAAATTGTATGGGTGCGTTTCAGACAAAGCTGGATAAAATCTTGAAGGATGAAGTCATTGAAAGATAAGTTGATAGGGTGAAATGAAATGGGCTGGGAAGAGCCCTCGTAGAGTGTAATGCTAACAAGGAAAAATGGATCAGTTTCTGTGAAGTAAACACTCCATAATTGCTATTCCGATGGAGTTGACCTCATCCTGCAGGCAGAATTTGGGAGTTTTAAGTGATTTAGACCCACATCAGCAGTGAGTCACGATAGATCGCAACTTTCCCGAAGCACTCAGACCTTTGTTAATGCCGAGTGGCACTGAGGAGCTTTGGTAGAACCTCAGGCGGGTACATTCGGGAACTCCCTTGCATTGCGTTATTTACAGGATCATGGGTAGAAAGTACTCGACTCAGGTAACCTCAGTCGAGTCAAGTTGGAAGCAGCACGTGCCAACCTATTCCACTCGCATGCATGTGCGGTCGCGACACTTTCATACATGCCCACAAATCTCAGACGGCGACCAAGGCATCATCGGATGCCAACAGTGCAGAGGGAGGTTATTCAGCCCATCTAGTCTGCACTGGCTCTCGAAAAGAGCAACTTACCCAGCACCTCTACCGCGGCTATGCTCGTGGCCAGATGTCCCTGGAGAGGGAGCGTGCGGTGTCCACGAGCGCAGTTGGCACCTTCTGTGCCCGCTGGGCACCGCAGGGGCCGGGGTGTGTTATAGACCCCGACAATCTCATTTTGATTTAACGTTTTAAAGTTTCCTATCGACTTTGGTTTCTGTTCCCCACCCCCCACCCTTCCTTTTTGGGGGGGCTGCCCCTTTTAATTTGTCCCAAAGTTAATTAGAGTCTGTTTACTTGTTGGGTATGCAAAAGAGGTACCCAGCACCACCCCCCAACCCCACTCCCGCCACAACCCCACACATTTATCATGGCCCATTCATCTAATCTACACATCTTTGGACACTAAGGGGCAATTTGGCATGGCCAATCCACCTAACCTGCGCATCTTTGGATATTAAGGGAAAATTTAGCATAGCTAATCCATTAACCTGCACACCTTTGGGCGCTAAGGGGTAATTTAGCATGGCCAATCCACCTAACCTACACATCTTGTGGGAGGAAACCGGAGCACCGGGGGAAACCCACTCAGACACAGGGAGAACGTGCAGACTCCACACAGACAGTGACCCGAGGCTGGAATCGAACCCACGTCTCTAATGCTGTGAGGTGGCAGTGCTAACCACTGTGCCACCGAGCCGGGTTCTTCCTCTTTGTTTTCTCTGCCTCACGAGCGCAGTGGCTAATCTCTCTGAACACCTCAGATCTGTTGCGATAAACAGCTTGAATAAAGCCACTTCATAAACCAGAATAAATCTGACCCTACAAAATGCTGCCCTGCCCTTGACAGAGATTTCCTCCTCGTTCTCTGACTCAGAATCGCGTGGGCACTGTCCGCCCCTCTCAGTGTAAAGTTACTCTGCTCAAATTACTTGGTTAATTCTAGCTTCGAGATGCTACCTCTGCATTAGGATTCTCAAATCAAATTCTTGTTTCAGTCATTTTGCAACATATGATAAAAAAAAGGATGACTCATCAGGGTATTAATAACGGCAGACAGAAAATTATACTTTCGTCTTGCAGTTAAAAATCCCATTTCAGGCGCAGTTACAACACAAACTTACTGCTCATTCTCAACATACAGACTCAAGAATATCCTCTTCCCTGCTGTAATCAGGTTTTTGAATGGGTCTACCTTATATTAAGCTGATCTTTCTCTACGTCCTAGCTATGAATGTAATGCCATGTTCTGCACCCTCTCTTTTCCTCCTCCCCCTGTGTACTCTATGAAAAGTATGTTTTGTCTGCATAATGCACAAGAAATAATACTTTTCATTGTATCCCAAGACACGGGCAGCATGATGGCACAGTGATCAGCACTGCTGCCTCACAGTGCTTGCGACCCGGGTTCGATTCCAGGCTTGGGTCACTGTCTGTGCAGAGTCTGCACGTTCTCCCCATGCCTGCATGGGTTTCCTCCGGGTGCTCCGGTTTCCTCCTGCAGTCCGAAAGACAAAAATTGCCCCTTAGTGTCCAAAGATGTGCAGGTTAGGTGGATTGGCCATGCTAAATTGCCCCTTAGTGTCCAAAGATGTGCAGGTTAGGTGGATTGGCCATGCTAAATTGCCCCTTAGTGTCCAAAGATGTGCAGGTTAGGTGCATTGGACGTACTAAATTCTCCCGTAATGTACCCAAACAGGCGCCAGAATTTAGCGGCTAGGAGATTTTCACAGTAACTTCATTGCAGTGTTAATGTAAGCCTTACTCGTGGCACTAATAAATAAACTTTATGCAGCAATAATAAACCAAAGATAAACATTTACAAACATTTTGAGTCAATCAATCTACACAGATTCTGCTGTCACAGATGTTTACAAGAGTCCCTTCTAACCGTCGCGTCTATCCTTGAAGGACACTAGTTCGTCTCACTCATCCACAGAGCTCTATCAATCTCTCGTTAAATCCAACTGTCTTTTAACATCAATTACGATCATTATTCCATCACTGTACAAGGTGGTGCATTCCAAACCGTGGCAGCTAACTGCTTGAAAACAGTTTACTAATCTCCGCCTGGCCCCAAAACCTTCAATGGTTTTGATTTGATTTGATTTATTATTGTCACATGTATTAATATACAGTGAAAAGTATTGTTTCTTGCGCGCTATACAGACAGAGCATACTGTTCATAGAGAAGGAAAGGGGAGACTGCAGAACGTAGTGTTATAGCTAGGCTGTCGAGAAAGATCAACTTAATGCGAGGCAGGTCCATTCAAAAGTCTGACAGCAGCAGAGAAGAAGCTGTTCTTGAGTCGGTCGATACATGTCACAGAACATAGAACATTACAGCGCAGTACAGGCCCTTCGGCCCTCGATGTTGTGCCCACCAGTGGAACCAATCTAATGACCCTCTAACCATCAAATTCTTGTTTCAGTCATTTTGCAACATATGATAAAAAAAAGGATGACTCATCAGGGTATTAATAACGGCAGACAGAAAATTATAGTTTCGTCTTGCAGTTAAAAATCCCATTTCAGGCGCAGTTACAACACAAACTTACTGCTCATTCTCAACATACAGACTCAAGAATATCCTCTTCCCTGCTGTAATCAGACTTTTGAATGGGTCTACCTTATATTAAGCTGATCTTTCTCTACGTCCTAGCTATGAATGTAATGCCATGTTCTGCACCCTCTCTTTTCCTCCTCCCCCTGTGTACTCTATGAAAAGTATGTTTTGTCGGCATAATGCACAAGAAATAATACTTTTCATTGTATCCCAAGACACAGGCAACATGATGGCACAGTGATCAGCACTGCTGCCTCACAGTGCTTGCTACCCGGGTTCGATTCCAGGCTTGGGTCACTGTCTGTGCAGAGTCTGCACGTTCTCCCCATGCCTGCGTGGGTTTCCTCCGGGTGCTCCGGTTTCCTCCTGCAGTCCGAAAGACAAAAATTGCCCCTTAGTGTCCAAAGATGTTCAGGTTAGGTGGATTGGCCATGCTAAATTGCCCCTTAGTGTCCAAAGATGTTCAGGTTAGGTGGATTGGCCGTGCTAAATTGCCCCTTAGTGTCCAAAGATGTGTAGGTTAGGTGGATTGGCCGTGCTAAATTGCCCCTTAGTGTCCAAAGATGTGCAGGTTATGTGGATTGGCCATTCTAAATTGCCCCTTAGTGTCCAAAGATGTGTAGGTTAGGTGGATTGGCCAAGCTAAATTGCCCCTTAGTGTCCAAAGATGTTCAGGCTAGGTGGATTGGCCATGCTAAATTGCCCCTTAGTGTCCAAAGATGTGTAGGTTAGGTGGATTGGCCATGCTAAATTGCCCCTTAGTGTCCAAAGATGTGCAGGTTAGGTGCATTGGACGTACTAAATTCTCCCGTAATGTACCCAAACAGGCGCCAGAATGTAGCGGCTAGGAGATTTTCACAGTAACTTCATTGCAGTGTTAACGTAAGCCTTACTCGTGGCACTAATAAATAAACTTTATGCAGCAATAATAAACCAAAGATAAACATTTACAAACATTTTGAGTCAATCAATCTACACAGATTCTGCTGTCACAGATGTTTACAAGAGTCCCTTCTAACCGTCGCGTCTATCCTTGAAGGACACTAGTTCGTCTCACTCATCCACAGAGCTCTATCAATCTCTCGTTAAATCCAACTGTCTTTTAACATCAATTACGATCATTATTCCATCACTGTACAAGGTGGTGCATTCCAAACCGTGGCAGCTAACTGCTTGAAAACAGTTTACTAATCTCCGCCTGGCCCCAAAACCTTCAATGGTTTTGATTTGATTTGATTTATTATTGTCACATGTATTAATATACAGTGAAAAGTATTGTTTCTTGCGCGCTATACAGACAGAGCATACTGTTCATAGAGAAGGAAAGGGGAGACTGCAGAACGTAGTGTTATAGCTAGGCTGTCGAGAAAGATCAACTTAATGCGAGGCAGGTCCATTCAAAAGCCTGACAGCAGCAGAGAAGAAGCTGTTCTTGAGTCGGTCGATACATGTCACAGAACATAGAAGATTACAGCGCAGTACAGGCCCTTCGGCCCTCGATGTTGTGCCCACCAGTGGAACCAATCTAATGACCCTCTAACCTAAACTATTCCAATGTTATCCATATGCCTATCCAATGACCATTTGAACGCCCTTAAAGTTGGCGAGTCCACAACTGCTGCAGGCAGGGCATTCCACGCCCTTACTACCCCCTGAGTAAAGAACCTACCTCTGACATCCAGCATCTACCTCTGTCCTCAGACTTTGGTATCTTTTTCCCGACGGGAGAAGGCGGAAGAGAGAATGGCTGAGTCCCTTATTCACTGCACCCTCGTGCCTGCCTCTCCCTATCTGTGGGAGACCCCCTCCACAATTTGGAAGGTGGGACAGGGTCGCTATTCTGAATGGGGATCTCCGCTGAGAGAATAAAATGATAGAGAGCCAACTGGATAAGAGAAAGGGGGAAAGGTTTAAGTGAGGAGACTTTGAGCGTGTGAAAAACAAAGGGGGTGAAAATGTACGTTACGGGAAATGCTCGCCGTTAGTCAAATGAATTTTACCGCACCGTACTTACCCAGTAAGCGCCTCAGAAGTGCCATCTCATTCAGCGTCCAGGCTGAATACACGCGTAGAGCTCTGGGGAGCTGCGCTGACTGAGAATTCTTCAAGCCACATCCTCTAATTCTAACCATGTCAAAGGCAGGAAACTGCTTGGAGTCGAGCCCACGATTGGAAGCAGATACATATGTATGTCTTTTTTTAAACAAATGTTCCAGTCGGACTGTGGTTGACCCAGGGATGGCTAATGGGCTGAAGATGCAGCCCATCTTGACGTGGAAACAGTTTGTAAGATTAGATGTGAAAACCTCTTCAACATTTGGCTCGAACACACCAGCCCTAATAAATGTGCTGACAGAAACAAAACATCAGACAGATCCCCTGAAGGAAACAACACTTGACCTTTCAAAAGCGCACTTGTATTCTTGTGAGATGTGACAATGAGGTTTCCAGCCGTAGGAGCTAAGAGCAGGAGAAGGCCATTCAGCCCTTCAATATGATCACGGCTAACTTTCTACCCCGATGCTCCCACTTTCTCCCCGTTACCCCTCAATGTGGTTAAATTCTGGAAACGCTATCGATCTCTCTTGGGCGGCACAGTGGTTAGCGCTGCTGTCTCGCAGTGTCAGGGTTCAGTTCCAATCTCGGGTGTCTGTCTGGGTGGAGTCTGCACTTTCTCCCCCCCACCGAGTCTGCGTGGGTTTCCTCCGGGTGCTTTGATTTCCTCCCACAATGGGTGGCACGGTGGCACAGTGGTTAGCGCTGCTGCCTCACAGTGCCAGGGACCCAGGTTCGATTCTAATCTTGGGTGTCTGTCTGGGTGGAGTCTGCACTTTCTCCCCCCCCCACTGTGTCTGCGTAGGTTTCCTCCGGGTGCTCTGATTTCCTCCCACAATGGGTGGCATGGTGGCACAGTGGTTAGCGCTGCTGCCTCACAGCGCCAGGGACCCAGGTTCGATTCCCGGCTCGGGTCACTGCCTGTGTGGAGTTTGCACGCTCTCCCCGTGTCTGCGTGGGTTTCCTCCGGGTGCTCCAGTTTCCTCCCATTGTCTGAAAGAGGTGCTGGTTACAATGCATTGACCCAAACAGGCGCTGGAGTGTGGCAACTAGGGGAATTTCACAGTCACTTCATTGCAGTGTTAATGTAAGCCTCACTTGTGACAAATAAATGAACTTTACTTACAGTCCAAAGATGTGCAGGTTAGGTGGATTGGCCATGCTAAATTGTCCCTTAGTGTCTAAAAATGTTCAGGTTAGGTGGATTGGCCATGCTAAATTGTCCCTTAGTGTCTAAAAATGTTCAGGTTAGGTGGATTGGCCATGCTAAATTGTCCCTTAGTGTCTAAAAATGTTCAGGTTAGGTGGATTGGCCATGCTAAATTGTCCCTTAGTGTCTAAAAATGTTCAGGTTAGGTGGATTGGCCATGCTAAATTGTCCCTTAGTGTCTAAAAATGTGCAGGTTAGGTGGATTGGCCATGCTAAATTGCTCATTAGTGTCCAAAGATGTGCAGGTTAGGTGGATTGGCCATGCTAAATTGCCCCTTAGTGTCCAAAGATGTGCAGGTTAGGTGGATTGGCCATGCTAAATTGTCCCTTAGTGTCCAAAGATGTGGAGGTTAGGGGCATTAACAGGGTAAATACAGGGGGTTACAGGGATAGGGCTTGGGTAAAGGTGCTCTGAGGGAAAGACTTGCTAGGCTGAAAGGCCTCTTTCTGCGCTGTAGGGATTCGATGTCAAATCCCACCCTAAGGGAAGGTCACTTCCTTCCCTGAGACATGAAATTTCCCACCCGAGGTCAACGGTCCTTTAAATGGCCTGCCAAATTTTCCAGGCCCGTATGCTGCGAATTCCAGTGCCGGGTGGGGCTGGAAAATGAACCCCTAAATTTGCTCTGTAAGTTCCCTGGCGGGTTGCCCCCTTTCTGACTGACCGGCGTAGAGTCAAGCTGCCCACTCCCAGTGCGGTACTGAGGCAGTGCTGCAGTGCCTGAGGCGCCACCTTTCACTTTGGGCCTCCAACTGAGGCGCCAACTGATCTGCCAGATGGGGCGTAAAATTTCGGGGCAGCGGTTCGAAGAAGAGCAGGGGAGGGCGGCCTAGTTTCCTGACGAGCGTTTACCCCTCAGCGCTAAAACCGATCGTCTGTCCCCCGGTCACCTTAACACTTTGGGGAGCTTGTCGAGCGCAGATTAGCACTGAATGATAGTACGGGTGCAAGCGATCCCCTCTTCCTTGCCTTCTTCCGTCCCGGGATGACGAGGGTTGGCAGGGAGTATCTCAAGGCCTCCTTGCGCCCAAATTCCAGACTCCCCCACCCCCAAATTCTCCGGAGGAGTGAACCCCAATTGCCCGCACACGCCTCCAGTGGACGGAGGGTGTAATTACACCCATGCCCGCGTTCACACACGGTCCCAGTTATAAACCGAGTGAGCTGGATGTTTCGCGGGTGATTAAAAAGGAACAGGAAGTGGAGGCAGATATTGCCTCGTCCACCAAATCTGAACAGCAATCGAGCACGGCTCAGTAAGTTCAACAGCTCATCGGTACAGGGGTTTCGCATCTTTTGAACTCATTCATAATTGCAGTGCGACGTATCTTGTATGTGGTGAAGAACATGTGTGAGGTTGGTGTTTTTCAAAGGTTGATGGGTGGCACGGTGGTTAGCACTGCTGCCTCACACAGTGCCAGGGACCCGGGTCCCCAATGCCGTCTTGGGTCATTCTCTTTGCGGAGTTTGCACATTCTCCCCATGTCTGCGTGGGTTTCCTCCGTGTGCTCCGGTTTCCTCCCACACTCCAAAGATGTGTAGGTTACATTGATTGGCCGTGCTAAATTGCCCCAAAGATCATAGGATCCCTACAGTGCAGAAGGAGGCCACTCTGCCCATCAAGGCTACACCGAAAACAATCCCACCCATGTCCTATCCCCATAACCCCACGTATTTACTACCCCTTGACACTAAGAGGCAATCCAGCACGGCCAATCAACCTAACCCGCACATCTTTGGACTGTGGGGGGATACCGGAGCACCCGGAGGAAACCCACGCAGACATGGGGAGAACGTGCAAACTCTGCACAGACGGATACCCAAGCCAGGAATTGAACCCCGTTCCCTGGTGCTGTGAGGCAGCAGTGTGCCATGTGTAGGTTAGGGGGATCGGCTATGCTAAATTACCCCTTAGTGTCAGCAGGGATTATTGTTGGTGCAGGCTCAATGGGCCAAATGGCCTCCTTCTGTAATGATCTCAGTGGATCTCCAAACCCCCCCATCCCCCAGCTCTTCCAATGCCTTGATTTTTGAATGAGGGACTGCGCCCCCCAGGAGCCCACGAGCAAATGCAGCAGGTTCTGCACGCCATTGGCCCTTATAATAAGCCCCAGCTACACCTCCCCTCCTCCTCACTTGCCCACAACTGGGTTAATATCAAGGACATCAGGATGGGACCCTTAAGCAGACGTTGCCCACTTAAGGGCCTCAGTTGATGCCATGATGGGGCTGCCAGTCTCGGGCCTTCCCACAATGGACCATGTTAAGGGTGAGGTACTAGTGCTTTCCACCGTGCAGCCACTGGAAAGCCAGTGGTGCGCTGCTGAGGGATAAGGTCAGTCTTTCCCTTGCTAACAGGTTGGGTTTGCATCACTCCAGGCCTAAAGCCTGGACCGCTACCTCTTAGACTGGAGATAGGACGAAGCTATCTCAAAGTTTGTTCATTAGTGTCGCAAGTAAGCTTACATTAACGCTGCAATGAAGTTACTGTGAAAGTCGCCACACCCCTGTTTGGGGTACACTGAGGGAGAATTTAGCACGGCCGAGGCATCCCAACCAGCACGTCTAACGGACTGTGGGAGGAAACCCACGCAGGCACGGGGAGAAGGTGCAAACTCCACACAGTGTCAAATTTTGGCTGATAACTCTCCTGCGGGAGGAGGATGAAAGAGGCTACGGAAATGCAAGATGTTGTTGTGCCTTCAACTGACTGCTTTCAACAGGACGTGTTGGTTGCCTTCATCGTCCTTCGTTACATGGAGGGCTGAATAAAAGTGGAAGTTCATCTCCTCCCAGGTCGCGTTGTCCTTGCTCGAGGCTTCAATTAAACGTAAATACATTCAGCCAGCACTTAAACCCCGCTCTTCGATCTGTGGCAGGCTGATTAGGATCTCTGTGGTCCAGGACTTCCAACAGACTGTCAGCTCCCCAGACGAAGCAAATCAGAGTCCAGTTTAACCCCAAAACTGCTAGTTTCTCAGAAGGTTTTTACCAGGGTGGGCCAGTCAAAACTGAGCTTCTGGGCGCGAACTATTCAAGCCCCTGCATTTCGATAGCACCCACAATTCCCGTCGCGGGCGGAACGGGAACATTCGCCCCACAATGTTTTGGCCTCAACTGCTTTCTGGGGTCGTGAATTCCACAGGCTCACCGCGCGCTGGGTGAAGAATTTTCTCCTCTTCTCTGTGCTAAAAGGTTTACCTTGTGTCCTCAGGCAGTGGCTCCTGGCTCTGCACCCCACCCCCCCCCCCCCCCCCCCCCCCCCACCATTATCAGAAACATTTTTCCTGCCTCTACCCTGTCTAACCCTGTTTGAATTGAAGCTTCTGTGAGGTTCCCTTTCATCCAGCACAGTGGCACAGCGGTTGGCACTGCTGCCTCACTACTGCCTGGAGTCAATTTCAGCCTCGATCTGCGCAGAGTCTGCACCTTCTCCTCGTGTCTGTGTGGGTTTCCTCTGCGTGCTCTGGTTTCCTCCCACAGTCCAAAGATGTGTAGGTTAGGTGGATTGGCCATGCTAAATTGTCCCTTAGTGTCCAAAGATGTGCAGATTAGGTGGATTGGCCATGCTAAATTGCCCCTTAGTGTCCAAAGATGTGTAGGTTAGGTGGATTGGCCATGCTAAATTGCCCCTTAGTGTCCAAAGATGTGTAGGTTAGGTGGATTGGCCATGCTAAATTGCCCCTTAGTGTCCAAAGATGTGCAGGTTAGAGGGATTGGCCATGCTAAATTGCCCCTTAGTGTCCAAAGATGTGCAGGTTAGAGGGATTGGCCATGCTAAATTGCCCCTTAGTGTCCAAAGATGTGCAGGTTAGGTGGATTGGCCATGCTAAATTGCCCCTTAGTGTCCAAAGATGTGTAGGTTAGGTGGATTGGCCATGCTAAATTGCCCCTTAGTGTCCAAAGATGTGTAGGTTAGGTGGATTGGCCATGCTAAATTGCCCCTTAGTGTCCAAAGATGTGTAGGTTAGGTGGATTGGCCATGCTAAATTGCCCCTTAGTGTCCAAAGATGTGTAGGTTAGGTGGATTGGCCATGCTAAATTGCCCCTTAGTGTCCAAAGATGTGTAGGTTAGGTGGATTGGCCATGTTAAATTGCCCCTTAGTGTCCAAAGATGTGTAGGTTAGGTGGATTGGCCATGCTAAATTGCCCCTTAGTGTCCAAAGATGTGTAGGTTAGGTGGATTGGCCATGCTAAATTGCCCCTTAGTGTCCAAAGATGTGTAGGTTAGGTGGATTGGCCATGCTAAATTGCCCCTTAGTGTCCAAAGATGTGTAGGTTAGGTGGATTGGCCATGCTAAATTGCCCCTTAGTGTCCAAAGATGTGCAGGTTAGAGGGATTGGCCATGCTAAATTGCCCCTTAGTGTCCAAAGATGTGCAGGTTAGAGGGATTGGCCATGCTAAATTGCCCCTTAGTGTCCAAAGATGTGCAGGTTAGGTGGATTGGCCATGCTAAATTGCCCCTTAGTGTCCAAAGATGTGCAGATTAGGTGGATTGGCCATGGTAAATTGCCCCTTAGTGTCCAAAAATGTGCAGATTAGGTGGATTGGCCATGCTAAATTGCCCCTTAGTGTCCAAAAATGTGCAGGTTAGAGGGATTGGCCATGCTAATTTGCCCCTTAGTGTCCAAAGATGTGTGGGTTAGGTGGATTGGACCTCTAAATTGTCTGGAACCTTCCACACACCTGACGAAGGAACAGTGTTTCCGAAATCTCATGGGTTTTCTATCAAATAAACTGGTTAGATTTTAACCTGGTGTTGTGAGACTTCTTACTGTGCCTCCCCTGTACCTGGAAGGTGGGTGATCACTCTTGAGGGCAGCTTTTCATTCAATTAACAGACAGCAAGAGAACGCGGATTTGATAAACACACAGCTGGAATGAGTGAGGCGAAAATGCCACCCGACGGGAATGTGGGATAAAGGGGAAGTATCGGAGTGAACTGTGGCTTTGCTCTGCACATTGTCATGCTGGGTGTCCAAGTTCCTATCTGAGCAGTGTCTCGTTCAGTTTAAAGTTAAGTTTATTTATTAGTGTCACTAGCAGGCTTACGTTAATGTTGCAATGAAGTTACTGTGAAAGCTCCCTCATCAAGCTCTTTAACTGTAACCCAGGAAACCTAGGCCAGTGAGTGGGCTGTGTGAGTGACTCTCGCTCAGTAGGCCGCAAAGATTGTAATCGAGCTTATTCACTAACCATGAGCCTGTGAATAAGATTTAATACATTTAGTACACGCTGATGATTTCATAATGAGTGATAGGAAGTGCTGAATCATTTATATATTAATAAAATTGTCATCAGCTTCAAATGATAAAAACTAAAGAGATATTTACCCTCTGGGTACAGGGGGAGCGCGCGGCTGTCACAGTCAACTGGCCCTCGCCAGTTTTTTAACCATAGAAAGCATTCTTTCCAGATGCACCAACTACAATCCCACCCAGGCCCCATCCCCGCGTATTGACCCTGCTAACCACACCCCACCGAGTAAGTTATCGCACAACACCAGGTTAAAGTCCAACAGGTTTATTTGGCAGCACCAGCTTTCGGAGCGCTGCCCCTTCATCATGACTCACCTGATGAAGGAGCAGCACTCTGAAAGTTTGCCCAGTGCTGGCAACTCCACATCATTAGCCCTCCTGACACTAAGGGGCAATTTAGCATGGCCAATCCACCTAACCTGCACATCTTTGGACACTAAGGGGCAATTTAGCATGGCCAATCCACCTAAACTGCACATCTTTGGACACTAAGGGGCAATTTAGCATGGCCAATCCACCTAACCTGCACATCTTTGGACACTAAGGGGCAATTTGGCGTGGTCAATCCACCTAACCTGCACATCTTTGGACACTAAGGGGCAATTTGGCATGGTCAATCCACCTAACCTGCACATCTTTGAACACTAAGGGGCAATTTGGCATGGTCAATCCACCTAACCTGCACATCTTTGGACACTAAGGGGCAATTTGGCATGGTCAATCCACCTAACCTGCACATCTTTGGACACTAAGGGGCAATTTGGCATGGCCAATCCACCTAAACTGCACATCTTTGGACACTAAGGGGCAATTTAGCATGGCCAATCCACCTAAACTGCACATCTTTGGACACTAAGGGGCAATTTAACATGGCCAATCCACCTAACCTGCACATCTTTGGACACTAAGGGGCAATTTGGCATGGTCAATCCACCTAACCTGCACATCTTTGGACACTAAGGGGCAATTTGGCATGGTCAATCCACCTAACCTGCACATCTTTGGACACTAAGGGGCAATTTGGCACGGTCAATCCACCTAACCTATACATCTTTAGGGGCAATTTAGCATGGTCAATCCACCTAACCTACACATCTTTGGAGTGTGGGAGGAAACCAGAGCACCTGGAGGAAACCCATGCAGACACGGGGAGAACATGCAGACTCCATGTAGACAGTGACCCAAGCCGGGAATTGAACCCGGATCCCTGGCGCTGCAAAGCAGCAGTGCTAACCACCATGTCGCCCACTGCCTTGAAATACTCAAAATCTTGAACTTTCTTTGTACTCGACACTTGCTAAGATGCTGTGATGGCTGTTCCCACAGATTGACGCTCCTGATGTCTCCGATGTTCCTTCTTTTATCCAGGTTCTGATGGCGCTAAGTCATAATACACATCCACACTTGGCCCGAGTTCTACTGTCTCATTGAAACTGAAACTCATTAATAAAAACAAACAGGATATTCCCATTCTATTCTGTAATGTTAATCAAGATCCCACTGTCCTCTGGAACACTCCTGCCTGACCCAGTTATTAGCCAACTACGGAATCTGATGGTCACTTTGCGTGTTGTTCTCCCTATCTCTGGGGTGGCACGGTGGCACAGTGGGTTAGCACTGCTGCCTCACAGCACTAGGGACCCGGGTTCGATTCCCAGCTTGGGTCACTGTCTGTGTGGAGTCTGCACATTCTCCCCGTGTCTGCATGGGTTTCCTCCAGGAGCTCCAGTTTCCCCCCACAGCCTGAAAGACGTGCTGGTTAGGGTGCATTGGCCATGTTAAATTCTCCCTCAGTGTACCCCGAACAGGAGTGTGGCGACTAGAGGATTTTCACAGTAACTTCACTGCAGTGTTAACGTAAGCCTATTTGTGACACTAATAAAATTAATTTAAACTTAAATTCTCCCTCAGTGTACCCGAACAGGCGCCGGAGTGTGGCGACTAGGGGAATTTCACAGTAACTTCATTGCAGTGTTAATGTGAGCCTTACTTGTCACTAATGAATAAACTTTATCTTCAAGCTTGGGCAATGTTGACCTTTTTTCCCATCATGCTCTTGTGGACATTTCACAGTAATTCAGGGAATTTCACAGTGACTTCATCGCAGTGTTAATATACGCCTTACTTGTGACAATAATAAATAAACTTTCAACTTTATTTCACTCTTAGGCCCCCCGAACCTATAACCTGTGTTGGGGAGGGAGTCAAGGAAGGGAAGAGGGAGGGGAAAGTGTCAATGAGGCATTGAGGGAGGAGGAGGAGGAGGAGAAAGAGTTATATCTGATTAATTTATGAAGAGATGGGTCCAGAGGAGACTGCTCCCCACCCAACCCACCAATCTCCACATTGGCACAGAGGTTAGCACTGCTGCCTCACAGCGCCAGGGACCCCAGTTCACTTACTGGCTTGGGTCACTGTCTGTGCCGAGTTTGCACATTCTCCCCGTGTCTGCGTGGGTTTCTATCAGGTGCTCCGGTTTCCTCCCACTGTCCGAAAGACGTGCTGGTTAGGTCAACTGACTGTGCTAAAATTCCCCCAAACAGGCACTGGAGTGTGGCGACTAGGGGATTTTCACAGTAACTTCATTGCAGCGTTAATGTAAGCCTACTTGTGACACCAATCAATAAACTAATTGGCTTTCCAGCATGATTGTGGTCACCAGTGCTGCCTCACAGCACCAGGGACCCAGGTTCGATTCCCGGCTTGGGTGACTGTCTATGTGGAGTTTGCACATTCTCCCCATGTCTGTGTGGGTTTCCTCCGGGTGCTCCGGTTTCCAATTCTCACTTGGTGTACCCGAACAGGTGCCGGAGTGCGGCGACTCGGGGATTTTCACAGTAACTTCATTACAGTGTTAATGTAAGCCTACTTAGAACATAGAACAGTGCGGCACAGCACAGACCCTCAATGTTGCGCCAAGCTATGTCCAAACCCAAGATCAAGCTATCCCTCTCCCTATCATTCTGGTGTGCTCCATGTGTCTATCCAATAACCGCTTGAAAGTTCCTGAAGTGTCCAACTCCACTATCACAGCAGGCAGTGCATTCCACACCCCAACCACTCTCTGAGTGAAGAATCTACCTCAGACATCCCTCCTATATCTCCCACCATGAACCTTGTAGTTATGCCCCCTAGTAACAGCTATATCCACCCGAGGAAATAGTCTCTGCGCGTCCACTCTATCTATCACCTTATAAACCTCTATTAAGTCGCCTCTCATCCTCCTCTGCTCCAAAGAGAAAAGCCCCAGCTCCCTCACCCTTTCCTACTTGTGATACTAATAAATGAACTTAAAACTTCCCACTGTCAGGGTGCCGATCTCTGTTGAGTCATCCACAGCTTCAGACCAAACAGACTTCTCAAGTCAACCACAAACAACCTCTCCAGCTGACAGAGATCCAGCAGAGAAAGGTTTTCCCTTCATTCTCTGATAGTTAACTGCTCTTGGAGCGGGGCCAAGCAACATAATGAAGAATTCCGGGAAGAGCGAAATGAGCGAAAGGAAAACAGAAAGTTGTGGTTGCAATGTGGGTTTGTGATAATGGGCAAATTTGGGAGTTTCGTTTTTCTGAGAAGGGAGGACAAACTAGGGGAACATTCAAGGAATCTTGATCGGAGATCAGTGAGGGTGAAGATAGCAATGCAGAATTCTATATTTGTGACTGTGTATGCGGGAGATTAAGAGAGACAGGAAAGGAGGATTCAGGGGCGTTGTATCAAACCCGTAGCACTAAGAAATTAGGGTCCTGAATAAATTAGAAAGAACTCTCAGCTGCGCAGATAACTTCAGCATTTTATCAGATCTTCCAGGCAGCACTGATTGGGCAATTTGCCATCAAATCATGTGACCAGCCCTTACAGCAACCTGCAACCCTTTTAAATATATAGCATCCCTTTAATTCTGTTGTTACGACAACAAGTTACAATGAAATCCCGACTTTATATGCCCCGATTTAGCGTGAATCCAGATATAACGCAATGAATCATTGGATCCTTTTCTTTCACTCTTTCCGGGGGAACTGAAAAATTTTTGGGTCATTGCAATCCATTGCTAAAATAATCTGCCTTAGAAAGAAACCGTGCTTGGAATACACTCGCTTTCCCCCCTCCCCCAGTTCAGATAAAAGGGGTTCTCACTTCGAAAAGAAACGACATTAGGCAGTTGTTCGAAAGAAGAAGTACTTCACAGTTAATGGACCATGGAAGTGTTTGTGTGATAACTGCCTGTTTTAAACTAGCCTGCCAATCAAAAGGTTTGTAAAAGATAATGAAGTGTGTAGTGATCGTATGAACAAACGGAGCTCTGACGGACGCTGAGGTAGCCCGTAACGTAACTATAACACCCCGATTTAGCGCAACCCCACTTTTCTCGCTATAACATTTTATGGACTCCAACCATCTCGTTATAATGGGGCTGCACTGTTTATACATTTAATCAATAATATCTAGGCACAATAATGATTATGTACGGTCAATAAGTAAGTCAGTCAGGAGGGCGACTATTCCTCGTTAGTCGTATACAATGTTCTGGAATTTGCCCATCCTTGACCCTGGAAGTATGCTCGGAATTTCAACGGACGATTCACCTCTCGGAACTAATTCTGCATAATTCTCGCATGGAACAGCAACATAGACACAGGAATCAGGCAACTCACATTAACTAGGTCTTCCAGAGTAAGATTCGCCACACTAGGAAGTGAAGGAGTCGGTCTTTTTTTGGAGATGGTCCTGAGAAACCACTTTGAGATGACAACAACTGGTCGACGCCAAATGAGTTCATCTTTGTAAGAGATCGGAACTGTTTTTTTGTTGCTAAAATTGTGACGCATCCGCATTTCTCACTTGTGGCACAGTAAGATGCTAACACTTGACCTCCTTGTTGAAATGAGTGCTGTTCTACCCTTGCTCCTCATCTTGCAACTTGAGATTGTTGTTGACACTCCACTATTGCCGAAATTTCCGGACATAATAAATCAAAGGCAGCTCTCAACATTTTCTTTAAGCAGATTAATGAACTTTGGGTTGTTCGCGTGGGTAACGCATCTGTAAGATGCCAAAAAGCTATTCACATGACATGGTAACGAACCTTTTAAGCTTTTAAAGACTACCTCAAGGATTGTACAAATCTTTTGTACAAAGTGTTAACAAATTGTCCCTAAGTTAGGCATCCGTCAATCTGGTTATAATTCTCTAAATTTGCACACCTTTATTGTGGAGTCCAATAGGTGTAGAGAAAGGTCAGAGGTAGAAGAGGGCACTCACTGAATGTTAAAATGGCGGCGTGGGCTTATAGGGCCGAAGGGCCTGTTTCCTGTGCTGTGTTGTTCTTTGTTCTTTCAGTTAACCCATTGGTCGGTGGATGATAGTGGATGACAGTCACTTCCTAGTGTGGCGAATCTTACTCTGGAAGACCTAGTTAATTTGAGTTGCCTAATTCCTGTGTCTATGTTGCTGTTCCATGCGAGAATTATGCAGAATTAGTTCCGAGAGATGAATTGTCCATTGAAATTCCAAGCATACTTCCAGGGTCAAGGATGGGCAAATTCCAGAACGTTGTATACAACTAACGAGGAATAGTCGCCCTCCTGACTGACTTACTTAATGTAGATTTTTATATATTGAATACCATTTACTTTTAGATAATCCTCAAACTCTTGTGAAGTAAATTGTGAATCATTATCACAATCTGTCTGGTTTACCAAAGATTCCATCAAATTTTTCAGTGGTTCCTCCAGTTGCAGGAGATCTCATAATCATAACTTCTGGCCACTTCGAGTGCGCATCAATTGTAACTAAGACTGTGTAACCCCCAAATGGACCAGCAACTTTACAGTCAAACATTGCCACGGTACTTTAGACCTCTCCCAAAGGAATGAAGGAGACAATGATGGTGTATTTCTTATTCACGCACAAGATTGTCCCAATTTTTCTTCAACTTAAGCAACCAGACCAGGCCACCAAAAATAACTACGTGCTAATTCATTCATCCGGGTTAACACCAGGAATTCCATCATGTAATATTTTGAGAACTCTTCCACACAGACCAGTAGAAATAGTCATTTAAATTCCCCACAGTAGACTCCACATTGATCGTCAACTCAAACTTTCTTGACACATATGGTTTCAAATCAAAATGTGGACGGTGCGTTCCAGCTATCGATCCTTTCAGTACCAGATACATCACGGGATCGTTTCCGGTGAGTCTCTGAAGTTGAGATGCTGTCACAGGCAAATTATCCACCATCAAAAATTAAAGAACACTAGCCGGTGGGCTCAATAGATAACAATAAGTATGATATCATATAAACGATGATTAAATCTTCATATACCAAAACTTATCATCACTGCTTCTTTCCCTAGCTGTGCATAGTTAGGTTCAGCACTAGTCAGAGTACGCAAAGCAAAAACTACTTGTCATTCTTCTCCCAAAGTCATAATATGTGAAACAACTGGTCCATAAGGTGAGATATCGCAGGCAAGCAGTAATGATCACATCAGATTAACATGAACTAATACATCAGGCAAAGCATCTTTGACAGCCTTGTACATGTTCTCACATTCTGATGTCCAATCCCATGATTACATGTGTTTTTTTTATTTGTTTGTGGGGCATGGGTGTCGCTGGGCGGGCCAGCATTTATTGCCCACCCCTAATTGCCCTTGAACTGAGCTCGGCCATTTCAGAGGGGCAGTTGAGATTCAACCACATTGCTGTGGCTCTGGAGTCACATGTAGGCCAGACCGGGTAAGGACGGCAGATTTCGTTCCTTCAAGGACATTAGTGAACCAGATGGGTTTTTCCAACAATGGTTTCATCAGTAGATTCTTAATTCCAGATTTTTTTTATTGAATTCAAATTCCACCATCTACCGTGGTGGGATTCGAACGTAGGTCTACATAAAGCATCTAAATTATGCAATCGTTTCAATAACGTGACTAAGTTAGGAACAAATTTGCGATAATAATTTACAATCCTAGAAAGGATCTTATTTGTATCATATTTATTGGATGTGATGCCTCTAAACTAATGTCCATCTTCTCAGGGATTTTGTGTCGTCTTTACCAACAATAATGTGACCCAAATACTGGACTAATGTCTGGAAAAAAAAACATAGTTTGCTGACCAATTGACATTTCAATGCTGTTTCTAGTTTACCCAATGTTCTTTTTCATTGGACCCTGCGTTTAGATTATGATCCAGATACCATTGTTCACCAGAGAGACCACTCAAAATCTGATCCATTGTGCTTTGGGATAGGGCTGGTATGGATATTATCCCAAAACACAATCTTATAGAATGAAAAAGGACCTTTATGAGTCACAATGGTAAGCAATAGGTGAGATTCAGCGGATACATTTTTCTATAAATATGTTTGTGAAAGATCAGTCCTGTTGTATTTTTGCCCGCCTGATAACCCAGCAAGCAAATCTTCAATTAAAGGAAGCAGATATTGATCAACACACAATACTGGTTGTTTTAAAATAATCACAAATACGAACTAAGCCATCTGGTTTCATAACAGGTACGATGTGCGTAGCCCAGTCACTCGTTGTAACTGGTTCTAACACACCGGTATTAACAAGGTGTACTATTTCTTCTTCGACAATAGGATAAATTGCCTTTGGTACTTCTCTTGTTTGAGACAGTTTGGTTGACCATTAGGCTTTATCTTAAGTTTCACTTTACTGTCCAGTTCCACACATGCTGTGATTCCTACTGCTGTCTTTAAAGTCAAATCATGTTCCATAAGACCATAAGACACAGGAGCAGAATTAGGCCACTCGGCCCATCGAGTCTGCTCCGCCATTCAATCATGGCTGATAAGTTTCTCATCCTCATTCTCCTGCCTTTTCCCCATAACCCCTGATCCCCTTATTAATCAAGAATCTATCTATCTCTGTCTTAAAGACACTCAATGACCTGGCCTCCACAGCCTTCTGCGGCAAAGAGTTCCACAGGTTCACCAGTCTCTGGCTGAAGAAATTCCTCATCTCTGTTTTCAAGGATCGTCCCTTCAGCCTAAAGTTGTGCCCTCTGGTTCTAGTTTTTCCTACTAGTGGAAACATCCTCTCCACGTCCACTCTATCCAGGCCTCGCAGTATCCTGTAAGTTTCAATAAGATCCCCCCCCCATCCTTCTAAACTCCAAGGAGTACGGACCCAGAGTCCTCAAGCGTTCCTCATACGACAAGCTCTCCATTCCAAGGATCATTCTTGTGAACCTCCTCTGAACCCTTTCCAAGGCCAGCATGTCCTGCATTAGATACGGGGCCCAAAATTACTCACAATCCAATAAAAAGGGGAACAATCGCCTTTGTACAACCTCACCTTGGAGACACTGAACTGTTTTGTGGTAATCAAAGGCTTTGTAGAGAAATGCTTTTCAAGGATCTTTGTCGAGTTATTATCGGTTTTGGTTCCTGATTTTTCTGGATGAACCAGGCAAATTGAAAGTTTTACTTCCTGTTGTACTGAGAAAAACTCTCATTTCACTCAATTGCACAGAGTACGAGAGCCCTCTGCCTTGGACCTCATTTCCTTCATTGGAAATGCCCATGCATCCTAATTGACCCACCATTCCCCCTTTGCAGGCACTAGTAACTACAGACTGCTCAGTGTAGGGCGGCACAGTGGCACAGCGGTTAGCGTTACCACCTCACAGCGCTAGGGACCCGGGTTCGATTCCTGGCTTGGGTCACCGTCTGTGTGGAGTTTGCACTTTCTCCTCATGTCTGTGTGGGTTTCAAAGAACAACACAGCACAGGAAACAGGCCCTTCGGCCCAACAAGCCCGTGCAGCCCATTCTAACCCTCAGTGAGAGCCTCATTCCAATCCTTCTCCTACCTACGACTTTTGTCTACGCCTCTCAGACGCCACAATAAAGGGGGTGCAAATTTAGAGAATTATATGCGCGCCAGATTAAGGGAGGTCCAATTTAGGGGCAATTTGTTAACACCAATCAGCCTAAAAGCACGTTCTTTGGGGAGGAAACCGGAGCACCCGGAGAAAACCCACGCAAGCACGGGGAGAATGCGCAAACTCCACACAGACACCGACCCAAGTCGGAGATCCGAACCGGGTCCCTGTATCTGCACAGCAAACAGTGATAGCCACTGAGCTGTCGTGTTACCTGTCAGTTGGTCCAGTTTAAGCGTACACTAACCACGTGAAGCACTAGGCAACTCTCGAAGCAACATTCAAGAGCAGCCCCTCCGGATGTTCTGGTTTCCTCCCACAGTCTGGAAGACGAGCTGGTTAGGTACATTAGCCGGGCTAAATTCTCCCTCAGTGTTTCTGAACAGGTGCTGGAGTGTGGCGACTAGGAGATTTTCACAGTAGCTTCATTGCAGTGTTAATGTAAGCCTACTTGGGACTTTATTTTTTTTACTGCCTTTCCAGTTAACCTCCCTTTTCACTCTGCAGACCTTGATATTTCTTTCAAGTGGCCCCAGACTTGTAACAAACTTCCCTTCTTTTCAAATGTGGCCGATACTGCCTGGATACTCATTCTCCTCTGCTTTGGAGTTAAAAAAACCCTCTCTTGAAACCACAGAGAGGGTTTTTTTTCTTACTTGAGTCTTCCCGCACTAGTACTTCAATCTTTAATCCTATTGTTTGTTTCTCCCCAGCGTTCAAATATTCAAAGAGTGAGGACCGACAATTTGCTGACGACGCCACTGTAGTGGGTCGGATCTCCAACAACGATGAGACAGAGTACAGGGATGAGATAGAGAATCTGGTGCGGCAACAATAATCTCTCCCTCAATGTCAACAAAACGAAGGAGATTGTCATCGACTTCAGGAAGCGTAAAGGAGAACATGCCCCTATCTACATCAATGCGGATGAAGTAGAAAGGGTCGAGGGCTTCAAGATTTTAGGTGTCCAGATCACCAACAACCTGTCCTGGTCCCCCCCATGCCGACACTATAGTTAAGAAAGCCCACCAACGCCTCTACTTTCTCAGAAGACTAAGGAAATTTGGCATGTCAGCTACAACTCTCACCAACTTTCACAGATGCACCATAGAAAGCATTCTTTCTGATTGTATCTCAGCTTGGAATGGGGTCCTGCTCTGCTCAAGACTGCAAGGAACTACAAACGGTCAAATACGTAGCCCAATCCATCCCACAAACCAGCCTCCCATCCATTGACTCTGTCTACACTTCCCGCTGCCTGGGCAAAGCAGCCAGTATAATTAACCCAACGCACCCCGGACATTCTCCCTTCCACCTTCTTCCGCCGGGAAAAAGGTACAAAAGTCTGAGGTCACGTACCGATCAACTCAAGAACAGCTTCTTCCCTGCTGCTGTCAGACTTTTGAATGGATCTACCTCACACTAAGTTGATCTTTCTCTATACCTTAGCAATGACTGTAACATTGCATTCTGCACCCTCTCCTTTCCTTCTCTATGAATGGTATGCTTTGTCTGTACAGCACGCAAGAAACAATACTTTTTTCACTATATCCCAAAACATGTGACAATAATAAATCAAATCTAATCTAATTATTTTTTCTATCTCAGAATCTTTTATTGATTATTTCAATGAAACAAAATTAGGGATTTATTTTTGATGTTCTTGATGGAAAAAAAAGCCAGACTCATCATCAGTTTTCTTTCTGTAATGTTCTAAATTAGGAGTTGTGGGTTTTAACAAAAGGCCAAGATATGGTTTGGACGTGTGAATTCAAACTAAAAACAAATTTAACTCTTGGCTGCATAGAGTGCAAACTGAAATTAAAACAGCAACCTCTGCAACACCCGAACGACAGCACCATCAAATCATGTGACCAGCTCTTAAAGCAACACGCAACCCTTTTAAATACACAGCAAACTATCAGCCGGTATTCAATTTACAATCACCCTTATATTTCCTAGTCGGGACGGTGAGTGGCTTGGTGGGGAACTTGCAGGGGGTGGTGTTCCCATGTATCTGTTGCCCTTGTCCTTCTAGATGGGTTTGGAAGGTGCTGTCTAAGAATCTTTGGTGAGTCGCTGCAGTGCATCTTGTAGATGGTACACACGGCTGTTACTGAGCATCGGTGGTGGGGAGAGTGAATGTTAGTGGATGTGATACCAATCAAGGGGGCTGTTTATTGCTCAATGGTGTCGAGCTTCTTGAGTGTTGTTGGAGATGGACCCACCCAGGCCAGTGGGGAGTATCCCATCACACTCCTGACTTGTGCCTTGTAGATGGTGGACAGGATTTCAACTTATCTTTTGTACTGAAGTGCTGGGCCCCTCCCTCATTGAGGATGGGGGATATTTGTGGACCCTCCTCCCCCAGTGAGTCGTTTAATTGTCCATCGCCATTCACTTAGCTCTGTCCATCACTTGCTGTTTTTGCCAGCTGGCATGCAAGCAGTCCTGGTTGGTAGCTTCACCAGGTTGACACCTCATTGTTAGGTATGCCTGGTACTGCTCCTGCACGCCCTCCTGCACTCTCCATTGAACCTGGGCTGATCCCCGGGCATGGAGATGGTAATGGGGGATATGCCGGGCCAACAGTTTGTGCTGGAGTACAGTTCCGCAGCTGTTGATGGCCCACAGCGCCTCGTGGATGCCCATCTTGAGTTGCTAGGTGGGTTCGAAGTCTGTCCCAAGGCGGTAGTGCCACACAACACAATGGAGGTTATTCATAAGAACATAAGAAATAGGAGCAGGAGTAGGCCATCTAGCCCCTCGAGCCTGCCCCGCCATTCAATAAGATCATGGCTGAACTGATAGTGGATCAGTTCCACTTTCCCGCTTTCTCCCCATAACCCTTAATTCCCTTGTCTATCAGAAACCTATCTACCCGTGTCTTAAATATATTCAGCGAGGTAGCCTCCACCACTTCAACAGGCAGAGAATTCCAGAGATTCACCACCCTTTGAGTGAAGAAGTTCCTCCTCAACTCTGTTCTAATCTGCCTCCCCTTATCTTGAGGCTGTGCCCTCTAGTCCTGCTGTCCTTTCTAAGCGGGAAGAATCTCTCTACCTCTACCCTATCCATCTCCTTCATTATCTTATACGTCTCTATGAGATCCCCCCTCATCCTTCTAAACTCCAATGAGTACAGACCCAGTCTACTTAGTATTTACTCGTCTCCACAAGGACTGTGCGGTGGTCACTCTTACCAATACTGTCATGACAGATGGATCAGCAGCCGGCAGATTGGTAAGGATGAGGTCAAGTATGTTATTTCCTCTTGTTGGTTCCTTCACCACCTATTTCTGACCCAGTCAAGCACTTATATCTGTTAGGACCCATCCAGCTGATTAGTAGTGGTGTTAGTTCTTCATATCACACTGGCAAATCTTCGCACCTCTAGGGCTGGTGCAGTAAACATATCCGTTACTCTAATTAACTCTTCCTTTCATTTCGAACTTGCAGCCCTGAGCTACAGAGAAATGATAAGCAGGTTTAATGAGGGGCAGACTGAACAATGGTTCCATTGTTTTATGGAGAGGCAAGGTGGCACCGTTGGGTGGCACAGCGGGTTAGCACCGCTGCCTCACAGCGCCTGGGACCCGGGTTCGATTCCCGGCTTGGGTCTGTGCGGAGTCTGCATGTTCTCCCCGTGTCTGCGTGCGTTCCCCCCCGGTTTCCTCCCATGTGCCAAAGATGTGTGGGTTAGGTGGATTGGCCGTGCCTCTGAGCATCAGGGGAGACTGGCTGGGGTAAATACATGGGGATAGGGCCAAGGTGGGGTAGTGATCAGTGCAGACTCAATGGACCGAATGGTGCATTTATCTATTCTATGACTCTGCCTCTCTTTAAGGCACTAATTGTGGGGGGAAATTGCAAAGCACCTTTCCGGTCTTGTACGCACAAAACTAGAAGGTGACTATCAGCAGTGGAACTTGTAACCATAGTGAGGCAAATTCTCCCATTCTGCCCGCCACGGGAATGGTAATGGGCGAAGGTGGACCACGCAGATGTCTGTTGACCTCAGGCGGGATTTTCCAGTTTCAGGGTGAGCGTGTCTGGAAAATCCATGTCAGCATGTCCGCTATCACTCTCACCAACTTTTACAGATGCGCCATAGAAAGCATCCTTTCAGGTTGTATCAAGCTTGGTATGGGCTCCTGCTCTGCCCAAGACCACAAGGAACTACAAAAGGGTGGTAGAATGTAGCCCAATCCATCACGCAATCTAGCCTCCCATCCATTGACTCTGTCTACACTTCCCGCTGCCTCGGCAAAGCAGCCAGCATCATTAAGGACCCCACGCACCCCGGACATTCTCTCTTCCACCTTCTTCCGTCGGGAAAAAGGTACAACAGTTTGAGGTCACGTACTAACCAACTCAAGAACAGCTTCTTCCCTGCTGCTGTCAGACTTTTGAATGGACCTACCTCACATTAAGTTGATCTTTCTCTACACCCTAGCTCTGACTGTAACACTACATTCTGCACTCTGTTTAAGAAATTGCCCCTTAGTGTCTAGGGATGTGTAGGTTAGAGGGATTAGTGGGTATAATATGTAGGGATATGGGGGTAGGGCCTGGATGGGATTGTGTTCGGTGCAGGGCCGAAGGGCCTCTTTCTGCACTATAGAGGTCTATGATTCTTTTCCTACTCTATGAACAGTATGCTTTGTCTGTATAGCACACAAGAAATGATACTTTTCACTGTATCTCAATAAATGAGACAATAATAAATCAGATCAAATCAGAATCAAGTGCCCAATGTGCATTGTGCTCTGGTGCGGTTCCGCTCAATCCCCAACCGTCCCGAGATAAGCACCTTCAACCGGCCTTATGCGTGGTGGGATTTTACAGACACGCTTGAGTGAGGCTGGAAAACCCCTGTCTGAGGTCAATGGACATTTCCATTGTCCGCTCCAAGCCCGCTCCGACTGCATGGAGGGCGGGGTGGTGGGATTCAAAGAAGGTTCGTAGAAACCCTACAGCGCATAAGGAGGCCATTCAGCCCATCGAGTCTCCAACGACAGGCCCTATTCTCGTAGCCCCATACACTTACCCTGCTAATCCCTCTGACTCTAGGGTCGATTTAGCACGGCCAATCAACCTAACCCGCACTGTGGGAGGAAACTGGAGCACCCAGAGGAAACCCACGCAGACACGGGGAGAATGTGCAGACACCGCGCAAGGGAAATGAGAATACTGATCTGAGCTGGTCTTACATACTTTAACGTGGGACACCAGTAAAACAGGGGAATGGGAATTCTGGCCGGAACTGTTTTTTACCCTTTCTGAAATATTGAACGATGGAGTTTGAGGGGCATTGTGTCTTGCTCCTGTTTCTAGGTTGTGTATCTACTTTGATTTTTCATGGTCTTTTCTCCTTCCTTGCGTCTGCGTTAAATTATAAGTTCAAACATCCCCTCCTTAAGGTTCAGTGCAAAGTCAAGGCTGGCCTTTCCGTGCATTGCTGATTCGATTTGATTTGATTTAATTTATTGCCACATGAGTTGGGATACAGCGAAAAGTGTTGTTCCTTGCGCTCTGTACAGACAAAGCATACCGTTCATAGAGAAGGAAAGGAGAGAGTGCAGAATGTAGTGATACAGTCATTGACTTGATTTATTATTGTCACATGTATTAGTCTACAGTGAAAAATACTGTTTCTTGCGCGCTACACGGACAAAGCATACCATTCATAGAGAAGGAAAGGGGAGAATGCAGAATGTAGCATTGCAATCATTGATTTCATCTGATTTATTATTGTTACATATGTTAGTATACAGTGAAAAGTATTGTTTCTTGTCTGCTATACAAAGCATACTGTTCATAGAGAAGGAAAGGAGAGAGAGCAGAATATAGTGTTACAGTCATAGCTAGGGTGTAGAGAAAGATCAACTTAATACGAGGTAGGTCCATTCAAAAGTCTGACAGCAGCAGGGGAGAAGCTGCTCTTGAGTCGGTTGGTGCGTGACCTCAGACTTTTGTATCTTTCTCCCGAGGGAAGGAGGTGGAAGAGAGTCACTAAGATTCTACCACCCCGCCCGCCTCAGAAAGACAGCAGTCGAGAGATGGACAATGGGTGGCACGGTAGCACAGTGGTTAGCACTGCTGCTTCACAGCTCCAGGATCCTGGGTTCGATTCCCAGCTCGGGTCACTGTCTGTGTGGAGTTTGCACATTCTCCTCGTGTCTGTGTGGGTTTGCTCTGGTGTCCTCCCACAGTCCAAAGATGTGCGGGTTAGGTTGATTGGCCGTGCTAAAATTGCCCTTTAGTGTCCTGAGGTGCTTAAGGTTAGAGGGATTAGCGTGTAAAATATGTAGGGATATGGGGGTAGGGTCTGGGTGGGATCGTGTTCGGTGCAGACTCGATGGGCCGAAGGGCCTCTTTCTGCACTGTAGGGTTGTATGGTCCATGACCTCGGGCAGGAATTCCATCCCGTCAAATATGTCCGGGCTGTGTTGGGGTACTTGTTTATGCTGATTGCTTTGCCGAGGCAGCAGGGAGTGTAGACGGAGTCAGTGGATGGGAGGCTGGTTTGCCTGATGGACTGGGCTATGATCATAATCCTTTGTAGTTTCCAGGGATCCTATTCAGAGCAAGAGCCATAGCAAGGTGTGATACATCTGGAAAGAATGCTTGCTGGAGGAATAGAGGGTATAAACACTTGCTGTAGGCAGGATAGCATGATCAGTGCAGGCTCGGAGAACTGATGGGTCTGTTCCTGTGCTGTGCTGTTCTTTGTTCTCCGTTCTATGGTGATAACATTAGTGATAGGTGACCAGAATAATCAAGCACCCCATGCATCCTGAACATACTTAGCCTCGCTCGAGGTTTGTTTATTTATTAGTCACAAGTCGGCTTACATTAACACTGCAATGAAGTTACTGTGAAAATCCCCTAGTCGCCACACTCCTGTTCGGGTACACTGAGGGAGGATTTAGCACGTCCAATGCACCCTAACTAGAGCATCTTTCCGACTGTGGGAGGAAACCGGAGCACCCGGAGGAAACCCACGCAGACACGGGGAGAATGCGCAGACTCCACGCAGACAGTGACCCGAGCCAGGATTCGAACCTGGGTTCCTGGCGCTGTGAAGCAGCAGTGCTAACCCACTGCCTCTCAACATCAACGGAAACTTCCATCGTCCATCCCACGTACCAACCAACTCAAGAACGGCTTCTTCCCTGCTGCCATCAGACTTTTGAATGGACCTAACATATATTAAACTGATTTTTCTCTACAAACTATCTGTGACTGTAACACTACACTCTGCACCCTCTTCTTTCTTTCTCTCCCGAGGTACTCTATGAACGGTATGCTTTGTTTGTGTAGCGTGCAAGAAATGATACTGAATCCCAACACATGTGACTTCATACTGAACCTGATGAGGGAGTGCTGCACAGTCAAAGAAGAGATAAACAGTTTCGAATGATTTCTCAGATGGACAACACTACTTCAATACTAATTAAAGGCTCAGTTCCACCACATTCTTCCTGTCGAGAGGGTGAGAGCATTCTGTCTCAAGTTAGTTCATTCGAATTGGCAAGCTGGTATCGTACAGAGTGGTGTTAACGTGGGTCCAACAACTGATCAGTGGTGACGAGGTTGTGAGATTGAGAAATCAGTTCGCCGCTGGAATGAATGGGATGTTGAGTCATAACGAGAGACAATGAAAGGTGAGACCTGAGACGCTCAAATTAAAAACCATGCCCGGGCGAACATAGAGCAAACTCCCTGATTCAGCGTTACAGGAAGGCATGTGTTAAAATTCAGCATGTTAAGGTGCAGATTAGAAACTCCACAGGTTGAATTTTCCCACAGGAATCGTAGCGGGCGGGACATGGATCATGCAAAGGTTCTTGACTTAAGATGAGATTTTCCAGATGGGGCGAACGCAGCCATTAAATCCCGCTCCAAGTTATTTTAGGAAATTGGCCTAGACCCTGTATTTTACATTTGATTTATGTAAATGACGTAGATAACAACGTGGGGGATAGGATAAGTAAGTTTGCCGATAACACGAAGATTGGCTGGGTGGTTAACAGTGAGGGTGAGTGTCTTGGGTTCCAGGAAGATATATAGCTGAGATAGTCAAATAAGCAGATATGTGGCGGATAGAACTTAACCCTGAAAAGTGTGAGGTGATAACACTTTGGGCGGAATAATTTGACAAGAGAGTATACTATGAAAGGTCGGACATTGGGAAGGTCCGAAGAACATCTTAGGGTGTTTATTCATAGATCTTTGAAGGTGGAAAGGCAGGTTAATAGGGTGGTGATAAAGACTTATGATACACTCGCCTTTATCAGTCAGGGTATAGATGACAAAAGCAGAGAGGTCAATGATGGAATCGTATAGAACTTTGGTGAGACCACAGCTGGAGATCTGTGTGCAGTTCTGGTCACCATGCCCAGGGAGGTCAGGAACGCACTGGAGGGGGTGCAGAGGACGCTGCCTGGGGTGGAACATTTAAGTTATGAAGAAAGTTGGATAGGTTTGGGTTGTTTTCAGAGCAGAGAAGGGTGAGGGGTGACCTGATTGAGGCGTACAAGATTACGAGGGGCATGGACAGAGTGGATAGGGAGCAGCTGTTCCCCTGAGTTGAAGGGTCCGTTACGAGAGGACACAAGTTAAAAGTGAGGGGTGGGAGGTTTGGGGAGTGAATTTGAGGAAAAGACTCTTACTCAGAAAGTGGTGATGGTCTGGAATGCCTTGCCTGGGAAGGGGTGGAGGCGGGATGCCTCATATCCTTTAAAAAGTACCCGGATGAGCATTCGGCACCCCATAACATTCAGGGCTATGGGCCAAGCGCTGGCAAGTGGCATTAGGTGGGCAGGTCAGGGCATTTAATTGGTGGGTGCAGACTCAATGGGCTGAAGGGCCTTTTCCGCACTGTAGTATTCTGTGATTGTGTGATCTGGCCTTGGCGAACACAAGGTGCCGAACATAAGAAGACGTTTTAAAACTCTCATGAATAAATCACACTTAGAAACTGGAGTTGTCTCAGGTGTATAAAGAAATGACACATTCTGAAAGAGACAGAGGTTAGAGATCTGCTCTAATTTCTATAGAATCCCCTCACAATGCAAGTGCTGTGATCTATAAACCCCTTCCTGCCTAAGAATGTTTCACGGCAATTCCCTTGATCCTTGTTTTTCCGGACATTTTCAAATATTACTGGGACCGTTTGCAGGGATATCCCACAGCTTGGGTGTTGAGTCTATGAATCGACTGAAGTTAAACCTTGACGTTCCCAGTCGAGTACAATGTCCCTGTTTCCGTTGGTTAGATGTGATTGCAAGCACTGAACTCACCGATTGCAAGAGATTTAAGACAACAGGAAGCTGATGAATGCTTCCAGACAATCTGCTTCCTCTATTTATTTTCGATCTGGGCTGGATCTGATTGCGAGGCAGATATTGTCCTTCCATTCCCGGCTTTGAAACTCAATCCAGGCTTAAAAGGACATCGGATGAGTGCAGGGCAAACTGACCCAAACCCAAAAGAGGAAAATTCCCCCCCACTTAACTATCGCTTCAGGGTTTTTGATTTGATTTATTATTGTCACATGTATTAGCATACTGTGAAAAGTATTGTTCCTTGCGCGCTATACAGACAGAATGCGGCACGGTAGCCCAGTGGGTTAGCACTGCTGCTTCACAGCTCCAGGGTCCTGGGTTTGATTCCCGGCTTCGGGTCACTGTCTGTGTGGAGTTTGCACATTCTCCCTGTGTCTGCGTGGGTTTCCTCCGGGTGCTCCAGTTTCCTCCCACAGTCCAAAGATGTGCGGGTTAGGTTGATTGGCCGTGCTAAGAAATTGCCCCTTAGTGTCCAGGGATGTGTAGGTTAGAGGTATTAGTGGGTATAATATGTAGGGATATGGGGGTAGGGCCTGGGTGGGATTGTGTTTGGTGCAGACTCGATGGGCCGAAGGGCCTCTTTCTGCACTGTAGGGTCCTATGAGAACATACCGTTTTGGATGTCGCTGGAGTGAGATGACCTCTTGCAAGCCGAACCCAGCATAAGTTCTAATTCTATCTTTTGCTCTCGTTCTGAAACTTCATTCTAACTTTTATTCCATTCTGCACTCTCTCGTTTCCTTTCTCTATGAACGGTATGTATGGCGCGCAAGAAACAATACTTGCATGTTAATACACGTGACAATAATAAATCAAATCAAACCAAAGAGAAGTGTACAAGAGAGTGCAGAATGTCGTGTTACAGCGAGGGTGTAGAGAAAGATCAACTTAGTGCGAGGCAGGTCCATTCAAAACTCTGACAGCAGCAGGGAAGAAGCTGCTCTTGAGTTGGTTGGTACGTGACCCCAGACTTTTGTATCTTCTTCCTGACGGAAGAAGGTGGAAGAGAGAATGTCCGGGATGTGTGGGGTTCTTGATTTTGCCAACTGCTTTTACCAAGGCCAAGGAAATACTCTGGCTGTTGTAGTATAGGGAACACAGCGGTCAACATATACACAGCAGGGTGGCATGGTGGCACTGTGGTTAGCACTGCTGCCTCACAGCGCCAGGGATCGGGTTCAATTCTGGCCTCGAGTGACTGTGTGGAGTTTTCAAGTTCTTTCCCATGGCTGCATGGGTTTCCTTTCACAGTCCAAAGTTGTGCAAGGCAGGTTTAAACTTCAGTTTATTTATTAGTGTCACAAGTAGGCTGACATTAACAGTGCAATGAAGTTACTGTGAAAATCCCCTAGTTGCTACAGTCCAGCACCTGTTAGCATGGCTAATGCACCCTAACCAGCATGTCTTTCGGACCGTGGGAGGAAACCAGAGCACCCAGAGGGAACCCACGCAGGCATGGGGAGAACGTGCAGACTCCGTACAGACAGTGATCCAAGCCAGGAATTGAACCTGGGTCCCTGGCGCTGTGAGGCAACAGTGCCAACTACTGTGCCACCACATTGTCCATGCTAAATTGCCCCTTAGTGCCCCAAGCTGTGTAGGTTAGGGGGATTATCCATGGTGAAATGCTATTCAGTGTCCAAAGTAGTGTAGGTTAAACGGATTTGGGTCTGAGTCAGATGCCCTATCGGAGAGTCAGTGCAGACTTGATGGGCCAAATGGCCTCTTTCTGTATGTAGGGATTTTATGATCCCACTAAAACAATGGCCTGATGGATTCCCATCAGTGCCAAAGTTAACATTTAACGACTGTCCCTGAAGGCAATGGAGAAACTTGGGCCACTTCAGAGGGTAAGCTAAGAGCCAACTAGTCTGCAATCACATCATAAGCCAAGAGGGGATGATAGCCTAGTGGTATTATGGATAGACTATTAAACCCAAAACTCAACTAACATTCAGGGACCCGGGTTCGAATCCCGCCACGGCAGATGGTGGAATTTGAATTCAATAAATAAAAATGTGGAATTAAGAACCTACTGATGACTATGAAACCATTGTCGATTGTCATAAAAACGCTTCTGGTTCACTAATGCCCTTTAGGGAAGGAAATCTGCCGTCCTTACCCGGTCTGGCCTACATGTGACCCCAGAGCCACAGCAATGTGGTTGACTCACAAGTGCCCTCCAAGGGCAATAAGAATCATAGAATCCCTACAGTGCAGAAGGAGGCCATTTGGCCCATCGAGTCTGCACCCACCACAATCCCACCAAGGCCCTATTCCCGTAACCCCACATATTTCCCCCTGCTGATCCCCCTGATATTAGGGACAATTTAGCATGGCCAATCCACCTAACCTGTACATCTTTGGACACTAAGGGGCAATTTAGCATGGCCAATCCACCTAACCTGTACATCTTTGGACACTAAGGGGCAATTTAGCATGGCCAATCCACCTAACCTGTACATCTTTGGACACTAAGGGGCAACTTAGCATGGCCAATCCACCTAACCCACACATCTTTGGACACTAAGGGACAATTTATCATGGCCAATACACCTAACCTGCATATCTTTGGACACTAAGGGACAACTTAACATGACCAATCCACCTAACCTGCACATCTTTGGACACTAAGGGACAATTTAGCATGGCCAATCCACCTAACCTGCACATCTTTCAGGCTGTGGGAGGAAACTGGAGCACCCAAAGGAAACCCACACAGACATGGGGAGAACATGCAGACTCTGCACAGACATTGACCCAACCGGGAATTGAACCCGGGTCCTGGGCGCTGTGAGGCAGCACTGCTAACCACTGTGCCACCGCACCACCCTATGGATGGGCAATAAATGCTGACCAGCCTGCGATGCCCATGTCCCACAAATGAACGCAAAAGAAGTCTCCCTTAGTGAAAGCCAAAGATATTTTGTTCTGTGAACAGCAGTCCAACTTCTTAAAGTTTTTTGGGGATTGAACTTGTTTTTCTTATTTCCCCTTTTGGTGGCGAAAAACTGCACTCAACTTCTTAACACGCCAGTGGGACTAGGATTCTCATGCTCTGAGTCGCAGACTCAATAACACAAGCATGTGATCCAGACCACACATCAGATACAAGGCATTTTGACGAGGTAACTGCCCCCGAGTTCATTTTCTGAAGGGCGATCTTAAATCCTTTTGAGACGTTCCAGCACTGTATGAACAAACTGTTCTACCGCAGCGTCAACCATTGATATCAAAGAAAGTAGTAGAGCTGGCTAAACACAGCTTTAAAGCTTATTTATTGGTGTCACAAGTCGGCTGACATTAACACTGCAATGAAGTTACTGCGAAAATTCCCTAGTCGCCGCACTCCTGTTCGGGTACACTGAGGGAGGATTTAGCACGGCCAATGCACCCTAACCAGCACGTCTTTCAGACTTTCCCTTCAGGTCTTTGCGAAGCCAAGGAAATATCCCAGCATTGGAACATAAGGGAACACATCAGTTAATGTGCACACAGCAAGAGTGGCACAGTGGTTAGCACTGCTGCCCCACAGCGCCAAGGACTTGGGTTCAATTCCAGCCTCAGGTGACCGTGTGGGATTTGCACATTTGCAGGGCAGGTTTAAGTTGAAATTTATTTGTGAATGTCACAAGTAGGGTTATATTAACACTGCAATGAAGTTATTGTGAAAATCCCCCCCATCGCCGCACTCTGGCACCTGTTTGGGCGCACCGAGGGTAAACTTAGCACAATCAATGCATCGAACCAGCACGTCTTTCGCAATGTGGGAGGAAACCCTATCGGAGGGTTAGATAGGGTGGACAGTGAGAGCCTTTTTCCTCGGATGGTGACGGCTAATACGAGGGGACGTAGCTCTAAATTAAGGGGTGGTAATTATAGGATGGATGTCAGAGGTAGGTTCTTCATTCAGAGGGTAGTAAGGGCGTGGAATGCCCTGCCTGCAGCAGTTGTGGACTCGCCAACTTTAAGGGCGATCAAATGGTCAGTGGATAGGCATATGGATAACATTGGAATAGTTTAGGTTAGAGGGTCATTAGATTGGTTCCACTGGTGGGCGCAACATCGAGGGCCGAAGGGCCTGTACTGGGCTGTAATGTTCTACGTTCTATGAAACCCACGCAGATGCGGGGAGAACGTGCAGTCTCTGGACAGGCAGTGACCCAAGCTGGGAAGCGAATTCAGGTCCTTGGCTCTGTGAGGCAGCAGTGCTGACCACTGTGACACCCTGATATAAAGTAGAATGACCCCTGTCCACAGGGACAACAATTATCACCTCTCCTCTTCCCTCTCTCTCTAGCCTTCCCTTTACCCTTCCATCTTCCCTGACTTTTTCCATTTGTCCGTATTCTCTCCCTTTCCCATCAGAATTAACTTGGATAAAAACCTGCGCTGTTTCGAATGCATATCAAGTTTTGAATGCATATTAAGTTGTCAGGAATGATAAAGGACATTCTTCATATTCTAAAATGAATACATGACCCCACTCTACAGATGACAACAGGATTTATTAAATTGCTAAACCCATAATTTTCAGCCTTTTATTGCACAACACAGTCTCCGGAACACAGCACAACATATAAATACTTTCATCTCCCACTCGCTCTGCAGATCTCACCCACAAACTCTCATTCTGGTACAACACAGACTCCAAAATGTAACATAAACCATCAGTTGCACTCTCGTCTCCCGTTCAGCTACACTCCGATATAACCCATACCCTGCACTCTGACCTCTGACTCAGGTCCTGTGGGCTGAAATACACAAAATATTATGCTCTGCTCACAAATGCCTCATTCTAAACACCCCACACCTCTCACTTGGAGCTGCACTGTATTGCAAACCCGAATATACTGCACACCACTCACTCCGAGCCCCCCTCATCCCCCTCAACAATATAATACGTACCTCCAATTCTGAGCAATCCCACAAAACTTGTTATAGCCGATCTGGTGAAACACACAACCCCACTGTTATACAGACTGATAAACCCCACACCCCTCACTGTAACACTCTCTGAGACATCCCACACTCCCTCACTGTAACACTCTCTGAAATACCCCACACCCCCCTCACTGTAACACTCTCTGATATACCCCACACCCCCTCACTGTAACACTCTCTGAAATACCCCACACCCCCCTCACTGTAACACTCTCTGATATACCCCACACCCCCTCACTGTAACACTCTCTGATATACCCCACACCCCCGTCACTGTAACACTCTCTGATATACCCCACACCCCCTCACTGTAACACTCTCTGATATACCCCACACCCCCCTCACTGTAACACTCTCTGATATACCCCACACCCCCTCACTGTAGCACTCTCTGATATACCCCACACCCCCTCACTGTAACACTCTCTGATATACCCCACACCCCCTCACTGTAACACTCTCTGATATACCCCACACCCCCCTCACTGTAACACTCTCTGATATACCCCACACCCCCTCACTGTAACACTCTCTGATATACCCCACACCCCTCACTGTAACACTGATATACCCCACACCCCCTCACTGTAACACTCTCTGATATACCCCACACCCCCTCACTGTAACACTCTCTGATATACCCCACACCCCCTCACTGTAACACTCTCTGATATACCCCACACCCCCTCACTGTAACACTCTCTGATATACCCCACACCCCCTCACTGTAACACTCTCTGATATACCCCACACCCCCCTCACTGTAACACTGATATACCCCACACCCCCTCACTGTAACACTCTCTGATATACCCCACACCCCCCTCACTGTAACACTCTCTGATATACCCCACACCCCCTCACTGTAACACTCTCTGATATACCCCACACCCCCTCACTGTAACACTCTCTGATATACCCCACACCCCCCTCACTGTAACACTGATATACCCCACACGGGATTAAGCCCTGACAGACCTTGCATCATTTCACCATCTAATTCCAGGTAATCTTTACCTGTGCTGCCCAGGTTTAGGGATGGGGTTTTGCCCTGCTGGATACGGAGGGGTTATATTAAGTTGGGCTGAAACTTGTGTGGGCAGTCACCTCATAAGGGGTTAATCCTTTCTGCATAGAATGGAGCATTTGTTCAGATCCCAGATGTCTCTCAGCAAGATATAGTTTGCCACAATAAACAGTCTAAATATAATCTTTTTGATCCAGATAGCCTCTTCATTGCCAACCTTCCCCTCAGAGTCTGGCTGAGAAAGCTTTTGTCTTTTTATTGGACTAAACATGAAATATGCGTTAAACATATGTCAGCGGCTGGTTTGGGGAGCGTGGGGCTCGAGTGGGAGCGGCTGTGCTCAAAGTACTTTGATGTGACCCTTTCCCCTCTGTCTCCATTATTTCCTCTCTTGGCCATGGTCAACTCTCCCCCACGCTCGACATCAATCTGCTTGGAGTTTCCCCTCGGAGCAGCAACCGAACTGGACTAGACACAGGCAGATCCTGGGGATCTCGCAGCGAACAATTCATCTCCTGACTCCCCCCACCAAAGCCCGTCCACCATCTACAAGGGACAAGTCGGGGCGGGGGGGGGTGGGGGGTGCGCGGTGGGTTATTCCCCACTTGCCTGGATGAGCGCGGCTCCAGCTACACTCAAGAAACTCAACACCAGCCAGGACAAAGTAACCCTTCCACAAACGTTCACTCCCTCCACCAGTAATGCAGAGGGGCATCTGATATGATGTGCAGTGCATCACCTACAGTGTGTACGAGATGCACTGCACCATCTCACCAAGGTTCCTTCGATCATGCCTTCCAAATCCATGACCACTTCCATCCAGAAGGACAAGGACAGCAGACACAAGGGAACATCGCTACCAGCCAGTTCCTCACCAAAGCACTCACCGTCGTGACTTGTTGGTAGAGGGATTGAGTTTCAGAACCATGAGATCATGTTATACAAAACTCTGGTGCGGCCGCACTCGGAGTATTGTGTACAGTTCTGGTCGCCGCATTATAGGAAGGATGTGGAAGCATTGGAAAGGGTGCAGAGGAGTTTTACCAGGATGTTGCCCGGTATGGTGGGAAGGTCTTATGAGGAAAGGCTGAGGGACTTGAGGCTGTTTTCATTGGAGAGAAGAAGGTTAAGAGGTGACTTAATAGAGGCATACAAGATGATCAGAGGATTAGATAGGGTGGACAGTGAAAGCCTTTTTCCTCAGATAGAGATGGCTAGCACAAGGGAACATAGCTTTAAATTGAGGGGTGATAGATATAGGACAGATGTCAGAGGTAGGTTCTTTAGCCAGAGAGTAGTAAGGGCGTGGAATGCCCTGCCCACAATAGTAGCACACTCGCCAACATTAAGGACATGTAAATGGTCATTGGATAAACATATGGATGGTATTGGAATAGTTTAGGTTAGAGGGACATTAGATTGGTTCCACTGGTCGGCGCAACATCGAGGGCCGAAGGGCCTGTACTGCGCTGTAACGTTCTACGTTCTATATCACTGTTCCTTCACTGTCACTGGGTCAAAATCTGGAATTTCTCCCTAACAGCGCTGTGGGTGTACCTACAGCACATAGACAGTCACAGGTTCAAGAAGACAGCTGGCTCCCACCTTCCCAAGGGGCAACTGGGGGGGGGCAATAAATGTCAGACTAGTCAGCAATGTCCACATGAATGAATCAATTATAAATATGTGTAGCTTTAACTGAAAATAATATAATACAGCGAGTGAGAGAGACAGACCAAAGAGGAACAAGAAAGACATTGGTGTGTCTAGGTGTGAGATATTTACCTGTCGTGTATTATTGCTGTGTGGGATAAGGCTACTGAATTCCTCAGCTATTGTGGAATAGAAAGGCATTTTGTCAAAGCTTATACCTTGCATTTATCAGGACAGGTGCAAGAGTGCCAAATTTCAAATGATCTGAACAATTTTGTGATTGTTTGAAATTTGGTTTTCTTGTATGTGTGGGCTCTGTGGTTAGCACTGCTGCCTCACAGCTCCAGGGACCTGGGTTCAATTCAAGCCTCATACTGTCTATGTGGAGTTTGCACATTCTTCCCGTGTCTGCGTGGGTTTCCCCCGGGTGCTCTGGTTTCTTCCCACAGTCCAAAAATGTGCACGTTAGGTGGATTGGCTGTGCTAAATTGCCCCTTAGTGTCCAAAGATGAACAGGTTAGGTGGATTTACCATGCTAAATTGTTCCTTAGTGTCCACAGATGTGTAGATTAGGGGTTTGGCCATGCTAAGCTGCCCCTTAGTGTCCAAAGATGTGCTGGTTAGGTAGATTGGCCACGGTAAATTGCCCATTAATGCCCAAAGATGTACAGGTTAGGTGGATTGGCCATGTTAAATTGTCCCTTAGTGTCCAAAGATGTGCAGGTTAGGCGGATTGGCCATGCTAAATTGTCCCTTAGTGTCCAAAGATGTGCAGGTTAGGTGGATTGGTCATACTAAATTGTCCCTTAGTGTCCAAAGGTATGCAGGTTAGGTGGATTGGTCATACTAAATTGTCCCTTAGTGTCCACAGATGTGTAGATTAGGGGTTTGGCCATGCTAACTGCCCCTTAGCGTCCAAAGATGTGCAGGTTAGGCGGATTGGCCATGCTAAATTGTCCCTTAGTGTCCAAAGATGTGCAAGTTAGGTGGATTGGTCATACTAAATTGTCCCTTAGTGTCCAAAGGTGTGCAGGTTAGGTGGATTGGTCATACTAAATTGTCCCTTAGTGTCCAAAGGTGTGCAGGTTAGGTGGATTGGTCATACTAAATTGCCTCTTACTGTCCAAAGGTGTGCAGGTTAGGTGGATTGGCCACACAGAGGGTTGTAGGAATAGGAGGGAGTGGATGGCCAGGGTTGGACACTCTCTCAGAGAGATGGCACAGACGTGATGGATCAGATTGACTTCTTTCTGCACTGTAGGAATTCTATGCTGGCAGTAGCGCCATGGGATCTTATACTTCCCCCTCAGATGGGGGTATGGATTTAGTATCTTGCCCGAAAAGGCGACACGTCTACCAACACCTTGGCAGAACGCCAGCCCGGATTGTGCGCTGGAACCTCCGGAGTGGGAGTTGATCCTTTAACTAGCATAAGTCGGAGGCGGGAGTGCTACCCAGACAGGAGATGTAAACTTGTCAAAGGTTCCTCTGTTTATAATCTTTTTAAAAAGATATGTGGAGCAGTGCTGATAAATTGTGTTTATGTCATACGTGTCTGTTGTGGATATTCTTTACACTTCTGGGTTTTCGATTTAAACAAGAACTGGATGAATAAGGCTCACAAACAAATTCATTGACTAACGCACGCAGTGAACCCGCATCAGCACGTTGGCAATGGGGTACGCTGCGGTGATAGCCAAGGGAAAATTGGGCAGTCCCAGCGAGGATCAGCTTAATATCTACATACTTTCCAACTGGCAACCGCACAAACATCAGTTGCCCCCAACATTCTCCATTCTGGAACTCATCTGATATTTAAAAAATTAGTTTTACTGGACATGGGATGCATTTTATTCTCCACCCCCTATTTGCCCCCCCCCCACCCCCCAATTACAGAGAGAATTTGAGAGACGTCCAACACTACTGGGTCACCGGTAGGCCAGACCAGGTAGTGACGGCAGATTTCCTTCCCTAAAGGACACAGTAGGGAGTCTCACAACGCCAGCTTAAAGCCCGACAGGTTTATTCGGAATCACGAGCTTTCGGAGCGCCACTCCCTCATCGGGTGAGCGGAGTTTTGTTCGCAAACTCTTGGTCGGGGGGACACCAAAATGAGACTCCTTTGCAATGTGCTGCCACGATTCTGTTTGGAGTTCCTGGAGGTTTTAGCAGCTGCCCCCATCTCTTGTCACCCCCGCCCCCCCCCGCTCAGAATCTCACCCCCGACTCCAACCTTTTCTGAAGAAAGAGGCCTCCAAGGAAATGAAGATAAGGACCAGCCCCCTCCCCACAGCTTTTACTAACGCCCACAGAATCCATCGATTTCCTACAGTGCTGAAGGAGCCCTGATGCTGTGAGGCAGCTGTGCTAAATACAGTGCTGAATATTTACCTTCTGAGAAGCCACTGAATCCTTACAGTGCAGAAGGAGGCCATTTGGCCCATCGAGTCTGCACCGACCACAATCTCACCCTATCCCCGAAATTCCGCATATTTAACCTGCTAATCCCTCCAACACGCAAATCCCGGGGCAATAAGGGGCAATTTAGCACGGCCAATCAACCTAATCTGTACATCTTTGGATCCCAACATGAGGAAAGAGGCCATTCTGCCCATCTATTGGAACCCTGTGAGGCAGCAGTGCTAACTGACGTGCAGAAGATTTATCTTCTTAGCATCACAGCACTGATGAAGGAGACCCATCGACTCTGCACCTACCGTCTGACAAAGCACCTCACCCAGGCCCATCCCCCTTCCATACCCCACACATTTACCCTTCTAACCCACTCATCTGCATGGGGATTTTCCTCCGGGAGCTCCGGTTTCCTCCCACAGTCTGAAAAACAAGCTGGTTAGGTGCATTGTCCCTGCTAAATTCTCTCTCAGAATCATAGAATCACAGAGCACAGAAGAATAATAAATCAAATCAAAATCAAAATCAAATCAAAATCAAAATCAAAAATCAAAATCAAATCAAAATCAAATCAAAATCAAAAATCAAAAGAGACCCTTCGGCCCATCGAATCCGTGCCGACACATTGAAATATGTGAACGTTAGGGGCATTTAAATGGTCATTGGATAAACATATGGATGATATTGGGATGGTGTAGGTTAGGTGGGTTTTAGATTGGTTACACAGGTTGGCGCAACATCGAGGGCAGAAGGGCCTGTACTCCTCTATAATGTTCTATGTTCTCCGAACTCCCACCTCAGTCTCCCTCAGTGTACCTGAACAGGCACCAGAGTGCGGGATTTTCACAGTCACTTCATTGCAGTGTTAATGTAATCCTCCTTGTGACACCAATAAATAAATCAAATCATGAGGAACAGATCTGGCTATTACCAGATTGCTGTTGTGGGATCTTGCTGTGCGCAAAGTGGCAGCCACTCTTCATATTTTACAACGGGGTTCCCTTCTACCTTCCTTTCAGGTGCTGATGGTCCAGATGTCAGACCAGGGGGAACTAAACATGGCCAGATTTTGCCGTCTAACTCAGTACCCGGGGTCCCCCCTGTCCCCCCAGCCCTGCTGCGACCCCAGGGCCAAGCCCAACAATGTGATATCCCGAGGGATGAATCTTAACGGGACGCCCTTTCCTTGGGGTGGGCCACAGTTCGGCTGACTGCATTCTCACTTTGTGACTTCCAGCCCCCACCCCGGGGACTTGAGTACGTAGGGTGTGCTGCACAGGTACCGTCTTTCTGAAGATGTTCAACCCAGAACCTGCAAACCACCCCTCAACCCCTCCGCCGTCTCCCCTCCCGGTTTGGTGTAAAAGACCCTGTGGATTTATTTTGGGATCAACACCTCCCTTACCTCCATCCCCCCCATCCCCCACAGCCACCAGGTGCCTTGGCCAACATTCGCCCCTAAAGCAGCATGACCAACAAGCAGATGTCCACGTTTGCTGTTTGTGGGATCTTGCTGTGCACAGCCACTCTGCTGACACCGCGACAGTGGCTCCGCTTCAAGGGCGCATCATGGAGTCTGCGCTGCAGTGCGGGTAAAGGCCATTTGGCCCATCGAGTCTGCGCTGGCCCTCTGCAAGAGCATTCTACCCAGTCCAGAAGAGAAAACGCTGGAAAATCTCAGCGGGTCTGGCAGCACCTGTAAGGAGAGAGAAGAGTCTGGATGACCCTTTGTCAAAGCTAAAAGGCTTGGAAAGTGGGAGATATTGATACTGCGGGGGGGGAGAGAATGAAAGATAAGTCGTAGCCACAGAAACCAGGTGAAAAGCTGCTAATGGCAGCTAATGGCATCTCCTACTTCCTACACCTTTAACTTTGACAAAGGATCATCTGGACTGGAAACATCTTTCCTCTCCTTACAGATACTGCCAGACCTGCTGAGATTTTCCAGCGTTTTCTCTTTTGGTTTCAGATTCCAGCATCCATAGTAATTTACTGTTATTCTACCCAGTCCCACTGCCCTGTCTTACTCATCATAACCCCGCAGAGATTTGAGTGGGGAGCTTTGGCTACACTTTTCTGTGACTCATTAGATCTGCTAGTGCGGTAGAAGGTTTAACTAATAATAAAAACATCGTTGCTGCCTTAATAATCCAGAGATCAGCGATAAGATTTCAGAGTTCTGAGCTGTGCTTCGCATGCAAATTTGGGGCAGTCCAACATACGATATTTGATTGTGAGTCTCTCGTACGTTCTGTCTGTGACTCAGTGATGAACTACTAGTATGACATGGCAGCTCCACTGTCCAAACAGGATTCGAAACTTCATACATTCCCTCCAGACCAGACAGGACGGATAACCAGAGGAAATACATGTCATGTTGCAATGAAATTGCACAATATCAAATTAAGAATCAGCAAAGGAGGGTCCCTTTTCCACAGACAACACAATAGCAGTTTGACACAGATCATAGAAACCCGACAGTGCAGAAAGAGGCCCTTCGGCCCATCGAGTCTGCACCGAACACAATCCCACCCAGACCCTACCCCCATATCCCTACACTTTATACCCACTAATCCCTCTAACCTACGCATCCCTGGACACTAAGGGGCAATTTCTTAGCCTGGCCAATTAACCTTTGGACTGTGGGAGGAAACTGGAGCACCCGGAGGAAACCCACGCTGACATGAGGAGAATGTGCAAACTCCACACAGACAGTGACCCGAACCGGGAATCGAACCCGGGGCCATGGAGCTGTGAAGCAGCAGTGTTAACCACCGTGCTACCGTGCCACCCTTAACACAGGATATTGAGGAATAAATCGCCATCCCGTAAACAGTCAAGTAAGGAGTGAAATACTTAGCAAGTCTGTCGCAACTCATGCCCAGAGGAACACAGGTTTGCTTAAGTTTATTCATTAGTGTCACAAGTATGCACGCATTAACGCTGCAATGAAATTACTGTGAAAATCCCCCAGTCACCACACTCAGGCCCCTGTTTGGGTACACTCAGGGAGAATTTAGCAGGGCCAATGCACCCTAACCAGCGCATCTTTGAGACTGTGGGAAGAAACCAGAGCACCCGGAGGAAACCCACGCAGACACAGGGAGAACATGCAGACTCCACACAGACAGTGACCCAAGCAGCAAATCGAACCCGGGTCCCTGGCGCTGTGAGGCAGCAGAGCTAACCCACTGTGCCAACGTGGAAAGGAGAGAGTGCAGAATGCTGGTTAGGAGGATTGGCCGTGCTAAATCCTCCCTCAGTGTACCCAAACAGGCACCAGAATGTGGCGACTGGGGGATTTTCACTGTAAGTTCATTGCAGTGTTAATGTCAGCCTACTTGTGACACTAATCAATCAATAAATGTAGTGTTACAGTCATAGCTAGGGTGTAGAGAAAGATCAACTTAATGTGAGGTAGGTCCATTCAAAAGTCTAGCAGCAGCAGGGAAGAAGCTGTTCTTGAGTCGGTTGGTACGTGACCTCAGACTTTTGTATCTTTTTTCCTGATGGAAGAAGGTGGAAGAGAGAATGTCCGGGGTGCGTGGGGTCCTTAATTATGCTGGCTGCTTTGCTGAGGCAGTGGGAAGTGTAGACAGAGTCAATGGATGGGAGGTTGGTTTGCCTGGTGGTCTGGATTACAATATAATTTCAGTTCAGATACTGTGGAATGGCAGAGAAAAGGTTACACGTGTTTGAGAAACCTACCCTGGAGGATAGTGCCCGTGCTGTGATCTGTCCATGAACTGAGGACAATGCAGGCTCGGGCAGGCAAGAACATTCATGCCATTTCTGACAAGTGAATCCAACCATCACCTCTTGACATTACCATGCTGGAGCATGTCCCCCCTCTCCCCAACACTCCCCAACTATCAACATCCTGGGGGCGCTACCATTGACCAGGAATTCAATTGGATTAGTCCTATCCCAGAAGATATAAAACAGGGAGATGAGAACAATGGTTCGAAATGTCTTCTCCTGTTGGGGAATGCTGTGTAGGTCAGAGGCTGGGAATACTGCGGACAGTAACTCACCCCCTGACCCCCCCCAAAGCCTTTCCACCATGGCCCAAGTCAGGAGTGGGATGGAATACCCCCACTTGCCTGGATGGGGGTGCAACTCCAACAACACTCAAGAAGATCCACACAAAATAAAAGCAAATTAGTGTGGATGCTGGAATCTGGAACCAAAAAAGCCATTTCCACTCCCCCCCAACTCTTTCCCAATACTTTGTCCCCCGCTTCCCCTTTTCTACATTCTACTGTTGTCCCATTTACACCCCGCCTCCCACCACCCCGCAACCTCTCCATCTGTCACAGCTTACAGCTTCTCTGCCCTTTGGCCATTCACACCCTTTATTCTCTCTATGGGCTGCCATTAGCAGCCTTTCCCCTGGTTCCTGTGGCTATGACTGATCTTTTATTCCCTCCCCCTGCAGTCTAAATATCTCCCATTTTCCATGCCTTTTAGCTTTGGCAAAGGGTCATCCCCAGACTCGAAACGCCAGCTGTTTCCTCTCCTCCCAGTTGCTGCCAGACCTGCTGAGATTTTCTCTTTAAGCTCCACACCATCCACCCGCTTGATTGGTCCCCCCATCCACAAACACCCACTCCCTCCACCACCGACGCTCAGTAGCAGCCGTGTGTACCATCTACAAGATGCACTGCAGCAACTCACCGAGGCTCCTTCGGAGCACATTACAAACCCACGACTGCAACCCCCTAGAACAACAGGCCCTTCGGCCCTACAAGCCCGTGCTGCCCATTTTAACACTCAGTGAGTGCCTTATTCAAGTCCTTCATCGATCGATGACACTTTTGTCTACCCCTAGTGGACCCCACAATAAAGGGGTGCAAATTTAGGGAATTATAAGTGCGCCAGATCCAATTCAGGGACAATTTATTTACACCAATCAGCCTAAAAAGCACGTTTTTGGGGTGCGAGAGGAAACCGGAGCACCAGGAGGAAACCCACGCAGACACGGGGAGAATGTGCAAACTCCCACGGACACTGATCCAAGCCAGAGATCCGACCCGGGTCCCTGTATCTGCACAGCAGACAGCGATAGTCACTGAGCTGTCGTGTCGCCCAGCAATTGGTCCAGTTTAAGCGTACACTAACGGACGTGAAGCTCTAGGCAACTCTCGAAGCAAAGGGCAAGGAGGACAAGACACACGGGGAACGCCACTGCCTGCAAGCTTTCCTCCAAGCCGCTCGCCAACCTGCCTTGGAAATTTCTTGGCTGCTTCTACACGGCGGCTGGATCAAAATCTGGGGATTCCCTCCCCTAATAGCACGGCGGGTGTACCTACACCACAGGGAACTGCAACGGGTTCAAGGAGGCAGCTCCCAGCCACCTTCTCAAGGGGCAATTAAAGATGGGCAATAAATGCTGGCCCAGCCAGAGACGCCCATATCCTGCACATGAGTATATTTTTATAAATAACCTGTGAAAGAACAAAACACATTGCTGATGCAATCGCCTTCAGACTGACCCGGCGCGTCCTGGAGATTAAATAGGTCATAGTTTGACCTGTTCGTGCAGTGAAGCCAAACCTCATTTTCATATTACAGGCGCTTGTCGACTCCATTCAACCCTAGACCACCAGTAGGGTGAGGTGCTGTTTAGACGGCGTCTTCCACGATTTCCTCACCCCCCAAAGCACAGCTACAAAGGCTGCCTACCAATGCACAGCAAGATCCCACCAATAATGGTGGCACAGTGGTTAGCACTGCTGCCTCACAGCTGCAGGGACCCGGCTTCGATTCCAGCCCCAGGTCACTGTCTGTGCAGAGACTGTGCATTCTCCCCGTGTCCGCATGGGTTTCCACCGCGTGCCCCGGTTTCGTCCTACAGTCAAAAGATGTGCAAGTCAGGTGGATTGGCTGTGCTAAGTTGCCCCTTAGTGTCCAAGGATGTGTAGGTTAGGGGAATTGGCCTTGCGAAATTGTCCCTTAGTGTCCAAAGATGTGCAGGTTAGGTGGATTGGCCATGCTAAATTGCCCCTAAGTGTCCAAAGATGTTCAGGTTAGGTGGATTGGCCATGCTAAATTGTCCCTTAGTGTCCAAAGATGTGCAGGTTAGGTGGATTGGCCATGGTAAATTGTCCCTTAGTGTCCAAAGATGTGCAGGTTAGGTGGATTGGCCATGCTAAATTGCCCCTAAGTGCCCAAAGATGTGCAGGTTAGGTGGATTGGCCTTGCTAAATTGCCCCTAAGTGCCCAAAGATGTGAAGGTTAGGTGGATTGGCCATGCTAAATTGCCCCTAAGTATCCAAAGATGTTCAGGTTAGGTGGATTGGCCATGCTAAATTGCCCCTTAGTGTCCCAGGATGTGTAGACTAGGGGGATTAGTGGGGTAAATATGTGTGGTTGCGGGGATAAGGCTCTGTTGGAGAGTTGGTGCCGATTAGATGGGCCGAATGGCCTCCTTGTATCCGGTAAGGATTCTATGATTCTATGGATAAGAAGATCAATATTGGGTCTGTACTCCTTGGAGTCCAGAGGAATGAGAGGAGATATGATTGAAACACACCCAATTCTCAGGGGGTTAGACAGGGTAAGAGTTGGGGGCAATGTTTCAATTCGGGAAAGAGTGTGGGACCAGAGGGCAGAGAGAATGAGGGGGAGCTCATTTCAATCGGATTTGAGGAAGAATTTCTCCTCTCAAAGGACAGAGAATCTTTGGAATTCTTTACCCCGGGAGGCCAAATCCGTGAACACATCCGTGAGCCTGAGATCGGTTGGATTTTGATCAGTTGAGGATATAGGGAGATACGATGATAAGAAGCTGGGACGTCTTGTTGAAGCTGTACAAGGCCACACTTGGAATACTGTGTACAGTTCTGGTCACCCTATTATGTTATTAAACTAGAAAGAGTGCAGAACAGATCTACTGGGATGCTACTGGGACTTGATGGTTTGAGTTATAAGGAGAAGTTGGATGGAGTGGGACTTCTTTCCCTGGAGCGTAGGAGGATTAGGGAGTTTCCATGCTGCAAATCTCTATGACTCTAAGGCAGGAAAGAGAATTTAGTGAGTGTGGGATTAAATTAAATCCTATTAAATAGCAGAGCGTCTCAAAGGGCTGATTGGCCTCCTCCTGTTCCCATATCCAGTGTTCTCATGATCTTAAATTGCAAGTTAACCTGATTTTGGTGATATTGGCCAAGGGAGAAATACGAGGCGCGGGCTAAATTTTGGCCAAAGGTGGGAATTCTCTTCCCAGCACGGAATATCCCAGCCTGCCTGAGAGGACAGAGGCTGTTCTACCTCAACTGAGGGGCGCCATTTTTGGGAGTGCGGTACTCCCTCATAACCGCAGTTTTAGAATCATAGACAGTACAGAAAGAGGCCATTCGGCCCATCGAGTCTGCACCGTCCACAATCCCACCCAGGCCCTACCCCTGTACCCCTACATATTTACCCACTAATCTGTCTAACCTGCGCATCTCAGGACACTAAGGGGCAATTTTAGCAAGCAACCTAACCCGAATCGGCGAAGGAGGGTCCCTTTTCCACAGACAATACAATAGCAGTTTGACACAGGTCATAGAAATCCTACAGTGCAGAAAGAGGCCCTTCGGCCCATCGAGTCTGCACTGAACACAATCCCACCCAGGCCCTACCCCCCATATCCCTACCTATTATACCCACTAATCCCTCTAACCTACACATCCCTGGACACTAAGGGTCAATTTCTTAGCACGGCCAATTAACCTAACCCGCACATCTTTGGACTGTGGGAGGAAACCAGAGCACCCAGCGGAAACCCACGCAGACATGGGGAGAATGTGCAAACTCCACACAGACAGTGACCCGAAGCCAGGAATCGAACCCCGGACCCTGGAGCTGTGAAGCAGCAGTGCTAACCACTGTGCTACCGTGCCACCCATTTTACATACTCCTGTACTGCAGTAGATGCATCTGATATCAGTGAGCTGTCACTGAGCAACGATTGACAAAAAGCATTGCAAGCACACAGTTCCAGATAAGGCTAGGAAATTAAATATTGCACAACCCACCCATCCTGTCTCCCCACCCCCTACCCTCAGTCTTTCTATTTTCTTTAAAGTTTATTAATGAGTATCGTAAGTAGGCTTCCATTAACACTGCGATGAAGTTACTGTGAAAATCCCCTAGTCGCCACACTCCAGCGCCTGTTCGGGGACACTGAGGGAGAATTTAGCACGGCCAATGCACCCTAACCAGCACGTCTTTCAGACTGTGGGAGGAAACTGGAGCACCCGGAGGAAACCCATGCAGACATGGGGATCATGCGCAAACTCCACACAGACTGTGACTCAAGTCAGGAATCGAACCAAGGTCCCTGGTGCCATGAGGCAGCAGTGCTAACTACTGTGACACCGTTCTGTGATAGATTGTGAGTCTCCAGTGTTCACTGATGGGCAGCACACTGCACAGGGGTAAGCCTTATTGCCTCACAGCACGAGAGACCTGGATTCAGTTTGGGCCTTGGGTCACTGTCTGTGTGGGGTTTACACATTCTCCCCGTGTCTACGTGGGTTTCCTCCAGGTGTTCCAGTTTCCTCCCTCACTGCAAAAATTTGCAGGTTACATGGGATTGACCATGCTAAATTGGCCCTTAGTGTTCAAAGGTGTGCAGGTTAGTTGGATTGGCCATGCTAAATTGTCCCTTAGTGTCCAAAGATGTGCAGATTAGGTGGATTGGCCATGCTAAATTCCCCCTTAGTGTCCAAAGATGTGTAGGTTAGGTGGATTGGCCATGCTAAATTGCCCCTTAGTATCCAAAGATGTGTAGGTTAGGTGGATTGGCCATGCTAAATTGCCCCTTAGTATCCAAAGATGTGTAGGCTAGGTGGATTGGCCGTGCTAAATTGCCCCTTAGTCTCCAAAGATGTGCAGGGTAGGTGGATTGGCCGTGCTAAATTGCCCCTTAGTGTCCAAAGATGTGCAGGCTAGGGGGCTTGGCCATGCTAAATTACCCCTTTGTGTCAGGAGAATTAGTAGGGTAAATATGTTCGGTTATGAGGATAAGGGTAGGGTGGGATTGTGGTGGGTGCAGGGTCAATGGGCCGATGTAGGGATTCTATCATTCCACGATTCTAAGAGTCTAAACTAACTTCACTAAACACCTTGGAGTTTCTGGATTAGGTCTTAACACAAGGCCCTCCCAAATGGATGTAAGGGATCCTTGAGGAAGAGCAAGAGGAGGGGGAGGTGGTGTTCTCCCTTACCAATAATTATCCTTCAACCAGCATCTAAGGTGGATAGTCTGGCCATTAATCTTTTCCATTCTGCAGTGTGAAGATGGTTCCCATCGAGTAACATTTCGAATGTGGTCTAAAAGTGCTTTGGTGAGAGGTGTGACTGAGATACAACTCCACCTTGCAAAGGTTCGCCTTAATCCCACTGAAGGAAACATCAAGATGATTCTGAATGTCTCAGGTAGCCAGGGCATGTTTTGAATCATCTGCGGTTTTTGCAAAAAAAATTGTTGTTCCTCACTAATTCTGTTGTTCTCATGGGCGCTGTTCACACCTAAGCCTTGCTCTGATGATGAACCAAGATATCAACCTAATCGCATCGCTACATTTCAGTTACAGTGTAAACTTGTTCCACGGCTGAACTAGGACTCAAACACTTAGCCCTCCATCCAATTTCGTGAAGCAGAACCCACGGAACCATTGAATTCCTACAGTGCAAAGGGAGGCCATTTGGCCCAGCGAATCTGCACCAACTCTCCAAAAGAGCATGTTACCCGTGTCCTTACCCATAATCCATGCATTTAACATGGCCAATCCACCTAACCTGCACATCTTTGGACACTAAGGGGCAATTTAGCATGGCCAATCCACCTAACCTGCATATCTTTGGACACTAAGGGGCAATTTAGCATGGCCAATCCACCTAACCTGCACATCCTTGGACTCTAAGGGGCAATTTAGCATGGCCAATCCACCTAACCTGCACATCTTTGGACACTAAGGGGCAATTTAGCATGGCCAATCCACCTAACCTGCACATCTTTGGACACTAAGGGGCAATTTAGCATGGCCAATCCACCTAACCTGCACATCTTTGGACACTAAGGGGCAATTTAGCACGGCCAATCCACCTAACCTGCACATCTTTGGACACTAAGGGACAATTTAGCATGGCCAATCCACCTAACCTGCACATCTTTGGAGACTAAGGGGCAATTTAGCACGGCCAATCCACCTAACCTGCACATCTTTGGACTCTAAGGGGCAATTTAGCATGGCCAATCCACCTAACCTACACATCTTTGGACATTAAGGGGCAAGTTAGCATGACCAATCAACCTATCCCACACATCTTTGGACTGTGGGAAGAAACTGGAGCACCCAGAGGAAGCCCACGCAGACTCGGGGAGCTTTGACAAAGGGTTGTCTGGACTCGAAACGTCAGTTCTTTTCTCTGCTTACAGGTGCTGCCAGGCTTTGATTTGATTTGATTTATTATTGTCACATGTATTAGCATACGGTGAAAAGTATTGTTTCTTGTGCGTTATACAGACAGAGCGTACTGTTCAGGGAGAAGGGAAGGAGAAATGTAGAAAAGGAGAAAAGCAGAATGCAGTGTTACAGTTACAGCTAGGGTGTGGAGAAAACTTAATCCAAGTTAGGCCCATTCGAAAGTCTGACAGCAGCAGGGAAGAAGCTGTTCTTGGGTCGGTTGGTATGTGGCCTCAGACTTTTGTATCATTTTCCCGACGGAAGAAGGTGGAAGAGAGAATGTCCGGGATGCGTGGGGTCCTTAATTATGCTGGCTGCTTTTCCCCGAGGCAGCGGGAAGTGTAGACAGAGTCAATGGATGGTTTGCGTGATATGGGCTACATTCAGGACCTTTTGTAGTTTCTTGGGGTCATGGGCAGAGCAGGAATCTTGAATATTGAACTAACCATTATCACCAGGTCTTACTGCTGGTGCCCAATCAGTGGAAGAATCAAAGTGAGCGCATAAAAAGATTGAAAAAAACCAAGCTGAAGGCTGCACGGTGATTTGGAAGATATTTAGAAGTTGTGTTTGGCGTGTGCAGAACTGGGGACGTTTTGTTGCTTTCTTCTCTTTTATGAGGTTATTGTCCAACCGTTACACACATATCAACCGCTTTCTAACCCACTCTAAAAAAGCCCCAGCCCCGTCAACCTTTCCTCATCCCCTCCAAACCAGGCAGCACCCTGCTTAATGTGACAACAATAAATCAAATCAAAAAGTTGATTATTAATCTATCAATGCAGAAGACTATTAATCCAGAAGAAACCACTCGGGGTGGGCCAAGCGGTGGGGCAGTGCTGCCTCACAGCGCCAGGGACCTGGGTTCGATTCCCTGCTTGGGTCACTACCCATGTGCAGTTTTCGTGTCTGCGTGGGTTTCCTCCGGGTGCTCTGGTTTCCTCCCACAGTCCAAGGGCTACCCGGGTTGGCTGTGCTAAATTGCCCCTTACTGTCAGGGAGAATAGATACTGAGTCTCTTACCCAGGCCCTCTCCCCCACTCTCTCCCTGTAACCTCACACATTTCCCATGGCTAAACCACTAATCCACACATCTTTGGACACTACGGGGCAACTTAGAATGACCAGTCCACCTAACCTGAACATCTTGGGATACTGAGGTGTAATTTAGCATGGCCAATCCATCTAACCTGCACATCTTTAAACAATAAGGGGCAATTTAACATGGTGAATCCACATAACCTGCACATCTTTGGACACTAAGGGACAATTTAGCATGGCCAATCCACCTAACCTGCACATCTTTAGACACTAAGGGGCAATTTAGCATGGTGAATCCACATAACCTGCACATCTTTGGACACTAAGGGACAATTTAACATGGCCAATCCACCTAACCTGCACATCTTTGGACACTAAGGGGCAGTTTGGCATGGCTAATCCACCTAACCCACACATCTTTAGACTGTGGGAGGAAACCAGACCACCTAGAGGAAACCCACACAGACACGGGGAGAATGTGCAAGTTCTACACATTCACTCAAGGCCGGAACCAAACCTGGTGCTGTGTGGCAACAGTGCTAACCACTGTTCCACCGTGCTGCCCTATCCACGCATCCAGTAGGTGAGACCTTAATTCACGGATGTGGGGGAGAAGGGAGAGAGAGTGGGGGAGTTGGGGGGGGTGGTGTGGAGTGGTTGGGAGGGGGGGGCAGTGCTACTTTACTGAAAGTGCAGTTCCCAATGATTGTAGTGGTGGGGAGGGCGATGGCCCAGTGGTATTATCGCTAGGCTATGAATCCAGAAACTCAGCTAATGTTCTGGTCGACCTGGATTCGAATCCTGCCACGGCAGGGGGTGGAATTTGAATTCAGTAAAAAGAATCTAGAATTAAGAATCTACTGATGACCATGAAACCATTGTCGGAAAAACCCATCTGGTTCATTAATGTCCCTTTAGGGAGGGAAATCTGCCGTCCTTACCCGGTCTGGCCTACATGTGACCCCAGAGCCACAGCAATGTGGTTGGCTCTCAGCTGTTCTATGGTAGCTAGGGATTGGCAATAAATGGTGCCCAGCCAGCGATGCCCATGTCCCACAAATGAATAAAAAGAAATTCCCAACTTTAGGCCATGACACCACCACATTCCAACTTTGTTTGCTCTCTCTGTTATTCAAAAAACAAATCCCACCCTCCCATTTTGATGAGAGGCATCTACTCCGACAGAGCTGGAGTGTTACCATGGTGACTCCCTTCCGCAGGGGGGTGTCAGCGCTGAGGTGTGCCGCCAGCATTGTCTGCCTTTAATATCTGTCAAAATCCCGACAGTGCAAAAGGAAGCCGTTCGGCCCATCGTGACTGCAATCCCACCCAGGCCCCATTCCTGTAATCCCACATACTTACCCCGCTAATTCCCCAACATGAGGGCCAATTTAGCATGGCCATTCAGCACATCTTTGGAGTGTGGGTGGGGCGGGGGGGGTGAAACCGGAGCAAACCCACGCAGACACAGGGAGAATGTGCAAACTCCGCACAGACCCGAGGCTGGGATTGAACCTTGGACGCTGGTGCTGTGAGGCAGCAATGCTGACCGCTGTGCCGCGACGCTGCCCGCTATCCTGAGAGTGTTTTTGAAGTTCTGACAGGAGGTAACGCAGCTTCAATCAGCGGGAGAATGGGGCCTATTGACTCCGAGTAACCTGCTCAGAGTGTGGGGCCCACTAAAATTCGAGCAGAAAACCTGGATGGATTTGCTCACCCAAGTTTCTTGAGGTATTCCATGTATTCCTGGAGGTTCCATCAGATGTCTTGCTCCCCACCCCCATACCACACTCCAGCCATGAGTCGGCCATCCATCCTTAGAACGCACAGCCTTCCTCTGCCAATTAGAAAGCAAAAAAGCCTCATTTCCCCAATTGGATGACATTTGCCTATGGGGCGCACAGCCTTTCCTCCGCAAATTTTTAATATTTAGATATCCAGTAAAGAGAAATGTTCAGCGGGTGTAATCTTACTGGCCGTTCATGCCATTCTCCCGCTGCAGGGAGGTCGGAGAACTTGGATCTACCCAATTTCTTTTCTCACTCTCCCATTGGACTTGAGCCGGCTCCCCATTTATTGCCCCCTCACTAATTACCCTTGAACTGAGTGGCTCGCTCGGACATTTCAGAACGTGGTTCAGAGTCTACCACATGGTTCTGGAGTCACGTGTAGGCCAGACAGGGTAAGGGTGGCAGATTTCACGGGTGGGTAGCACTGCTGTCTCACAGAGCCAAGGATTCAGGTTCATTCTGGTCTTGGGTCACTGACTGTGCGGTGTTTGCACATTCTCCCCATCTCTGCGTGGTCCAGTTTCCTCTCACAATTCAAAGATGTGTGGGTTAGGGTGCATTGGCTGTGCTAAATTGTCTCTTCGTATCCAAAGATGTGTAGGTTAGGTGGATTGGCCATGCTAAATTGCCCCTTAGTATCCAAAGATGTGCAGGTTAGATGGATTGGCCATGCTAAATTGCCCCTTAGTATCCAAAGATGTGCAGGTTAGGTGGATTGGCCATGCTAAATTGTCCCTTAGTGTCCAAAGATGTGCAGGTTAGGTGGATTGGCCATGCTAAATTGTCCCTTAGTGTCCAAAGATGCGCAGGTTAGGTGGATTGGCCATGCTAAATTGTCCCTTAGTGTCCAAAGATGTGCAGGTTAGGTGGATTGGCCATGCTAAATTGCCCCTTAGTGTCCAAAGATGTGCAGGTTAGGTGGATTGGCCATGCTAAATTGCCCCTAGTATCCAAAGATGTGCAGGTTAGGTGGATTGGCCATGCTAAATTGTCCCTTAGTGCCCAAAGATGTGTAAGTTAGGTGGATTGGCCATGCTAAATTGCTCCTCAGAATCCCAAGATGTGGGGGTTAGGGTGATTAACCATGGGAAATGTGTGGTGTTGAAGGGATAATGTGGGGGAGAGAGCCTGGATAAGATACTCGGTATCGGTAAGAGAGTCGGTGCAGGTTCAATGGGCCGAATGGCCTCTTATTCGCTATAGGGATGCTGTGATTCTTTGTTCCAATTCAGCAATTGACGTAGCTGGAGTATAACTGTTATTCTGTTAGTCTGGCGGGGGGAGCGACTCTGGTTCTGACTAATATTCAAGTACATACAGCTTAGCAATGCCACCACACGTCTGAAGATGATTCAAGTATTGTATAGGGTGCATGGTCAAGGGAATCTATTGGCTCTGTAGTATGGGGAGGAGGGAGTCCAGAACAAGGGAGCATTACAAAATTAGACCTGGGGTTGTTATATCAAAAAATGCCTCCATATACAGACTGGACTGTGGAAATCTGGGATTCCCTCCACGTGTTTTATTTATTGTTTTTTTGGATGTGAGCATTGCTAAATGGATATTTATTATCCATCTCTAATTGCCCTTGAACTGAGCCATTTCAGAGGGCACTTAAGAATCAATCACATTCCTGTGGTCCTGGAGTCACAGGTAGGCCAGACCGAGTAAGGATTTCCTTCCCTAAAGTGGCATTAGTGAACCAGATGGGTTTTTACAACAATGGATGAAAGTTTGTAGCGTCCTAACCAC
>NC_137356.1:13859743-14147243 GCF_965287045.1 Carcharhinus amblyrhynchos
GAGAGAGAGAGATGGGTGTGTGTGAGAGAGAGAGAGAGAGATGGGTGTGTGTGAGAGAGAGAGATGTGTGTGTGTGTGAGAGAGACAGAGAGAGAGGTGTGTGTGTGTGAGAGAGAGAGAGATGGGTGTGTGTGAGAGAGAGAGAGAGAGATGGGTGTGTATGTAAGAGAGAGAGATGTGTGTGTGTGTGTGAGAGAGACAGAGAGAGAGGTGGGTGTGTGTGTGTGTGTAAGAGAGAGAGATGTGTGCGTGTGTGTGTGTCAGAGCTGTGCGTCCTGGATGGTGTTGAGCTTCTCGAGTGTTGTTGGAGCTGCTCCCATCCAGGTAAGTGGGGAGTATTCCCTCACACTCCTGTCTTGTGCCCTGTCGATGGTGGACAGGCTCTGGGGGAGTCAGGAGGTGAGTTACTCTCCGCAGGATTCCCGGGCTCGGGCCTGGGCTGGGATTGATACGGCCGGTTGTCTGGTCCAGTTAAGTTTCTGGTCAACGGTGACCCGTGCTGATCATTCCAAACAAGAATTCAGGATCCCGGAGCGGGATGCAGGGATGGGAGGGGGCTGGGCGGCGCAGAAAGTGCCGGCAATCCTCGGGGAACAGGACTCGGGGATTGATACTCTAGCAAATCTTGTCAGGCCTTGAAGCGGGGCTGAAATCCCTCCTGGGCACGGATGTGTCCGAGCCAAAACTATCGCTCAAGCATTGCACTACCCCAAAGTTAAAGATATTCAAATCAAGCTCAGAATGCAAGGAGCCCCCAGCTGGCCAATGCGACCCTGGAGACCCCATCACATGACCTTCCCGCCCACCTCCAGCCACCAGTCGGCCATCTTTGTGACTCGATTGGCCAATTGGAAAGCGAAAGAAGACTCAAAACCCAATCGGATGATGCTTAACTGTCAACCAAAGAGCCATTTTACCCCCCCGCCAACCCCACACCTCCGCCCCCCCCCCCCCTCCATTTTCAATACACCTGGTAAAGAGAAATCTACAAAGAAAATGACTTTAAAAAACGAAAATCAGATCCCCCCACCCCCCACCGATTATTATTTTCACACATGGCGGGGTCCTGGAGTTTTATCTTTGGTTCTTGGACACTCCGGGCCAATCCTGGTGACCCGACGAGGGAGGTTAAATACTTCCATGCTTGGCATTGGTTGGCTGGTTTCTATGGGTCGTGGCCCCCCCTGGCGGCATGGAGGGGGAATTGCAGGCGGGTCGGTCAGACGCTCTCACACGCTTGCCTCCGTTTCTTTCATCTGGGCCTGAGGGGAGGTTCAATGACACAGAATCAGCAAGCGGGGAGGTACAGCGGACCCCGCGTTAGAACGGTCGGGACTGAGCCTTTTGTCAGGAGCAGCCGCTTTGCCAAGGCGAGAGCTTCCAAAGCCTGTGACCTCTCCCACCCAGAAGGACAGCAGCAGCAGACACACCACACGGCCCGGGGGTTCCCCTCCAACCCGCTCATCGGCCCGACTTGGAAATATATCCAAATGTGTTACGGGGATAGAGCCTGGGGTGGGATTGATGCAGACTCGATGGGCCGAATAGCCTCCTTCTGAACTGTAGGGAGTCGATGACGTTGGCCACTCCTTCGCCGTCACTGGGTCTGAATCTTTAGGCACAGTGATGCTGCCTCACAGCGCCAGGGACCCGGGTTCGCTTCCCGGCTCAGGGACACTGTCTGTGCATGTTCTCCCCGTGTCTGCGTGGGTTTCCTCCGGATGCTCCAGTTTCCCCGCCCCCCCCACCCAGTCCGAAAGACGGGGCTGGCTAGGGTGCATCGTCCGAGCTAAGTTCTCCCTCAGTGTCCCCGAACAGGAGTGCAGCGACTAGGGGACTTTCACAGTAACTTCATTGCACTGTTAACGTCAGCCTTACTAACAAATAAACTTTAAAACTATCCCGATGTATCCGTAATCTCTGCGATTCTCTCAAAATTTGTCGGGGAAACTGCTCTAGATCCCGACTGTTTTGACTTTGCACCCTCTAAGAAATAAAGCTTAAAAACTTTAAACGTGTCGGCCGTTCCCTCACTGTCGCTGGCTCCAGGCCCTGGACTCCCTTCCCTAACTGCACAGTGGGTGTACCTACACTGCATGAACTACAGCGGCTCAAGAAGGCGGCTCAACCCCTGCACCTCCCCCCGAACACCCCCAACTTCCCAAGGGACAATCAGGGATGCCAAAAGATCCGCCATGATCCCATTGAATGGCGGAGTAGGCTGAAGGGGTGATTGGCCTCCTCCTTTTCCTATTTCTCTCGGCCTTCCGAGTTAGTGAGTCCAGAAAATAAATGAATAAAGCGAGGCTTATCTGTAATTAAACCCGGGATCCCAATAACCTCGGGTCGTGAGGTGAATGGGTCTGACATCCGGTAAGAACATATCGGCGGAGGGTTCAGTGGCACACGGAGGGGGGTGGTGAGTGTGGAGACTCTGACCTGTGTTGAGGTGGTCCGCGGGAAGGAATCGCTGAAGGCAGCGTATTTCGAGATCTTCATCGTCACGAAGAACCTGGCCATCCATCTCCGATATTCATCCCGCACCTGGAACGCACAGGAGGAGGTGGACACGGCAAGTAAACTGTGGATCCATCACAATCAACACACACACACACTCACACACACACACACACAGTCACAGTCACACTCACACACACAAATACACGCACACACACACACAAATACACACACACACACAAATACACACACACACTCACACTCACACTCACACACACACACTAATACACACACACGCATACACTCACACACACACACACACACGCTCACACACACACACGCTCACACACACACACATACTCACACACACACACATACTCACTCACACAAATACACTCACACACAAACACATACTCACACACTTACAGATACACTCACACACAAATACACACACACACACACACACAAATACACACACACACTCACACACACACACACACACACACAAATACACACACACTCACACACACACAAATACACACACACACACACACACTCACACACACACAAATACACACACACACACGCATACACACACGCATACACACACTCACTCACACACAAATACACACGCACACACACAAATACACACACACACACACAAATACACACACACACACACACAAATACACAGACATACTCACACACACACACGCACACACTCACACACACATACACACACAAACTCACACACACAGACTCGCACTCACACACACACATACACACACTCTCATACACACACACATACTCACACATGCACACACATACATACATACACACATACATAACCAGAAACACACTCACACACATACACTCACACACGCACAGACACACACACTCACACACTAATTTAATTGTGGTGTTAATGCATATTTACAGACACACTCACACAGACACTCAGTGCTGGAACACTCAGAGCTGTTATACAAAGAGACTTACACGATGGTGTATATTGAAGGGTTAGACCCAGGCTACAGTGACTCATACCTGCTTGTTATTCAGACAGTGCAAGATAAAAATTAACGCTCCCTGAAAACTGTTGAGTATGGTGAATATATACGCCAGGGCAATTGTCCGCTCCTGAAAATGGAGAATCCCAAATATCCAGGAACAGCCCAGCAAAACCAACTGAGCGAACGCTGTGACAACGTAAGTACTGTACGAGGCAAACAGAAAACAGAATAAAACATCACGGCCAGAGAGACGCAACAGACAGAGGAAAGCATTTACAAATGGTGAATGATACTCTGATGGGAGGACACTGGAGAGAGAGAGAGATAGAGGGGAGTTGAATAGGATACAGTGTGTGTGTGTGAGGGTGGGGTGTTGGATGGGGTACAGTGTGTGTGTGTGAGGGTGGGGAGTTGGATGGGGTACAGTGTGTGTGTGAGGGTGGGGAGTTGGATGGGGTACAGTGTGTGTGTGTGAGGGTGGGGAGTTGGATGGGGTACAGTGTGTGTGTGAGGGTGGGGAGTTGGATGGGGTACAGTGTGTGCGTGAGGGTGGGGTGTTGGATGGGGTACAGTGTGTGTGTGTGTGAGGGTGGGGAGTTGGATGGGGTACAGTGTGTGTGTGTGAGGGTGGGGAGTTGGATGGGGTACAGTGTGTGCGTGTGAGGGTGGGGAGTTGGATGGGGTACAGTGTGTGTGTGTGTGTGTGGGGAGTTGGATGGGGTACAGTGTGTGTGGGTGAGGGTGGGGAGTTGGATGGGGTACAGTGTGTGTGTGTGTGAGGGTGGGGAGTTGGATGGGGTACAGTGTGTGTGTGTGAGGGTGGGGAGTTGGATGGGGTACAGTGTGTGTGTGTGTGAGGGTGGGGAGTTGGATGGGGTACAGTGTGTGTGTGTGAGGGTGGGGAGTTGGATGGGGTACAGTGTGTGTGTGTGTGTGTGGGGAGTTGGATGGGGTACAGTGTGTGTGTGTGTGAGGGTGGGGAGTTGGATGGGGTACAGTGTCTGTGTGTGTGAGGGTGGGGTGTTGGATGGGGTACAGTGTGTGTGTGTGAGGGTGGGGAGTTGGATGGGGTACAGTGTGTGTGTGTGTGTGAGGGTGGGGAGTTGGATGGGGTACAGTGTGTGTGTGTGAGGGTGGGGAGTTGGATGGGGTACAGTGTGTGTGTGTGAGGGTGGGGAGTTGGATGGGGTACAGTGTGTGCGTGTGAGGGTGGGGAGTTGGATGGGGTACAGTGTGTGTGTGTGAGGGTGGGGTGTTGGATGGGGTACAGTGTGTGTGTGTGTGAGGGTGGGGAGTTGGATGGGGTACAGTGTGTGTGTGTGAGGGTGGGGAGTTGGATGGGGTACAGTGTGTGTGTGTGAGGGTGGGGTGTTGGATGGGGTACAGTGTGTGTGTGAGGGTGGGGAGTTGGATGGGGTACAGTGTGTGTGTGTGTGAGGGTGGGGAGTTGGATGGGGTACAGTGTGTGTGTGTGAGGGTGGGGAGTTGGGTGGGGTACAGTGTGTGTGTGAGGGTGGGGAGTTGGATGGGGTACAGTGTGTGTGTGTGTGAGGGTGGGGAGTTGGATGGGGTACAGTGTGTGTGTGTGTGAGGGTGGGGAGTTGGATGGGGTACAGTGTGTGTGTGTGAGGGTGGGGAGTTGGATGGGGTACAGTGTGTGTGTGTGAGGGTGGGGAGTTGGATGGGGTACAGTGTGTGTGTGTGTGAGGGTGGGGAGTTGGATGGGGTACAGTGTGTGTGTGTGAGGGTGGGGTGTTGGATGGGGTACAGTGTGTGTGTGTGAGGGTGGGGAGTTGGATGGGGTACAGTGTGTGTGTGTGTGAGGGTGGGGAGTTGGATGGGGTACAGTGTGTGTGTGTGTGTGTGTGGGGAGTTGGATGGGGTACAGTGTGTGTGTGTGAGGGTGGGGGTTGGATGGGGTACAGTGTGTGTGTGTGAGGGTGGGGGGTTGGATGGGGTACAGTGTGTGTGTGTGAGGGTGGGGAGGTGGATGGGGTACAGTGTGTGTGTGTGTGTGAGGGTGGGGAGGTGGATGGGGTACAGTGTGTGTGTGTGTGAGGGTGGGGGGTTGGATGGGGTACAGTGTGTGTGTGTGAGGGTGGGGAGTTGGATGGGGTACAGTGTGTGTGTGTGTGTGTGGGGAGTTGGATGGGGTACAGTGTGTGTGTGTGTGAGGGTGGGGTGTTGGATGGGGTACAGTGTGTGTGTGTGTGAGGGTGGGGAGTTGGATGGGGTACAGTGTGTGTGTGTGTGAGGGTGGGGAGTTGGATGGGGTACAGTGTGTGTGTGTGAGGGTGGGGTGTTGGATGGGGTACAGTGTGTGTGTGTGTGTGTGGGGAGTTGGATGGGGTACAGTGTGTGTGTGTGTGAGGGTGGGGTGTTGGATGGGGTACAGTGTGTGTGTGTGTGTGTGGGGAGTTGGATGGGGTACAGTGTGTGTGTGTGTGAGGGTGGGGTGTTGGATGGGGTACAGTGTCTGTGTGTGTGAGGGTGGGGAGTTGGATGGGGTACAGTGTCTGTGTGTGTGAGGGTGGGGAGTTGGATGGGGTACAGTGTGTGTGTGTGTGTGTGGGGAGTTGGATGGGGTACAGTGTGTGTGTGTGTGAGGGTGGGGAGTTGGATGGGGTACAGTGTGTGTGTGTGTGTGTGGGGAGTTGGATGGGGTACAGTGTGTGTGTGTGTGAGGGTGGGGTGTTGGATGGGGTACAGTGTGTGTGTGTGTGTGTGTGGGGAGTTGGATGGGGTACAGTGTGTGTGTGTGTGAGGGTGGGGTGTTGGATGGGGTACTGTGTGTGTGTGTGTGTGTGGGGAGTTGGATGGGGTACAGTGTGTGTGTGTGTGAGGGTGGGGTGTTGGATGGGGTACTGTGTGTGTGTGTGTGTGTGGGGAGTTGGATGGGGTACTGTGTGTGTGTGTGAGGGTGGGGAGTTGGATGGGGTACAGTGTGTGTGTGTGTGTGTGGGGAGTTGGATGGGGTACAGTGTGTGTGTGTGTGTGTGGGGAGTTGGATGGGGTACAGTGTGTGTGTGTGTGAGGGTGGGGTGTTGGATGGGGTACAGTGTGTGTGTGTGTGAGGGTGGGGAGTTGGATGGGGTACAGTGTGTGTGTGTGAGGGTGGGGAGTTGGATGGGTACAGTGTGTGTGTGTGTGTGTGGGGAGTTGGATGGGGTACAGTGTGTGTGTGTGTGAGGGTGGGGTGTTGGATGGGGTACAGTGTGTGTGTGTGTGAGGGTGGGGAGTTGGATGGGGTACAGTGTGTGTGTGTGTGAGGGTGGGGAGTTGGATGGGGTACAGTGTGTGTGTGTGTGTGGGGAGTTGGATGGGGTACAGTGTGTGTGTGTGTGAGGGTGGGGTGTTGGATGGGGTACAGTGTGTGTGTGTGTGTGTGGGGAGTTGGATGGGGTACAGTGTGTGTGTGTGTGAGGGTGGGGTGTTGGATGGGGTACAGTGTGTGTGTGTGTGAGGGTGGGGAGTTGGATGGGGTACAGTGTGTGTGTGTGTGAGGGTGGGGAGTTGGATGGGGTACAGTGTGTGTGTGTGTGAGGGTGGGGTGTTGAATGGGGTACTGTGTGTGTGTGTGATGGTGGGGAGCTGGATGGGGTACAGTGTCTGTGTGTGTGAGGGTGGGGAGTTGGATGGGGTACAGTGTGTGTGTGTGTGTGTGGGGAGTTGGATGGGGTACAGTGTGTGTGTGTGTGAGGGTGGGGTGTTGGATGGGGTACAGTGTGTGTGTGTGTGTGTGTGGGGAGTTGGATGGGGTACAGTGTGTGTGTGTGTGAGGGTGGGGTGTTGGATGGGGTACTGTGTGTGTGTGTGTGTGTGGGGAGTTGGATGGGGTACAGTGTGTGTGTGTGAGGGTGGGGAGTTGGATGGGGTACAGTGTCTGTGTGTGTGAGGGTGGGGAGTTGGATGGGGTACAGTGTGTGTGTGAGGGTGGGGAGGTGGATGGGGTACAGTGTGTGTGTGTGTGAGGGTGGGGAGTTGGATGGGGTACAGTGTGTGTGTGTGTGAGGGTGGGGAGTTGGATGGGGTACAGTGTGTGTGTGTGTGTGTGTGTGTGAGGGTGGGGAGTTGGATGGGGTACAGTGTGTGTGTGTGAGGGTGGGGAGTTGGATGGGGTACAGTGTGTGAGGGTGGAGTGTTGGATGGGGTAGGTTTGATGTATAAAGTGAAGTAAGAATTTGATTAGTGTGTCAAATATCTAAATATCATTGGGATTAAAACAATGCGTTAAAATCAAATATCTTTGCAATATTGAAATTGGGTGAGGTATTTCTCCAGGGAGATGGAGGGTGGAAATTTACCCCCCCAGCTATCCACAGGGAGCGGAGTGAGCGGGGGACTCTCCATTGGAAGGTCCGTAGACCTTGGGCCGAATCTTTGGGCTGAGCGAGGCCCTAACATCTCACCCATCGACTTAATTTCACAGGACAAGGAGGCAGGTATCCTCATCCATCGCACATCATAGAGTGATAGAGATCTACAGCACGGAAACAGGCCCTTCACCCCAACTCATCCATGCCTTTTTTAAAAACTCCTAAGCTTGTCCCAATTGCCCTCATTTGGCCCAAATCCCTCTATACCCATCTTACCCATCTAACTGTCTAAACGCTCTTTAAAAGATAAAATTGTCCCCACCTCTACTACTACCTCTGGCAGCTTGTTCCAGACACTCATCACCCTCTGTGTGAAAAATTGCCCCTCTGGACACTTTCCTATCTCTCCCCTCTCACCTTAAACCTATGCCCTCTAGTTTTAGATTCCACTACCTTTGGGAAAAGATATTGACTATCTCTAACTGATCTATGCCCCTCATTATTTTATAGACCTCTATGAGATCACCCCTCAACCTTCTACGCTCCAGAGAAAAAAGTCCCAATCTCTCCTTATAACTCAAACCATCAAGTTCCAGTAGCATCCTAGTAAATCTTTTCTGCGCTCTTTCTAGTTTAATAATATCCTTTCTATAACAGGGTGACCAGAACTGTACACAGTATTCCAAGTGTGGCCTTCCCAATGTCTTGTACAACTTCAACAAGACGTCCCAACTCCTGTATTCAATGTTCTGACCGATGAAACCAAGCATACCGAATGCCTTCTTCACCACTCTGTCCACCTGTGACTCCACTTTCAAGGAGCTGTGAACCTGTACCCCGAGATCTCTTTGTTTATAGCATGGAAACAGTCCCTTCGGCCCAACTTATCCGTGCTGCTCCTTCTTTTTAACCCCTAAGTTAGTCCCAGTTGCCCGCATTTGGCCCATATCCCTCTATACCCATCATACCCGTGTAACTGTCTAAAAGATAAAATTGTACCCGCCTCTACTACTACCTCTGGCAGCTTGTTCCAGACACTCACCACCCTCTGTGTGAAAGGAATTGCCCCTCTGGATGCCAATTTTGATTTTGGTCATTTCTTTATCTCCTCCCCCCCTTGCCCCCCTACCCCCCTGCCCTGTTGGTGGTCTATGTTGGGAAATTGCTGGCATTAATCGGGCACAGCACCCTGAACTCTCGAAGGAAGAGCTGGGCGCCGTGACTGGTGGGTAGCAGTGATTCTCCGTATCTAAAATGGGCTGAATGGCCACCCTCTTCTATCCCGGTCACTGTTTCAGTGGCATTCCCAATGTTGACTTGTTTAAGTGAGCGCTCGAGTCAAACATGGCTGCCCCCTGCCCTATATTGGAATTCCGCCATCTTTGGACGAACTGTGTGGCAGGAGTTGAGGTGACTGAGAATGATCAACCCCTGGCCCACGGGATGGTCTGCTGCTTACACGTACAGTTAGATAAGAAGCTGATACCTGATTTTTTGTAGTTTTGGTCGCTCCGGGTTAATGGTGTTAAATTTCTGAACCACTTTCCATATCGTCAAGATGAGGAAAGCCAAGTTCACCTGGAAATTGTGAAGAGGTATTGTTAGAACTTTGTTATATTAATCACAAGAGTGAGTGAGTGAGTGAGTGAGTGAGGTAGTGAGTGAGTGAGCAAACGAGTGAGTGAGTGAGGTAGTGAGTGAATGAGTGAGTGAGCGACCGAGTGAGTGAGATAGTGAGTGAGTAAGTGAGCGAACGAGTGAGTGAGGTAGTGAGTGAGCGAGCGAGTGAGTGAGGTAGTGAGTGAGCGAGCGAGTGAGTGAGTGAGGTAGTGAGTGAATGAGTGAGTGAGTGACCGAGTAAGTGAGTGAGTGAGTCAGCGAGCGACCGAGTGAGTGAGCGAATGTGTGAGTGAGCGAGTGAGTGAGGTAGTGAGTGAGTGAGCGAGCGAGCGAGTGAGTGAGGTAGTGAGTGAGTGAGAGTGAATGAGTGAGCGACCGAGTGAGTGAGTGAGTGAGTGAGTGAGTGAGCGAGCGAGCGAGTGAGTGAATGAGTGAGTGAGTAAGTGAGTGAGCATTTGAGTGAGTGAGTGTGAGTGAGTGAGTGAGTGAGCTAGCAGTGACAACCACTGCTGGCTTTATAGATTGCAAGTTACTGACAGTTGGAACATGAGATAGAGGAATTTTTAAAAATATTCTTTCATTGGAAGGGGAGGTTGCTGGCTAAAATTCAATAAAAAATATCTGGAATTAAGAATCTACTGATGGCCATGAAACTATTGTCGGAAAAACCCATCTGGTTCACTGATGTCCTTCAGGGAAGGAAATCTGCCATCCTTACCCGGTCTGGCCTACATGTGACTCCAGAGGCACAGCAATGTGGTTGACTCTTAACTGCCCTTGAAGGGTAACGAGGGGTGGGCAATGAATGCTGGCCCAGTGAGCGACACCCACGTCCCACGATTTAAATGAAATAATTGTTGCGGCACTGCTGCATTACTAACTTGCTGCCTGAAGATGGCCCCAGCGAACAAGTTTCCATATTGTCAAGAAAGCCCAACCAAAGCTCCTCTTGTGGACGGGAGCCGCCACTGCAGCACCTCACTCGAGTCGAGGGCTCTCAGGTCGGGGAATATGGAGTCAGGGTTAGTGGTTGGGATTAAGATTCTGAACAGTCGCAATCTCACTGAGAGATGGAATGGGCTCCAGGGGCTGAGTCCTTGAATCCACAGAATCCCTCCAGTGCAGAGAGAGGCCACTCAGTCCATCAACTCTGCAATGACTCTCCAACAGAAAATCCCACCGAGGCCCTTACCTGTAGTCTCATGTATTTACCCTGCTAAACGCCCCCCAACCCATACACCTTGGGACACTAAGGGGCAATTTAGCATGGCCAATCCACCTAACCTACACATCTTTGGACACTAAGGGGCAATTTAGCATGGCCAATCCACCTAACCTACACATCTTTGGACACTAAGGGGCAATTTACCATGGCCAATCCACCTAACCTACACATCTTTGGACGCTAAGGGGCAATTTAGCATGGCCAATCCACCTAACCTACACATCTTTGGACGCTAAGGGGCAATTTAGCATGGCCAATCCACCTAACCTACACATCTTTGGACGCTAAGGGGCAATTTAGCATGGCCAATCCACCTAACCTACACATCTTTGGACGCTAAGGGGCAATTTAGCATGGCCAATCCACCTAACCTACACATCTTTGGACGCTAAGGGGCAATTTAGCATGGCCAATCCACCTAACCTACACATCTTTGGACGCTAAGGGGCAATTTAGCATGGCCAATCCACCTAACCTACACATCTTTGGACGCTAAGGGGCAATTTAGCATGGCCAATCCACCTAACCTACACATCTTTGGACGCTAAGGGGCAATTTAGCATGGCCAATCCACCTAACCTACACATCTTTGGACGCTAAGGGGCAATTTAGCATGGCCAATCCACCTAACCTACACATCTTTGGACGCTAAGGGCAATTTAGCATGGCCAATCCACCTAACCTACACATCTTTGGACGCTAAGGGGCAATTTAGCATGGCCAATCCACCTAACCTACACATCTTTGGACGCTAAGGGGCAATTTAGCATGGCCAATCCACCTAACCTACACATCTTTGGACGCTAAGGGGCAATTTAGCATGGCCAATCCACCTAACCTACACATCTTTGGACGCTAAGGGGCAATTTAGCATGGCCAATCCACCTAACCTACACATCTTTGGACGCTAAGGGCAATTTAGCATGGCCAATCCACCTAACCTACACATCTTTGGACGCTAAGGGGCAATTTAGCATGGCCAATCCACCTAACCTACACATCTTTGGACGCTAAGGGGCAATTTAGCATGGCCAATCCACCTAACCTACACATCTTTGGACGCTAAGGGGCAATTTAGCATGGCCAATCCACCTAAACTACACATCTTTGGACACTAAGGGGCAATTTAGCATGGCCAATCCACCTAACCTACACATCTTTGGACACTAAGGGGCAATTTAGCATGGCCAATCCACCTAATCTGCACATCTTTGGACACTAAGGGGCAATTTAGCATGGCCAATCCACCTAACACCTACACATCTTTGGACACTAAGGGACAATTTAGCATGGCCAATCCACCTAATCCTACACATCTTTGGACACTAAGGGACAATTTAGCATGGCCAATCCACCTAACCTGCACATCTTTGGATACTAAGGGACAATTTAGCATGGCCAATCCACCTAATCTGCACATCTTTGGACACTAAGGGACAATTTAGCATGGCCAATCCACCTAATCTGCACATCTTTGGACACTAAGGGACAATTTAGCATGGCCAATCCACCTAACCTGCACATCTTTGGACACTAAGAGGCAATTTAACATGGCCAATCCACCTAACCTGCACATCTTTGGATACTAAGGGACAATTTAGCATGGCCAATCCACCTAACCTCCACATCTTTGGGACACTAAGGGACAATTTAGCATGGCCAATCCACCTAAACTACACATCTTTGGACGCTAAGGGGCAATTTAGCATGGCCAATCCACCTAACCTACACATCTTTGGACACTAAGGGGCAATTTAGCATGGCCAATCCACCTAACCTACACATCTTTGGACGCTAAGGGCAATTTAGCATGGCCAATCCACCTAAACTACACATCTTTGGACACTAAGGGGCAATTTAGCATGGCCAATCCACCTAACCTACACATCTTTGGACACTAAGGGCAATTTAGCATGGCCAATCCACCTAATCTGCACATCTTTGGACACTAAGGGGCAATTTAGCATGGCCAATCCACCTAACCTACACATCTTTGGACACTAAGGGACAATTTAGCATGGCCAATCCACCTAACCTACACATCTTTGGACACTAAGGGACAATTTAGCATGGCCAATCCACCTAACCTGCACATCTTTGGATACTAAGGGACAATTTAGCATGGCCAATCCACCTAATCTGCACATCTTTGGACACTAAGGGACAATTTAGCATGGCCAATCCACCTAATCTGCACATCTTTGGACACTAAGGGACAATTTAGCATGGCCAATCCACCTAACCTGCACATCTTTGGACACTAAGAGGCAATTTAACATGGCCAATCCACCTAACCTGCACATCTTTGGATACTAAGGGACAATTTAGCATGGCCAATCCACCTAACCTCCACATCTTTGGACACTAAGGGACAATTTAGCATGGCCAATCCACCTAACCTGCGCATCTTTGGACACTAAGGGACAATTTAGCATGGCCAATCCACCTAACCTGCACATCTTTGGACACTAAGGGACAATTTAGCATGGCCAATCCACCTAACCTGCACATCTTTGGACACTAAGGGACAATTTAGCATGGCCAATCCACTACCTATACATCTATGGATTGTGGGAGGAAACTGGAGCACCCAGAAGAAACTTATGCAGACATGGGGAGAATGTACAAACTCCACACGGACAGTGGCCCAAGCCAGGAATCGGACGCGGGTCCCTGGCGCTGTGAGGCTGCAGTGCCAACCATTGTGCCACCATACCACCCTATGGCCCCCTCACAGTGCAGGTGGGGTCCTGGCCCGCTGACCAATGCCACTTACCAAGCAGATGACGCACAGAGGGCCCCAAAACTCCAGCGAAAGCCCTTCTTCAGGGAGAGCCAGCAACTGTGAGGGAGCAAAACAAACTCCTTTAACAGACACCGGAACACACGATATTTCCCCCAGATGCCTCTATCCCCCCCTCCCTTTCCACCCTTCCTCAGATCGCAGCAACCCTCATTCCATCCTCCCAGGACTAATGTTGTCAAACCTTCCAAAGATTGACCTGGATCACAGATGAGCAACTGAGGCCAGTGAGTGACACAGTGGGTTAGCACTGCTGCCTCACAGTGCCAGGGACCTGGGTTTGATTCCTGGCTTGGGTCACTGTCTGTTCTCCCTGTGGCTGCATGGATTTCCTCCGGGTGCTCTGGTTTCCTCCCATAGTCCAAATAAGTGCAGGTTAAGTGGATTGGCCATGCTAAGTTAACCCTTAGTGTCCAATGATGTGCAGGTTTAGGTGGATGGGCCATGCTAAGTTAACCCTTAGTGTCCAATGATGTGCAGGTTAGGTGGATTGGCCATGCTAAGTTAACCCTTAGTGTCCAATGATGTGCAGATTAGGTGGATTGGCCATGCTAAGTTAACCCTTAGAGTCCAATGATGTGCAGATTAGGTGGATTGGCCATGCTAAATTGTCCCAAGACTCCAGACCCAATGCAGGAAAATGGATCAGGATGATCGAATGTTAGAATCATCAAACCCCTACAGTTGCAGAAAAGGCCATTCAGCCCATCAAGTCTGCACTGACTCTCTGACAGAGTGTATTTCCCATGGCCAATCTATTTAACTATACATCTTTGACTGAGAGAAGAAAACAGAGCACCCGGAGGAAACCCATGCAGACACTGGGAGAACGTGCAGACTCTACATAGACAGTGACCCGAGGCTGGAATTGAACGCATGTCCCTGGCGCTGTGAGGCAGGGCAGCAGTGCTAACCAGGGTGCCACCGTGCCACCCTCATAGGATAGGTGCTTGATAGCCGGTGCAGGCCCGATGGGTCAAAGAGCCTATTTCTGTGCTGTAAGTCTCTATGACTCTTCCATTTATTTTACTTCAGCAGCTCAATCAACAAACAACATGGCCGCCATCCCAGAATGCACTGGTACAGCAAGCTAAACATGACATGACAGCACTCTCTGTTCAGGCTTGAATGGGTACTGGTTCATAACTCCTTGAAAGTGGAGTCACAGGTGGACAGAGTGGTGAAGGAGGCATTCGGCATGCTTGGTTTCATCAGTCAGAACGTTGAATCCAGGAGTTGGGACGTCTTGTTGAAGTTGTACAAGACATTAGTAAGGCCACACTTGGAATACTGTGTACAGTTCTGGTCACCCTATTATAGAAAGGATATTATTAAACTAGAAAGAGTGCGGAAAAGATTTACCAGGATGCTACCGGGACTTGATGGTTTGGGTTATAAGGAGAAGCTGGATAGACTGGGACTTTTTCCTTTGGAACGTAGGAGGCTGAGGGGTGATGCTATAGAATTCTATAAAATAATGAGGGGCATAGGCAAGGTAGATAGTCAATATCTTTTCCCAAAGGTAGGGGAGCCTAAAATTAGAGACACAGGTTTGAGGTGAGAGGGGAGAGATACAAAAGGGTCCAGAGGGGCAATTTTTTCACTCAGAGGGTGGTGAGTGTCTGGAATGAGCTGCCAGAGGTAATAACAGAGGCGGAGACAATTTTGGTTTTTGGTGTTTAAACAGTTACACGGGTAAGATGGGTATAGAGGGATATGGGCCAATTGGTACTAGCTGAGTGGGAAAACCATGCAGTACGGACAAGTTGGGCTGAAGGGCCAGTTTCCACACTGTAAACCTCTCTGACCCTGTGAACGATGGTAAAAAGGTCTCACAACATCGGGCTAAAGTCCGATAGGTTTATTTTGTTGGACTCCACATCTCTGAATGTTGCCAGGTTCCCAGGAAGCCTTGCACCCCTCAAGGTTGGAGCCCAGCATCCCCCCCCAAACACCCACCTCCCCCCCCCCCCCCCCCCCCCACCGCCCCCCCAATCGCCGCACCCTCACTCCCCATTCCCACCTCCCCCCTGAGGACGGAGAGAGGCGACGCAAGCTGATGGCGGGCTCACTCACTATTCCCTGGTGCCGTATCCGGTTGGGTTGGAGGCCGCTGAGATGACGACAATGATGGCGGGAATGCCGTAGGCCACCGGGTGGGTGTACTTGCCTCGGAGGCTCTGGGACAGGAAGACTTTGACCATCATCAGGTAGAGCTGGACACCTTCCAGAAGCATCCACATGAAGCAGGCCAGGAAGAGGTAATGAAGGATTCCAGCAATGGCCCCACACACCGCCTGGAGGGAGAAACATCAATTGTCCCAGACATTCCCAGAAGGAAAAGAAACAGTGAAATGGGAATACTGATCTGAATTGGTCTTGGGTACTTAGAAACTGGAAGCAGGAATAGGCCATTTGGCCCTTCGAGCCTACTCCACAGCAGATCATCAAATTTAATATCCTGATCCCCCCTATATCCTCAATCCCTTTAGCGATATCTAATTTCTTCTTGAAATCACACAACGTTTTGGTACTTTCTGTGGAGGTGAATTCCACACATTCCCCACCCTCTGGCTGAAGAAATTTCTCCTCGCCTCAGTCCTAAAAGGTTTACCCCCTTATCCTTTTAAATGGGGCACCAGTAAAACGGGGAAATGAGAATATTGGTCTGAACTAAGAACGTAAGAAATAGGAGCAGGAGTAGGCCATCTAGCCCCTCGAGCCTGCCCCGCCATTCAATAAGATCATGGCTGATCTGAAGTGGATCAGTTCCACTTTCCCGCCCTCTCCCCATAACCCTTAATTCCCCTGTCTATCAAAAACCTATCTACCCGTGACTTAAATATATTTAGCGAGGCAGCCTCCACCACTTCAACGGGCAGAGAATTCCAGAGATTCACCACCCTTTGAGTGAAGAAGTTCCTCCTCAACTCTGATCTAAACTGCCCCCCCCTTACCTTGAGGCTGTGCCCTCTAGTCCTGCTGTCCTTTCTAAGCGGAAAGAATCTCTCTACCTCTACCCTATCAATCCCCTTCATTATCTTATACGTCTCTATAAGATCCCCCCTCATCCTTCTAAACTCCAACAAGTACAGACCCAGTCTATTCAATCTCTGCTCATAGGCCAACCCCCTCATCTCCGATATCAGCCTGGTGAACCTCTGGAATAAATCTGGAATTATTAAGTTCATCTCATCAAGGCTTAAAAACCTGTCTGTCTCACTTTAGAGAAGGAAACTGGCCATCCTTACTTGGTTTGGCCCACATGTAATGCCCCACCGAATAAAGAACCTACTGATGACCGTGAAACCATTGTCGGAAAAACCATCTGTTTCACTAATGTCCTGTAGGGAAGGAAATCTGCCGTCCTTACCCGGTCTGGCCTACATGTGACTCCAGAGCCACAGCAATGCAGTTGATCTCAACTGCCCTCTGAAATGGGCAATAAACGCTGGCCCAGCCAGCGATGCCCATGTGCCAGGATTAATAAACAAAAAAAGCACGTCTTTTGGAGTGTGGGAGGAAACCCACACAGACACGGGGAGAATGTGCAGGCTCCGCACAGACGGTGACCCAAGCCAGGAATCGAACCCGGGTCCCTGGAGCTGTGAGGCAGCAGCGCTGACCACTGTGCCACCCACGAGTCAGCAGGAAGTGTAGACTGAATCAGTGGATGGGAGGCTGGTCTACGTGATGGACTGGGCTACACACACAACCCCTTTGTAGCTTCTTGCTGTCTCGGTCAGAGCAGGAGCTGTGATACAACTGGGAAGGATGCTTTCTGTGAATGTACCAATGAGCGAGCGGTCGGCTGTGGGATCGAGTGATCTTATATTCCCCAATTGCTCTCTAGCTCGCGATATGAATGGCTCGGTGCAGTCTCCGTCACTCACCGCAACGTGCCCTTACCCTGCTTCCAGTTGCTGATGAGCCAACGAGAAAGAGCAACTCTGCCACAAACAGGCAGAGGCAGAGGTGGATGTGGATGGTATTCCGCGTGCTTTGGATAGCTCGGCACATGATGAAGGTGACGATTGCGATGACGAGACACAGCAGGGATAGAATGATCCCGATGTAAGTGATGGCTTTGAGACCCGGGCCCTGCAGAGTGAAAGGATGAACAAGCCTTAGCCAGTAACCTGCCGAGGTTACGCTGCCGTAACAAAGACGGTGATGGGCTGTAGTAACAAGTGTCTCCGTGGGTTAGCGTCGCTGCCTCTAAGCAGTTAGACAGATGACCACCTCGCTTTGATTCTGACTCTGGTTGTTCTGTTGGTGGTGAAGAATTTGCTTGGTTGCCCTGCCACGTGTAGGCCACAGGAGTGGGTGACAACCTCAAGGCTGAGACTGGTGACATCTCACAATGTAATGTAGAGCCAACACTCTACTTCCTGTTCAACCCAGGCTGAATAAAGTTGGAGGCAATTTGCAAGGAGAGGTTACGGCCCAATGGTATACCACCGGGCTGGTATCTAGAATCATAGAATCCCTACAGTGCAGAAGGAGGCCACTCAGCCCATCGAGTCTGCACCCACCACAATCCCACCCAGGTCCTACCCCCACAACCCCAGCTAAGTTCCCCTGACACTAAAGGGCAATTTAGCATGGCCAATCCACCTAACCCGCACATCGTTGGACTGGGGTATAAATTCCCAAAAGGACACCCATTCTCCGAGCGCCATCACTGGGCGGTTTCAGTTCAAAGTTTATTGATTAGTCACAAGTAGGCTTACATTAACACTGCAATGAAGTTACTGTGAAAAATCCCCCAGTCGCCACACTCCAGCACCTGTTTGGGGACGCTGAGGGAGAACTTAGCACCCAACCAGCACGTCTTTCAGACTGTGGGAGGAAACCGGAGCACCCAGAGGAAACCCACGCAGACATGGGGAGAGCATGCAAACACCGCACAGGCAGTGATCCGAGCTGGGAATTGAACCCAGGACCCTGGCACTGTGAGGCAGCACTGCTAACCACTGTGCCACTGTACCGCTCTCCAGCACAGAACAATTAGCCAATCAATCATCTTTTTGAATTGATTTGATTTATTACTGTCACATGTATTGGGATGCAGTGAAAAGTATTGTTTCTTGCGCGCTATACAAAGCATACCATTCATAGAGAAGGAAAGGAGAGAGTGCAGAATGCAATGTTACAGTCATAGCTAGGGTGTAGAGAAAGACCAACTTAACGCGAGGTAGGTCCATTCAAAAGTCTACAGTAGGGGGCTGAGGACACAGCCCTGTGGGGCACCCGGTGTTGAGGATGATCGTGGAGGAGGTGTTGCTGCCTATCCTTACTGATTGTGAGTTAGGAAGTTCAGGATCCAGTCACAGAGGGAGGTGCCGAGGCCCTTGGAGTTTGGAGATGAGTTTTGTGGGAATAATAGTGTTGAAGGCTGAGCTGTAGTCAATAAATAGGAGTCTGACAGAGGTGTCCTTGTTAACCAGGTGTTCCAGGGTTGAGTGCAAGGCCAGGGAAATGGGGTCTGTTGTGGACCTGTCGTGGTGATAGGCAAACTGTAGTGGATCCAGTTAGCCCGGGAGGCTGGAATTGATTCACACCGTGACTAATCTTTCGAAGCACTTCATAATGATGGATTTCAGAGCCACCGGCTGATAGTCAGTAAGGCGCACTGCTTGGTTTTTCTTAGGTACCGATTGTTGTAAAGAGAGGTAGAAGATATCTGTGAATACCCCTGCCAGCTGTTCCACACAGGATCTGAGTGCATGTCCGGGACCCCCATCCAGGCCAGCCGCTCTCCGTGGGTTGAACTTTGAGAAAGCTGCTCTGATATCTGCAATGGTGACCTCAGATAGAGGTTTATCCAGGGTGGAGGGCATGCTCTCACTGACCTCTTGCTCGATACGGGTGTAGAATGTATTGAGCTCATCAGGGAGGGGTGCGTTGGAGCTGGCGATTTTACACGCCTTCATCTTGGAGCTTGCTATGTCTTGCAGACCTTGCCATAGTCGGTGGGGGTCGGCGTGGCTAGCCCGGGACTCTAGCTTGGTCTGGTATTGTCTTTTGGCATCTTTGATTGATCTCCTTAGATCATATCTGGCTTTCTTGTATAGTTCAGTGTCACCCAACCTGAACGTCTCAGACCTGGACTTCAGCAAGTAGTGGATATCCCTGTTCATCCATGGTTTCTGGTTGGGGAAACACACAGATTTGTTCCTTTGGCGCACAGTCTTGTACTTATCAATGATCTCAGTTACTGGAGTGGCGTACTCATTCAGGCTGGCCGCAGAGTTTTTAAGTACTGACCAGTCCCATAGGCGATAATCCAATTCCTCAGACCAACATTGTATGACTTTCTTTGATGGAATCTCCCGCTTCAGTTTTTGCTTGTAAGCCGGGAGCAGGAGCACAATCTTGTGGTCCGATAGGGTGGTAGGGATGTTTGATATTTGTGTAGCAGTGGTCTAGGATGTTTGGGCCTCTGGTGGAGCAGGTGATGTGGTGGTGGTAACTTGGTCATTCGCTCTTGAGTTTGGCCTGATTGAAGTTCCCGGCCACAATGAACAAAACCTGGGGATGTTACACCTCAGGGCTATTTGTAGTGGTGTATATTTAATCCAGGGCTATCTTTACATCAGCATGGGGTGGGATATAAACTGCTCTCAGGATGACAGAGGTGAAGTTCTGCGGAAGGTAGCAGGGGCAGTATTTTAGCATCAGATATTCTAGGTCTGGGGAGCAGCACATCGAGAGATAGGCGATAAAATCAGTTTTATCAGTGATGGCCACACTTCAAGACCAAAAAGTCTCGAGTGCTTTGAACCGACCTTGTTAACTTTCTGTTCCTTTCTATTTATAGTCACAATAGTGCTGTTCACCAAGACCACAAGAAACTACAAGGGGTCATAAACAAAGCCCAGTCCATCACTCAAACCAGCCTCCCATCCATTGACTCTGTCTACATTTCCCTCGGGAAAACAGCCAGCATAATCCAGGACCCCAACGCCCCCCGGACATTCTCTCTTCCACCTTCTTCCATTGGAAAAAAGATACAAAAGTCTGTGGTCACATACCAACTGAGTCAAGAACAGCCTCTTCCCTGCTGCTGTCAGACTTTTGAATTTACCTACCTCGCATTAAGTTGATCGTTCTCTACACCCTAGCTACAACTACATTCTGCAACCTCTCCTTTCCTTCTCTATGAACAGTATGCTTTGTCTGTATAGTGCGCAAGAAACAATATTTTTCGCTGTATACTGATATATGTGACAATAATAAATCAAATCAAATCAAATCAAAATACTGTTCAGTACAGCTTCATTCGCACTGCTAAAGTAAGTGCCTTGAAGAGAGTGGTCCCAACAAGTGAGTGAAAGTCACCAAATAACGGTCCAGCCCCCCTTAGCGAAGGCCTCCCGAATTCACACAAACTCTTACCTCCACCTTATACAGTGCGACCAGCACGGCAAAGCTACTGAGGTGTGTAGAGTGACAGACGGTGTGCGTATGATTGGACGACACCTTCGTACATCCACTGGTGGACCAGATATTCCTGTTCTTATCCCAGTACACACAGACAGTGTAATCTTCAAAATCCTCCTGGGAGACAGAAACCAACAGGAGAAAGGAGAATAGCAGAGAACAAAGTGAATTTTGTAACAGCTATCTCTGATATACCCCCCACCCCCTCACTGTAACACTCTCTGATATACCCCCCCCACCCCCTCACTGTAACACTCTCTGATATACCCCCCCCACCCCCTCACTGTAACACTCTCTGATATACCCCCCCCACCCCCTCACTGTAACACTCTCTGATATACCCCACACCCCCCTCACTGTAACACTCTCTGATATACCCCACACCCCTCACTGTAACACTCTCTGATATACCCCACACCCCCTCACTGTAACACTCTCTGATATACCCCACACCCCCTCACTGTAACACTCTCTGATATACCCCACACCCCCCTCACTGTAACACTCTCTGATATACCCCACACCCCTCACTGTAACACTCTCTGATATACCCCACACCCCCTCACTGTAACACTCTCTGATATACCCCACACCCCCTCACTGTAACACTCTCTGATATACCCCACACCCCCTCACTGTAACACTCTCTGATATACCCCACACCCCCTCACTGTAACACTCTCTGATATACCCCACACCCCCTCACTGTAACACTCTCTGATATACCCCACACCCCCTCACTGTAACACTCTCTGATATACCCCACACCCCCTCACTGTAACACTCTCTGATATACCCCACACCCCTCACTGTAACACTCTCTGATATACCCCACACCCCCTCACTGTAACACTCTCTGATATACCCCACACCCCCTCACTGTAACACTCTCTGATATACCCCACACCCCCTCACTGTAACACTCTCTGATATACCCCACACCCCCTCACTGTAACACTCACTGATATACCCCACACCCCCCTCACTGTAACACTCTCTGATATACCCCACACCCCTCACTGTAACACTCTCTGATATACCCCACACCCCCCTCACTGTAACACTCTCTGATATAGCCCACACCCCTCACTGTAACACTCTCTGATATACCCCACACCCCCCTCACTGTAACACTCTCTGATATACCCCACACCCCTCACTGTAACACTCTCTGATATACCCACACCCCCCTCACTGTAACACTCTCTGATATACCCCACACCCCTCACTGTAACACTCTCTGATATACCCCACACCCCCCTCACTGTAACACTCTCTGATATACCCCACACCCCTCACTGTAACACTCTCTGATATACCCCACACCCCCCTCACTGTAACACTCTCTGATATACCCCACACCCCTCACTGTAACACTCTCTGATATACCCCACACCCCCCTCACTGTAACACTCTCTGATATACCCCACACCCCCTCACTGTAACACTCACTGATATACCCCACACCCCCCTCACTGTAACACTCTCTGATATACCCCACACCCCCTCACTGTAACACTCACTGATATACCCCACACCCCCCTCACTGTAACACTCTCTGATATACCCCACACCCCCCTCACTGTAACACTCTCTGATATACCCCACACCCCTCACTGTAACACTCTCTGATATACCCCACACCCCCCTCACTGTAACACTCTCTGATATAGCCCACACCCCCTCACTGTAACACTCTCTGATATACCCCACACCCCCCTCACTGTAACACTCTCTGATATAGCCCACACCCCCTCACTGTAACACTCACTGATATACCCCACACCCCCCTCACTGTAACACTCTCTGATAGAGCCCACACCCCCTCAATGTAACACTCTCTGATATAGCCCACACCCCCTCACTGTAACACTCACTGATATACCCCACACCCCCCTCACTGTAACACTCTCTGATAGAGCCCACACCCCTCACTGTAACACTCTCTGATAGAGCCCACACCCCCTCAATGTAACTCTCACTGATATACCCCACACCCCCCTCACTGTAACACTCTCTGATATAGCCCACACCCCCTCACTGTAACACTCACTGATATACCCCACACCCCCCTCACTGTAACACTCTCTGATAGAGCCCACACCCCCTCAATGTAACTCTCACTGATATACCCCACACCTCTAACAGTGACACAGTGGTTAGCATTGCTACCTCACAGCGCCAGGGACCCGGATTCGATCCCTGGGTTGGATCACTGTCTGTGTGGAGTCTGCACTCCGTATCTGCGTGGGTTTCCTCTGGGTGCTCCGGTTTCCTCCCACCGTCCGAAAGACATGCTGGTTAGGGTGCATTGGCCGTGCTAAATTCTCCCTTAATATTCCCCACCGGAGTGTGGTGACTAGGGGGTTTTGACAGCAACTTCATTGCAGTGTTAATGTAAGCTCACTTGTGACAGTAAAAAATAAACCTGAACTGATATTTGCCACGGACCTGACTTGGGGATTATTGTAGTTGACATCTCTGGAAAGAGGGTGTCACGGAATAAATAATTGCCCACTGATGGGGTTGAAGATTTCCTGAATTTTACCAACCTCTTTGTTCCTGATGGTGAAAGTTGTGTTCTGACGTGTCTTGTAGCTGGTGATCATGGCTGTGAGAACCTGGGAGTTCAGCTGCAAATACTCTGTCCCGTACTTCTTATTGTCCATTTCCAAATCATTGTCTTCCATCATCGATTCCATCTCGCTGAAGACGATTAGGGAGGCTGCTGCAAACCCTTTGAAGAAGCAAAGATAACGCGGTTACTTCCAGCCCACAACCTGTCCTCATGGAAAGAGGAACCCTCTGCTACAATTCTCCCAAACTCTGAAGCGAATCTTCCAGAAACCCCATTTCCCAAGCTCCTTGCTCAGCCAGGTTGCATGTTCCTCTCCGATGGACGGCACAGTGGTTAGGACTAGCGCCTCACAGCGCCAGGGACCCGGGTTCAATACTCAGCTCGGGTCACTGCCTGTGTGGAGTTTGCACATTCTCCCCGTGCCTGCTTGGGTTTCCTCCGGGTGCTCTGGATTCCTTTCACAGTCCAATGATACGCGGGTTAAGTGGATTGGCCATGCTAAATTGCCCCTTAGTGTCCCAAGATATGCAGGTTAGATGGATTGGCCATGCTAAATTGCCCCTTGGGGCCTGAAGAGGTTCAGATTAGGTGAATTGGCCATGCTAAATTGCCCCTGGGTGCCCAAAGATGTGCAGGTTAGGTGGATTGGCCATGCTAAATTGCCCCTTAGTGTCCAGAGATGTGCAGGTTAGGTGGATTGGCCATGCTAAATTGCTCCTTAGTGTCCAAACATGTGCAGATTAGGTGGATTGGCCATGCTAAATTGCCCCTTAGTATCCAGAGATGTGCAGATTAGGTGGATTGGCCATGCTAAATTGCTCCTTAGTGTCCAAAGATGTGCAGGTTAGGTGGATTGGCCATGCTAAATTGCCCCTTATATCCAGAGATGTGCAGGTTAGGTGGATTGGCCATGCTAAATTGCTCCTTAGTGTCCAAAGATGTGCAGGTTAGGTGGATTGGCCATCTTAAATGTGTAGGATTATGGAGATGGAGCTGGGCAGTGAGCCTGGATAAAATCCTCTGTTAAAGAGTAGGTGCAGACTCGATGGGCTGAATGGCCCCCCTCTACGCTGCGGGGATTCTATGACATGGGGTTGAAAGAGTGCGAAGGGAAAAAAAAGGAGGCGGAGAGACAAGGATGTTCGAGTCAGGAATTCCAGAGTTTTAGACGCAGGGGAGCGATTAAACTCGGAATGCCCATGAGAACAGAGTCCGAGGAGATGGGTGAAGCGGGATTAGTTCATGGAGACAGGGAGGGATAGGAATTGGAAAAAGGGATGTGGATTTTTTTTAAAAGGTTGCCTATGTGGATAGGTAAGCAAGACTTGGTGTAAGTTAAGAATCCATATGTCCTTGTCCTTATGGAGGGTGGAATATGAGACAGCAGCCAGGAATTCTTTGGGTGAGGTTTCTTTCTGTCATAAGAACATAAGAAATAGGAGCAGGAGTCGGCCATCCAGCCCCTCGAGCCTGCCCCGCCATTCAATAAGATCATGGCTGATCTGAAGTGGATCAGTTCCACTTTCCCGCTTTCTCCCCATAACCCTTAATTCCCCTGTCTATCAAAAACCTATCTACCCGTGACTTAAATATATTTAGCGAGGTAGCCTCCGCCACTTCAACGGGCAGAGAATTCCAGAGAATCACCACCCTTTGAGTGAAGAAGTTCCTCCTCAACTCCGTTCTAAACCGCCCCCCCTTTATCTTGAGGCTGTGCCCTCTAGTCCTACTGACCTTTCTGAGCGGGAAGAATCTCTCTCCCTCTACCCTATCCATCCCTTTCATTATCTTATACGTCTCTATAAGATCCCCCCTCAGCCTTCTAAACTCCAACGAGTACAGGCCCAGTCTATTTAATCTCTCCTCATAGTCTAACCCCCTCATCTCCGGTATCAGCCTGGTGAACCTTCTCTGTACTCCCTCCAAGGCCAATATATCCTTTCGCAAATAAGGGGACCAAGACTGCACACAGTTCTCCAGGTGCGGCCTCACCAGTGCCTTGTACAGTTGCAAGGCAATTCCCCCTCTGCCCCTCTACCGTTTCTCCCTCCCGTCTCCCCCCCCCCCCCCCCCCACCAAGGACCCCCCCAAACCCCACCTCCCCACGAAACCCCCCTTTCCACCGTTCCATGTTTTCCAGCACCGAAGGCAGCTTGCCATTGGCTGCCTCTTTGGGGGGGGCGGGATCTTCACATCCTGCCTACGTCCAGGCCCGCTATGTGCGGCTTGCCTGTCCCGCCGCCACGGGCCTCGCTCGGCGGGACTGGAAGAGCCCGCTGGCGGGGAGGGGCTGGAAAAACCCTCCCCTTCGTATGAGTTACCAGCTCAGAATTTATCCTTCGCGGAGACGTTACCGATTTGCTTTGACACGTCTTTCTCCCACTGGTATTCCACCTCATTTTCTTTGGCCAGAAAGACTGTGGTCCCCTTGGTGCCTTGAAGGGCTTGAATTTGGACGTCTGAAATTTAAGAAGAAAGGCCGAGTTGGCTCCTTTTTAAACGCATTTACATCGAGCCATAGGGTTTTACAGCAATAAAGGAGACCCTTTGGCCCATCGTGCCTGTACTGGCCCTCAAGCACCTATCTATTCTAACCCCATTTTCCAGCACTTGGCCCATAGCTTTGTACCCAATGGCGATACAAGTCATCATGTTGTGAGGGTTCTTATCTCTACCATCCTTCCTGGCAGTGACTGCCAGATTCCCGCCATCCTCTGGGTGGAAAGGTTTTTAGTTGTTCCACAATTCTCACCTAAATCTCTTGCCTCTTACCTTAAATCTCTGCCCCCGCCCCCGACCACCCCACAATGTCCCCACTGCTTATTAACCCCGTATAGACCAGGCCTGAAACATTATTCAGGCAGGGTATGTTGATGAAGGTATAGAATCATAGGAACTCTACCACGCAGATCGAGGCCATTCAGTCCATCATTCATTCGGGCGGCACGGTAGCGCAGTGGGTTAGCACTGCTGCTTCACAGCTCCAGGGACCTGGGTTCGATTCCCGGCTCGGGTCACTGTCTGTGTGGAGTTTGCACATTCTCCTTGTGTCTGCGTGGGTTTCCTCCGGGCGCTCTGGTTTCCTCCCACAGTCCAAAGATGTGCGGGTTAGGTTGATTGGCCATGCTAAGAAATTGCCCCTTAGTGTCCTGAGATGTGTAGGTTAGGGGGATTAGTGGGTAAATGTGTGGGGGTCGGGCCTGGGTGGGGTTGTGGTCGGTGCAGACTCGATTGGGCTGAAGGGCATGTTCCTGCACTGTTGGGTTATATGTTCAATCATGTCTGCGTCGATTACAATCCCACCCAGGCCCTACCTCCATATCCCTATATATTTACCCACCAATCCCTCTAACCTACGCATCTCAGGACACGAGGGAACAATTATTAACACAGCCAATCAACCTAACCAGCGCATTTTTGGACTGATTCAGTTCCTCGTGTAGAGACAATAATAAATAGAACTTATTTTTAGGTGTAACTCTATTCAATAGAAAGGCAAAGGGGCACAAGGAGGCGGCCCAGGCCTCTGGAGAACCTACCCCACCATTTAAAGTTTATTAGCGTCACAAGTAGGGCTTACATTAACACTGCAATGAAGTTACTGTGAAAATCCCCACACGCTGGTGCCTGTTCAGGTACACTCAGGGAGAACTTAGCACGGCCAATGCATCCTTATCCGCACATCCTTCGGACTGTGGGAGGAAACCGGGGCACCAGGAGGAAACCCATGCAGACACGGGGAGAACATGCATAGATAGTGACCCAAGCCAGGAATTGAACCTGCGTCCCTGGTGCTGTGAGGCAGCAGTGCCAACTACTGTGCCACCGTGCTGCCCATTAAAGACCATTTAAATATTGTGAAAGGTGCTTCATAAACGCACAACTTTCATATTTTAATTCATTTACGAGTGTCACTGACCAGACCAGTATTTATTGCCCATCCCTAATTGCCCCTTGAGAAGTGGTGGTGAGCCGCCTTCTTGAGCTGCTGCAGCCCACATGGTGTAGGTACACCCACAGTGCTGTTAGGGAGGGAGTTCCAGGATTTTGACCCAGCGACAGTGAAGGAACGGCCGATATATTTCCAAGTCAGGATGGTGAGTGGTTTGGAGGGGAACTTGCAGGGGATGGTTGTCCCATGTATCTGCTGCCCTTGTCCTTCTAGATGGAAGTGGTCGTGAGTTTGGAAGGTTTTGTTTAAGGATCTTTGGTGAGTTTGTGCAGTGTATCTTGTAGATGGTACACACGGCTGTTACTGAGAAGTGGAGGGAGTGAATGTTTGTGGATGGGGTGCCAATCAAGTGGGGCTGCTTTGTCCTGGATGGTGTTGAGTTTCTTGAGTGTTGTTGGAGCTGCACCCATCCAGACAAGTGGGGAGTATTCGATCACACTCCCGACTTGTGCCTTGTAGATGGTGGACAGGCGCTGGGGAGTTACTCACCACAGACCCCCAATCCTTCCATTAGTAAGACATGGGGCAAAACTTCCTCAGAAAAATTCAAAGTGTCAAAAGGGCAAGAAAATGGGAGTTTTTCCTTGCCTGTTTCTTCAACGAGCTAAGTGATGGTACTCTGTGCAGCGGAGGCCGCAGTGTGAATTTCTCCAGTAGGGGGAGGGCTGTGGACTCAGCTCAGCGGGAAGCCGGCTGCTGAGCTCTCGGAGCGCCAGTGCGCAGGTGCACCAATTCCCAGTACATGTTACCCATATCACCCCCTCCCGTAGTCACCTCGCCTACATGGACCCCTCCTCCCGCCCTGACTGTCACCCTGGCCATTTGCTTCCCCATTGCCACTCCTTCCATTTGCCACCCACAGCCCCGATCACCACCACTACCAATGGCCCCCGGCCCCCCATGCTGAGTCCTGCCTTTCACTCCCCCCCCCTTACATAACCTTCCCCAGATCTCTGCCCGTCAGTCTCTGCCCATCCTGGATCCCACTCCCTCAGGCCCTGCACCATCAGGCACGCATCTATCAGACCATGCCATTTTTGGCACTACCAGAGTGTGTGCCTGGTGGGCAGTGCCAGAGTGCCAGGCTGGCATTGCCAGATGGGCACTGCCTGACTACATGGGGGGGCTTCGATGGTCTCTGGTCCCACTGGCACGGCTATGACACCTAGTCCCCGTTGGTGGGGAACCATCTGTCATCCTCGCCAGTGAGGGCCTCCATTGGTGAGGGGGGGTGGGGTGGGCTAAGGTAAGTGACCTCTGTTCGGGCTTGTTGATGACATGCTAAACATGTTATTAAGATTGAAATCAGCCTGATTACGCCAACAGAATGGGGATTTCACACCTCTCGCCCTACCTTACCAGCGCGTCAGAGCGATCCACCAGCGCGGTGAGCCGAGAGGATCCTGCCCAACTGTGGGTGATCATTCTCTCTGCCAGCCAAGCGATGTGGAAGATCATTGCTCGAGTCCCTGTACCACTGTCGAGTGGCACAGTGGTTAACACTGCTACCTCCAGGAACCCGGGTTCGATTCCTGGCTCGGGTCACTGTCTGTGCGAAATCTGCACATCCTCCCCGTGTCTGCATGGGTTTCCTCCGCGTGTTCCGGGCTTCCTCCCACAGCCCGAAAGACCCGCTGGTTAGGGTGCTAAATTCTCCCTCGGTGTAACCCGAACAGGAGTGTGGCGACTTGGGGGTTTTCATTGCAGTGTTAATGGCACTAATACATAAAGTTTGAACTTGAAATTCGAACGTCCTGCAGTCAGAAGGAATCGCAGTCCGGAACCTCGTGTGCCCCGTTCCGAACTGCGTTTCCCGCGGATGGATTAAGTGCAATCTTACCGACGTAGGTTGTTGCCACGTTGTACTCGGTGCCTCTCATGGTCGCTGCTACAGCCGAAACGGTGCTCTCGGTGCAGTTCAACAGCATCGTGGCACCTTCGTGTCTCTTGGTCTTTTCCATTTTGTTCCATTCAGCCTTAACGGTGATCATGTCGCCCACGGTAGTCGCAATATTCTGCAGAGGGAGGTGGTGGTGGAGGGTGGAGAGAGAAGGATCTACATTGTCATGTCCTTAGCCGCTGGTTCAGGTTTTGTGCGTCGCTGGGGCACTACTGGGTAACACCGAACGATGACCTTAGCAAGTGTGCGCGCAGCATTGTGGGGGTGGGCCAGAGGCGATCGGGGCTGTGGGTGGCAGATGGGTGCATTGGCAATGGGGAAGCAATTGGCCAGGAGGAGGGATCCACGTAGGCGAGGTGGCTGCCATCTCCATGGGGAGGCGATCGTAGAATCAGAGTGCAGTGCAGAAAGAGGCCCTTCGGCCCATCGAGCCTGCAATCCCACCCCCCCCCCATATTATACCCACTAATCCCTCTCACCTACACCTCCCTGGACACTAAGGGGCAATTTCTTAGCGTGGCCAATCAACCTAACCCGCACATCTTTGGACTGTGGGAGGAAACCCATGCAGACACGGGGAGAATGTGCAAACTCCACACAGACAGTGACCCGAGCCGGGAATCGAACCCGGGACCCTGGCGCTGCGAGGCGGCAGTGCTAACCCACTGTGCTACCCTTACGAGATCCCCTCTCATTCTTCTAAATTCCAGTGCGTACAAGCCCAATCGACCCAGTCTCTCTTCAATATGTCAGACCTGCCATTGCAGGAAGGAATATAGTATCAATTATCCGGGTGTCCCGAATAAGACAGAACGCCCGAATGACAGATCTCTGTTAGACGAGAGATAGACTTGACTCACCGCCAGTGAAAATTCCGTGACGTTGCTGTCATTCCTTTTGTAATCTTGACAGTGCTTATTGACGGTTATGCTCCAAGCAGTGACTGAGCAGAAGAAATCGTTTCCTTCCGAAGATTTCTAAACACGGGGGGGGGGGAACAAATGAAGAATAAAAAGCAAACATCCTGAGATTAGGCTAAAACAGGAACTCTCGCATCAACCCAATTATCTGGGCAACAGTAATTGGCACTCAGTTGGTTAAGCCCACTCTTAAGTCTGCCCCACCATTCATATTATTCCAAGGGCGGCGCAGACTCGATGGGCCAATTGGCCTAATTCTGCTCCTGTGTCTGATGGACTTATTAACCCGTGAATTCATCGAAGGGAAAGCTCCGTCAACTTACAGCCAAGATATAGATCTGAAAGACGCGCTGGTTAGGGTGCACTGGTCGTGCTAAGTTCTCCCTCCGTGTACCCAAACAGGCGCTGGAGTGCGGCGACTAGGGGATTTTCACAGTAACTTCATTGCAGTGTTAATGTAAGCCTACTTGTTACACTAATAAATAAATAAAGTATTTCTGTGCGGGTTTCCTCCGGGTGCTCCGGTTTCCTCCCACAGTCTGGTTAGGGTGCATTGACCAGAACAGGCACCGGAGTGTGGCGACTAGGGGATTTTCACAGTAACTTCATTGCAGTGTTAATGTAAGCCGACACTAAACGTAGAAACATAGAACAGTACAGCACAGTACAGGCCCTTTGGCCCTCAATGTTGTGCCGAGCTATGTCCAAACCCAAGATCAAGCTATCCCACTCCCTATTATCCTGGTGTGCTCCATGTGCCTATCCAATAACCGCTTGAAAGTTCCTAAAGTGTCCGACTCCCCTATCACAGCAGGCAGTCCATTCCACACTTTCCTGTTTTTGTTTCTGTTTCGGATTCCAGCATCCGTAATATTTTGCTTTTATTTGCGGTGTTGTTCCCCGATATCTGCTGTCCCTTGTCCTTCTCGATGGTAGCAGTCCTGTGTTTGGAAGGTGCTACCTAAGGAGCCTTGGAGAATTCCTGCAGTGCATCTTGAATATTGGGAAAAATTTGATGTCTTCCTGGAATCTGAGATCAGCCCAATGCCCCTGATGGTGGCCTGAGGCACATCAGCCAAGCACAAAGCTCAGAGAATCCCTACAGTGTGGGAGGAGGCCATTTGGCCCATCGAGTCTGCGTTGACCACAACCCCACCTAGGCCCCATTCTAGTAATTTACCCTGCTAATTCCCCTGACACTAAGGGTGAATTTAGCATGGCCGATGCACCTAACCCGCACATCTTTGGAGTGTGGGAGGAAACAAGAACACCCGGAGACACGAGGAGAATGTGCAAACTTCACACAGGCTCGAGGCCGGAATTGAACCCTGGTCCCTGACGCTGTGAGACCGCAGCGCTAACCACTGTGTTAATTTTGAAATCTTTCTGTACTTTCCAAGAAGGGCCATTAGCTCAGAATGTGGACAACATCCTTTCCAACACTGCAAACCATATACAGATATAACCCATTAACTAGACCATCTAAGATGGCGCGATAGCACAGTGGTTTAGCACTGCTGCTTCACAGCTCCAGGGACCTGGGTTTGATTCCCGGCTTGGGGTCACTGTCTGTGTGGAGTTTGCACATTCTCCCCGTGTCTGCGTGGGTTTCCTCCGGGTGCCCCGGTTTCCTCCCACAGTCCAAAGATGTGCGGGTTAGGTTGATTGGCCATGCTAAGAAATTGCCCCTTAGTGTCCTGAGATGCTTAGGTTAGAGAGATTAGCGGGTAAATGTGTAAGGGTATGGGGGTGGGGCCTGGGTAGGATTGTGGTCAGTGCAGACTCGATGGGCCGAAGGGCCTCATTCTGCATTGTAGGCTTCTATGACTCTATGAAAAAGGCTCTGATACACATGTCTTTACAACTGGGAGATCACAGAAGCTCTATGAAAATGTTGACTACAAAACAAATCTCAAGCCACATCTGCTTTGTACTTTTATCGGCATTTAAACAATTCTATTGCTGCATCTTTCTGATGGCTTCAGTGCCTTGTTTGTTTACAACACCCGTTAATCCTCTCCATGCAGGTCCCCTGTGTATCTGTCTGCCACCCCACCTTAACTGTGGTTGCCGTCTGTACTTCCGTTCTTAGGTTCTGGTTAAGCTGGGGAGTGTTTTTTTGTTAATGCTTTCCTTCCCAGCGTGTTCTGCGTTATTTGTTAACCAGTCTCATGGCTGGTTCAACCCCCGCTCACAGAATTACTACAGCGCAGAAGAGGCCCTTCAGCCCATCGAGTCTGTACTGACCTGCCCACCTAATCCGTGCTTGGCCCTGAATGTTGTGACGTGCCACTTCCTCATCTGGGTCCCACCCAGGCAGCGCACTCCAGACCCTCACCACCCTCTGGGTCAAAGAGATTTTCCTCAAATCCCCCCCCCCCCACCCCTCCAAACCTCCCACCCCTCACTTTGAACTAGCGTCCCCTCGTAACTGGCCTTTCGACTAAGGGGAACAGCCTCTCATAATCTTGAGTATGTCCGTCGGATCACCCTCCAGTCTCCTCTGCTCCAGAGAACAGCCCAAGCCTACGCAATCCCCCCTTATAACGTCAATGTTCCATCCCAGGCAACATCCTGGTGGGTCTGCTCTTTCCAAAGCGCCGGGGACCCGGGTTCGAATCCCACCGTGGCAAATGGCGAAATTTGAATTCAATACAATTAAGGATCTACTGATGACCATGAAACCATTGTCGGAAAAACCCATCTGGGTTAAGAGGGAAGACATTCCTTCCCTCTAAGAGGGAAGGAAATCTGCCGTCCTTACCCGGTCTGGCCTACGCGTGACTCTGGAGCCACAGCAATGCGGTTGACTCTGAAATGCCCTCAGAAGTGGGCAGTAAGTGTTGGCACAGGCAGTGACGCCCACATTCCATGGGCAAAATAAGAAAAATGTGTTGGCCAAGGTACTCAACAGAATCGGAAGCCTGAGCAAAGAGCTGGATAGAATATATACAGACACAGAATCGATCGGAAGCACGTCAGTGACATACCCGCTCTGGTTTGCACTTCTCAGCGTTAGTTTCTTTCTCGAGTGAAGGGCAGTCTATCTCTGAAAAGGAAGCACAATCCAACAATTAATCAGCTGGGCTTTCGTCGTAAAGGTTTTCCCAAGCAATGAAGAGAATTGAGAGCGTCCCCTCCCAAGGGCCAGTCCATCTCGTGCAAGTTTCGAGACCACGAAGATCTCCCATTGATCCCAGTGAGTCGCTGTAGGTGGCTTGGTAACCAGGGGGCACGGTGACATGGCCAGGAATGAGCCAGTTGGGGTGCCGGAAGTGGGCCAAATAGTACATTTCCAATGAGGATTGGGTGCTTTCCTGCCGGAAGAAGGCAACTACGAAAGGGCAAGGGATTCAGACAGTATGGATAGTTCCTTCACACAGACCCTGATGGACTGAATGGCCTCTTCCTGTGCCATTATAGAATCTCTACAGTGCAGAAGGAGGTCATTTGGTCCATCCAACCTGCACCAATAACGATCATATCCTGCATTATATCCCATCCTTTCCCTCCACCTACCCTCAAAATGCATCATCCCACCTCATCCTTCCACCTACCCTCAATCGCCCTCATACCCTCCATGCCAACTTCCACGCACATTAACCCAGTTTGCATTTTGTACAGAATACATTAACCTCATAGTAGAAATGTATGAAAAGCCTTTAAAAAAAGCCATTTATTACTTTGGTTCAACAGCTATTAATATAACTCTCTAAAGCTGTCAATCAACCAGCCCTTTCAAATATGAGTAGCAGAAACAATAAGCACTTGATACCTTATTACCCCATGTAAGGAAACATAAAGCCGTTGACAAAATAGATCAAATAAAAGGCTTCAATAAGGCAATGCTTTCCCTTAGCTGCAACACATTAATGGAAGTCTGGGCTCTCAGTTGAACCTCATTAACACTTGTTGTTCACTGACCTCAGTGAACACGGAATGAAGGAGTTTATAATTGCACCAATAACGATCCCATCCTTGTAATCCCATATATTTACCATCCCCCGACACCAATGAACAATTTAGCATGGCCAACCAACCTAACCCGCACATCTTCAGGGTATGGTAGGAAACCGGAGGACCCGGAGGAAACCCACGCAGACACGGGGAGAGCGTGCAAATTCTACGCAGCCACTGAAGCCGGAATTGAACCCAGGTCCCTGGCTCTGTAAGACAGAGGTGCCAACCACTGTGCCACCCTTGTGCCACCTTATATTCTAGAAGATGTACACTGCTGGCAGAGCTGGTGGATAGTGAGTAGGGGGTGAGCAAACCTGATACATGTTCAACAGCAACTCAGGGATACTGGGAGCAATTATAAACTCCTTCATTCCGTGTTAGCTGAGGTCAGCAAACAAAGTGTTAATGAGGTTTGGCTGAGAGCCCAGACTTCCATTAATGTGTTGCAGCTAAGAGAAAGCATTGCCTTATTGAAGCCTTTTATTTGATCTATTTTGTCAACGGCTTTATGTTTCCTTACATGGGGTAATAAGGTATCAAGTGCTTATTGTTTCTGCTACTCATATTTGAAAGGACTGGTTGATTGACAGTTTTAGAGGGTTATAGTAACAGCTGTTGAACCAAAGTAATGAATTTTTTTAAAGCCTTTTCATACATTTTTACTATGAGTTTGATGTACTCTGTACAAAATGCAAACTGGATTAATGGGCATGGAAGTTGACATGGAGAGTGTGAGGGCCATTGAGGGTAGGTGGAAGGATGAGGTGGGATGGTGCGCAGGGTATGAGAGGCTATTGAGGATAGGTGGAGGGAGGGGATGAGATATAATGCACAATATGAGAGGCCATTGAGAGTAGAGAGCCTATAACCACTTATACCTATCACTCAAACTGTGCAATGGCAGGCACCCCGCTGTGATAATGGATGGATAGCGCAGACACGCAGCACTAATCTAGTAATGAAAACCCTTATATTAATGGACAGAGTGAAACAGCCGGCAATCTTAGTTTTAACACTCCAGATATGTGCTTTTTCAAAGATTTAACACTTTCTAAAGATTTTTTTAAAGTGTAGATGCCTTGAGGGATGCTTTATATTTCAATCTTTACTTTTTATTTTTGGGCACAGGACCGGAGCCTCCAAGGTAGGACTCATCATGTCTTCTGAGTCACCCACCCACAGCCCCCCCAACGCCCATTCAAGCCCACCCCACCCCTCTGACATCCGGGCGGCCAACCAAACAGCCCGTTACCTATGCAGGGTGTGGCGTCATCTGTACTTCCATCAATGCAGATACAGTCGTAGCCTCTGTTTTTTGGGTAACATTTGGTGTTCTCGGGACAACCGCGTTCCAATTCACAAAAATCTGGACCAGCAGGGGGGAGAAAAGAGAGAATACAGTTCGTTCCTCAGTTCAAACTTAACGCCTGTAAATGAGGTAGACCCTACCGTGAGGGGGAAACGCACTTTCCTCATCGGCCCTCGGTGACCATGGACTGAGGGGAAGAACTTCCTCGCCTCGTGCTTGGGCCTGCTGTCGTGGAGTTGAGGGAGGTTGATCAGTTGATCAGCTCGGTCTGAGAGCGGCGCAGAGATCAGGAGGAGGTTGCAGAAGGAGAGGTTGGGTGAGCGTCAACCGAAGTGAAACGCGGGCAAAGGCGAACCTGCCTCTCTTGGCAGGAAGAGTTAAAACAAAATTGGAAATTTCTACCCCATCCACTAGAGCGGGCAAGGGAGTGGAACTTGGAGCTGTCCATCGACCTTGGTTTTGGGACGAGCGAGGTCGTAAAATCCCACCCATCGCGCGGGACGTCCCGCCCACACGCGCCCCAAAACTGTACACGCCTTCGCGAGATCAACAGATGTTTGCACAGTTCCCCACCCCAGTCCACTACGATTCCTGTGGTGGGCGGGACAGGAAACCTCCCCCCATTATCTAAATGGCGAGGGATTGCAGAGCTCTGGGATGCAGAGGGATCTGGGTGTCCGAGTGCTTGGATGAAAAAAACGTACGCAGGCGCAATCAGTAATGAGGAAAGCTAACGTTATGTTATTACTCATTGCAAATGAATATTAAAGAAGAGAGGTTACACTTTAGTTGTACAGAGCATCGATTAGGACACATCTGGATTACTGTGCAATATTGGTCTCCTTATTCAAAGAACACACTGGAAGGTTTACCAAACTAATACCAGTCTTATGAGGGAAATGTTGGAGAGGTTGGTTTTTGTATCCACTGGAGTTTAGAAGAGTGAGAGGCAACTTAATCGAAACCTTTAAGACCCAGAGGGGTGTTGACAGGGGTGGGTGTGGAGAGGATGTATCCACGGTAGCACAGTTGGTTAGCACTGCTGCTTCACAGCTCCAGGGTCCCGGGTTCGATTCCCGGCTCGGGGTCACGGTCTGTGTGGAGTTTGCACATTCTCCCCGTGTCTGCGTGGGTTTCCTACCAGTGCTCCGGTTTCCTCCCACAGTCTGAAGATATGCGGGTTAGGTTGATTTGGCCGTGCTAAGAAATTGCCCCTTAGTGTCCAGGGATATGTAGGTGAGAGGGATAATATTGGGTATAGTATATGGGGGTAGGGGCCGGGGTGGGATTGTGTTCGGTGCAGACTCGATGGGCCGAAGGGCCTCTTTCTGCTCTGTAGGGTTCTATGATTGGTGAGAATTGATGCACTGATCTGTGTCTGCCTCTTTGGCCGAGTGAATTTTCACACTGAAGGACTTGTCGCGTGCACCAGGGAGACATTTCAGGCCAAGATATCCTGTTTCACCACAGCAGGAAGGATATGCGCTAGAATCTTGTTATTGTACAATACGAGGGCTGCAAACAAAGAAGACTTCCAAACGGAATACAGAGAAGTGACGGATCCGAGCAGTTGTGCAACGTGCTTGCGTAACGCAGCAGAAAAGACATTGAGAAAGAGAGCTCGGGGGGTAAACTAGCAGCAAACGCATTAAATTGGGTTGAGATTATTGGAAGAACTTACTTATCCTGAGCTGGGTTTGTTTTCTGTGGAGTAGAGGAGGTTGAAGGGGGGTGGTGGGAGTGGGGGGGGGAGTCTGATGTACAAAATTATGAGAGGTGGCTTAGATGGTAAGAATCATTTCCCCCATGGGTGAGGAATCCAAGGCCAGGTTTAAACTGAGGAGCAAACGGTTTCGAGTAGGATCTGAGGAAAGGTCTTTCAACCCAGAGGCTGGTGGAAATATGTGCTGCCTGAGCACCCCCCACTGCCCCCCTCCCCGTACTAAGGTGGCACGGCACCACAGTGCTTAGCACAGCACCAGGGACTTGGGTTCAATTCTGGCCTTGTCTGTGTGGAGTCTGTATGTTATCCCCGTGTCAGCGTGGGCTTCCTCCGGGACCTCCAGATCCCTCCCACAATCATAGGATGTGCGGTTTAGATGGATCGGCCATGTGAAATTCTCCCTCATTGTCCAAAGAGTTCTGGGTTAGGGGGAGCGGCCATGCTAAGTTGCCCCTTAGTGTCCAAAGATGTGCAGGTTAGGTGAATTGGCCATGTTAAATTGCCCCTCAGTGTCCAAAGATGTGCAGGTTGGGTGGATTGGCCATGCTAAATTGGCCCTTAGTGTCCAAAAGATGTCTAGGTTAGGTGGATTGGCCATGCTAAATTGCCCCTTAGTGTCCAAAAGATGTGCAGGTTAGGTGGATTGGCCATGCTAAATTGCCCCTTAGTGTCCAAAAGATATAGGTTAGGTGGATTGGCCATGCTAAATTGCCCCTTAGTGTCCAAAGATGTGCAGATTAGCAGGATTGGCCATGCTAAATTGCCCCTTAGTGTCCAAAGATGTGTCGGTTAGGTGGAGTGGCCATGCTAAATTGCTCCTTAGTGTCCAAAGATGTGCAGGTTAGGTGGATTGGCCATGCTAAATTGCTCCTTAGTGTCCAAAGATGTACAGGTTAGGTGGATTGGCCATGCTAAATTGCTCCTTAGTGTCCAAAGATGTACAGGTTAGGTGGATTGGCCATGCTAAATTGCCCCTCAGTGTCCAAAGATGTGCAGGTTAGGTGGATTGGCCATGTTAATTTGCCCCTCAGTGTCCAAAGATGTGCAGGTTGGGTGGATTGGCCATGCTAAATTGCCCCTTAGTGTCCAAAAGATGTCTAGGTTAGGTGGATTGGCCATGCTAAATTGCCCCTTAGTGTCCAAAAGATGTGCAGTTTAGGTGGATTGGCCATGCTAAATTGCCCCTTAGTGTCCAAAGATGTGCAGGTTAGCGGGATTGGCCATGCTAAATTGCCCCTTAGTGTCCAAAGATGTGTAGGTTAGGTGGAGTGGCCATGCTAAATTGCTCCTTAGTGTCCAAAGATGTGCAGGTTAGGTGGATTGGCCATGCTAAATTGCCTCTTAGTGTCCAAAGATGTACGGGTTAGGTGGATTGGCCATGCTAAATTGTCCCTTAGTGTCCAAAGATATGTAGGTTAGGTGGATTGGCCATGCTAAATTGTCCCTTAGTGTCCAAAGATGTGTAGGTTAGGTGGATTGGCCATGCTAAATTGCTCCTTAGTGTCCAAAGATGTACAGGTTAGGTGGATTGGCCATGCTAAATTGCCCCTTAGTGTCCAAAGATGTATAGGTTAGGTGGATTGGCCATGCTAAATTGCTCCTTAGTGTCCAAGGATGTACAGGTTAGGTGGATTGGCCATGCTAAATTGCCTCTTAGTGTCCAAAGATGTATAGGTTAGGTGGATTGGCCATGCTAAATTGCTCCTTAGTGTCCAAAGATGTATAGGTTAGGTGGATTGGCCATGCTAAATTGCTCCTTAGTGTCCAAGGATGTACAGGTTAGGTGGATTGGCCATGCTAAATTGCCTCTTAGTGTCCAAAGATGTACGGGTTAGGTGGATTGGCCATGCTAAATTGCTCCTTAGAGTCAAAAGATGTGCTGGTGAGGTGGACTGGCCATGCTAAATTGCCCCTTAGTGACCAAAGGTGTGCAGGTTAGGTGGGTTGGCCATGATAAATTGACTGCAGCACACTTGGGACCTGCCTCCTCTCCCTGGATTGGAACCCCACACCCCTGCACCCTCCACTATCCACAACAAGCCCCCCCCACCCCCTCCTCCACCCCAAGGGTCGAAGACAAAGACAAATTGACAGCAAATTACCAACGAAAGCTCTCAGGATGACCCAGCAGACCCTGGCCAAGGACCATTTGGGAAGAACACTCCTGAAGGAATAAGTGGGCTTCACGGTGGCACAGTGGGTTAGCACCGCCGCCTCACAGCACCAGGGACACGGGTTCGATTCCCAGCTCGGGTCACTGTCTGTGCAGAGTCTGCACATTCTCCCCATGTCTGCGTGGGTTTCCTCCGGGTGCTCCGGTTTCCTCCCACAGTCTGAAAGACGTGCTGATTAGGGTGGATTGGCCCTGCTAAATCCTCCCTCAGCGTAACCCGAACAGGAGTGTGGCGACGGGGGGGTTTTCACAGTAACTTCACTGCAGCGTTAATGTAGGCCTACTTGCAACACTAATAAATAAAAATAAAGTCGGGGGTAAGTGTTGAAACGAGAAGTTGCTGTCTTATGAAAGTGAGGTTTTAGCTGAGGATTTAAAAGTTCGTTGTAACCATCGAAGATGATCTTGCTCCGATTTATGTGAGTTTTTTTTTCTTATTCAGCGAAGGGGTGTTGGGTGTCACTGGAGGGGCCTGCACACATTGTCCATCCCTAATTACCCCTGAACTGAGCTCGGCCATTTCAGAGGGGCAGTTGAGAGTCAACCACATTGCTGTGACTCTGGAGTCTCATGTAGGCCAGACCGGGGTAAGGACGGCAGGTTTCCTTCCCGAAAGGATATTAGTGAACCAGATGGGTTTTTCCCCGACTATGGGTTCACGGTCATGTGGCTAAGATTTTTCATGTGGCTAAAATGGAAACATTGCATGATAACAATAACACCACAGTTTTTAATCAATATTGTTTGTTACTTATCCTGAGTATTACCCTGACCTTACCCCAATGATTCTTATCCTTATCATCCTTTCCCGGATCATTCAGACTCCGACGATCCTCATCCCGATGATTTTCATCCTGATGATCGGTACCCGGACGATTCTGACCCTGGTCACTCTGACCCTGATGGGTATTGTCAACGAGTTGAAGGCTCCAGTGTATACAAACACTGAGGACTGTCAGTAGAAAAGAGACAGAATTGAACGTTAGAGATGTGTGGTTTAACAGTTGTTTGATGCATCTTTATCTTGCCTGCAGGATCCCTACTTGGCCATTGAGTCCATCGACCACCATCCCACCCAGGTCCTACCCCAGTAACTCCATATCTTTAACCTGCTAAGCCCCTCGTCACGACGGGGGCCATTTAGCGCCCTAGCCCGCACACCTTCGGAGTGTGGGAGGAAACCGGAGCACGCGGAGGAAACCCACGCAGACACGGGGAGAATGTGCAAACTCCACACAGGCAAGTGACCCCAGCCGGGAATCGAACCCGGGTCCCTGGCGCTGTGAGGCACTGTGCCGCCCCATGATGCCCAAGTGTGCCTCCAACTCAAAACCGCCCTGCCCTTTACTTGGGTAGCGGTGGGTGGGGTGGGGTGGGGTGGGTGGGGGGTGGTGTGGCGTTAAGTTAAATGGAACCTATCTCTTGATAAAAGCAAATTTCTGCAGGTGCTGGAATCTGAAACCAAAAGAGAAAATGCTGGAAAATCTCAGCAGGTCTGGCAGCATCTGGAAGGCGGAGAAAAGAGCTGATGTTTCGAGTCCGGATATCAAAGCCTATCCATCCATTGGATCCACCTGCTCTTTCCCTGACCTCACCTAACTGCGGAAAAGCATCTTGACTTGCCGGGAAACACTTTTGCCTGCTGGGACTTACTCAGGAACGATAGGAGTTGGGCTGCCATCATCGTGCTGGTCTCGAAGTCTGCCAGGGATCAATAAGGCTTGCGTAGCAACCTCCCTTCAGCAGCGTTTGCAGATCTCATCTCCTCAAGCTGCTGGTAGGGCAGATATAATCACTCTACGGGAAGGAACTGCAACTGAATGTGTCACCAACCAACACCCTCACCACAAATTGTTCTTTCACCTCTGTCACAACTCAGTGTAATTTGAAAAAATGTAACACTTTCCACTTCATTGGAAGTGGGAAGACATGGGCGTGAATCCACACATTTCTGGGATCCCTACAGCACAGGAGGAGGCCATTCAGCCCATTGAGTCTGCATCAACCACAATCCTACCCTATTCCCATAACCTGACACATTTACCCTGCTAACTCCCCCCCCCCCCCGATGCTAAGGGGCATTTTAACGCGGCCAATCCACCTAACCCGCACATCTTTGGATTGTGGGGGGAAACCGCAGCACCCGGAGGAAACCCACACAGACACGGGGAGAACATACAGACTCCGCACAGTCAGTCACCCGGAATCGAACCCGGGACCCTGGCGCTGTGAGGCGGCAGTGCTAACCGCTGTGCCGCTACGGTGGCCAATGCACCTAACCTGCACACCTTTACCCTGCCCCTTATCAGTAAGGGGCAATTTGGCACGGCCAATCCACCCAACCCGCCCATCTTCAGACTGCGGGAGGAAAGTGGAGCACCCGGAGGAAACCCATGCAGACACAAGGAGAATGTGCAGACTTCGCACAGACAATGACCCAAGCCGGGAATCGAACCCGGGTCCCTGGTGCTGTGAGGCAGCAGCGCCAACCACTGTGCCACCATGGTGGCCGATACATCTAACCTGCACATCTTTGCACTGTGGGAGGAAACTGGAGCACCCGGAGGAAACCCACGCAGACATGGGGAGGATGTGCAGACTCCACACAGACAGTAACCCGAGCCGGGGACCGAACCCGGGACCCTGGCGCTGTGAGGCAGCAGTGCTAACCATTGCGCCACCTTACGTGTAAAATGCAGCCTGAGTTTTGAGTCTGTGGACACCCACCACCATCCACCACCCCCCCACCCCCCCACCCCCCCCCCCCCCCACAACCTTATCAGGACTGGGGAAAGTTTCAAAGATGTAATAGCCAGGAATGTTGCCCACCCACCCCCCCCAACTCCCCCCCACCACCCCACCCCACCCCACCCCTGTTGCATGATCTGTGGTGGCAGAGATGGCCCACATTGGACAGCATCTGGGTCTTCCAGTCCCTCTGCTCTCAATGGTTTTCCCAGTGTTGGAGGAAGTGGTTGGGGACACGGGAGAGGAGTGGAGGACAAGAGAGATTGGTTGAGTCGGAAGGGTCAGTCCTCCAGGGCCAAAGAGAATGGAGACGGGGGCAAGAGAAGCCACAAAGGAGAAAGAGGCGAGCCGAGGGCAAAAATAGAACAAAGAACAAAGAACAACACAGCACAGGAAACAAGCCGTTCAAGGACCCCACGCACCCCGGACATTCTCTCTTCTACCTTCTTCTTCAGGAAGAAGATATGATGTGGAGATGCTGGCGTTGGACTGGGGTAGGAAGTCTCACAACACCAGGTTAAAGTCCAACAGGTTTATTTGACAGTAAATGCCACGAGCTTTCGGAACGATGTTCCTTCATCTCCACTCGCCTTGACAAAGGAACAGTGTTCTGAAAGCTAGTGGGCGTTTACTACCAAATAAACCTGTTGGGCTTTAACCGGGAAAAAGATACACATGTCTGTGGTCATCTACCAGCCGATACAAGAACAGCTTCCTCCCTGCTGCCATCAGACCTTTGAATGGTTCTATACACAAAGAACAAAAGAACCAAGAACAACACAGCACAGGAAACAGGCCCTTCGGCCCGACAAGCCCACGCCGCCCATTTTAACCCTCAGTGAGAGCCTCATTCCAATCCTTCTCCTACCTACAACTTTTGTCTACACCTCTTGGGCTCCATAATAAAGGGGGTGAAAATTTAGAGAATTATATGTGTGCCAGATTGAGGGAGATCCAATTTAGGGACAATTTGTTAACACCAATCAGCCTAAGAGCACGTTTTTTTGGGGTGGGGGAGGAAACCGGAGCACCCAGAGAAAACCCACGCAGACACGGGGAGAATGTGCAAACTCCCACAGACACCGGCCCAAGTCGGAGATCCGACCTGGGTCCCTGTAACTGCACAGCAAACAGTGATCGTCACTGAACTGTCGTGTTGCCCGTCAGTTGGTCCAGTTTAAGCGTACACTAACGACGTGAAGCACTAGGCAACTCTCGAAACAACATCCAAGAGCAGCCCTCGCACGACCCACCACGTGTATGTCCCTTGTTGGCCAACAAGGCGGACCGAATCTCCTGTGGATGTAAAAAGGAGGCATCAATAAACACACACGGCCGATACAGACATTCACAAAGATCCCCAGAAACTCCAATGTAAGAGACAGGTGAGTCATAAAATATGTTGGACGGCCAATAGGAATCTATTAATTCTCAGGAACGTCCTGAGGCTCTTGATCCTTAACTAGAACATTCTTTTGTATCCCTCCATCTCTCGTCTGCTCATGTGCCTATCTAGGTAAGCCTTAAACAACTCTCGGAAGAGAGAAACTGAAACGAGGAGGGGTGAGGAAATATTGGAAAATGTGTCCACAACCTTGGTAATAGAATTTGGTCTTGAGGAACATTGTAAACGTGAGCTGAAGTTTGGGAGTGGGAAGGTGTAGGCTAGAATAGGATCTGAGGGTGCAGCCTCAGAGTAAAGGGACCCCCCTTTAGAACAGAGACGAGGAGGAGTTTCTTCAGGTGGTGGATGTGTGGGATTCATTGTCACGGAGGAGAGTCACTGAGAGTATTTAAAACAGGAATAGATAGGTTCTTGATTGGTAAGGGGATCAAAGGTTATGGGGTAAAGACAGGGCTGAGAAACCTATCAGCCATGATTGAATGGCAGAATAGCCTCGATGGGCTGAATGGCCTAATTCTGCTCCTATATCACCGATAGCCTCTCCCAGCTAGCCTCACACAAAGTGGTGTACGAACCAAATCTACTGTGGTAAATAATTTGCTTGTGTTTGAATACTTACTGAGGGAAGATGTTATTGACCGGACTTGCGCTGAGAGTCAATGACGTTGCATTTATGTAGCGCCGTTTCACAGGAGCGTCACTCGACACAACCACGGACAGGCGGGCCCGGAGCTCGGCTGGATTGAAGGATTGCCCTGTGAGAGGGGGGGGAGTGCGAGGGCTGAGGTTCCGAGAAGTGGATCCCTAGGTCAAGAACGCGACCAAAGGAAAGACGCAGGAGGAGGGATTTGGGGGAGGGTTTCGAGGGGCTGGAGGAGGAGGAGGAGGGTGTGGAGTCAGGAAGGGGAGAGACCGTGGAGGAATGGGAACACCACAGCTGAGGTGTTTCTGGTCTGGGAGTGGTGGGGACAAACAACACCTCCCTCTGAAACCGAGCCTTGGCTTATGTCTGTTCCTCACATCGATGGTTCAGTACGTGTTGCATTTCCTTCCTCTTTCCCTCTGCTTATACCCGTACAGCTGAGAGTTACATTGCCCCATTTTAACCTGGTAGGAACAGGCCAGCTTTGGCTGGGGGGGTCGGGGGGGGTGGTCTCGTGCACGTTGTATACCCCTCGCGCTTTTACACTCGATCGCGTAGGGCAATTGAACGTGAGGTTCTGTGAGGAGGGATGGAGTTCTACTTCTGCCTCGCTCAGCACGGTGGCTTAGCACTGCTGCCTCACAGCGCCGGGGACCCGGGCTCGATTCCCAGTTTGGATCACTGTCTGTGCGGAGTCTCCCCGTGTCTGCGGGGGTTTCCTCTGGGATGCTCCGGTTTCCTGCGCAAGATGTGCTGGTTAGGGTACATTGGCCGTGCCAAGTTCTCCCTCAGCGTACCCGAACAAGCGCGAGTAGGGGATTTTCACAATCACTTCATTGCGGTGTTAATATAAGCCTACCCGTGTCACTAACTTTAAAATAAACTTCAAAACAAACAATTGCTACAAGCATCAAAACTCATTTGCATCAAGGGTAAACCATTTCCTGTTTTTATTGCTTTCGCTGTATAATTTTATCATCTTCCCCCTCTCTTCCTCCTACAAAAGGTCGTGAACGTAGCCCAGTCCACCAGGCAAACCAGCCTCCCATCCATTGACTCTGTCTACACTTCCCACTGCCTGGGCAAAGCAGCCAGTGTAATCAAGGACCCCACGCACCCCGGACATTCTCTCTTCCACCTTCTTCTTCAGGAAGAAGATATGATGTGGAGATGCTGGCGTTGGACTGGGGTAGGAAGTCTCACAACACCAGGTTAAAGTCCAACAGGTTTATTTGACAGTAAATGCCACGAGCTTTCGGAACGATGATCCTTCATCTCCACTCGCCTTGACGAAGGAACAGTGTTCCGAAAGCTAGTGGGCGTTTACTACCAAATAAACCTGTTGGGCTTTAACCGGGAAAAAGATACACATGTCTGTGGTCATCTACCAACCGATACAAGAACAGCTTCCTCCCTGCTGCCATCAGACCTTTGAATGGTTCTATACACAAAGAACAAAAGAACCAAGAACAACACAGCACAGGAAACAGGCCCTTCGGCCCGACAAGCCCACGCCGCCCATTTTAACACTCAGTGAGAGCCTCATTCCAATCCTTCTCCTACCTACGACTTTTGTCTACGCCTCTTGGGCTCCATAAGAAAAGGGGTTGCAAATTTAGAGAATTATATGTGTGCCAGATTGAGGGAGGTCTAATTTAGGGACAATTTATTAACACCAATCAGCCTAAAAGCACGTTTTTGGGGTGTGGGAGGAAACCGGAGCACCCGGAGAAAGCCCACGCAGACACGAGGAGAATGTGCAAACTCCTGCAAACACCGGCCCAAGTTGGAGATCCGACCCGGGTCCCTGTAACTGCACAGCAAACAGTGATCGTCACTGAGCTGTCGTGTTGCCCGTCAGTTGGTCCAGTTTAAGCGGACACTAACGACGTGAAGCACTAGGCAACTCTCGAAACAACATCGAAGAGCAGCCCTCGCACGACCCACCGCGTGTATGTCCCTTGTTGGACAACAAGGTGGACCGAATCACCTGTGGATGTAAAAAAGAGACATCAATAAACATACACGGCCGATACAGACATTCACAAAGATCCCCAGAAACTCCAATGTAAGAGACAGGTGAGCCATAAAATATGTTGGACGGCCGATAGGAATCTATTAATTCTCAGGAACGTCCTGAGGCTCTTGATCCTTAACTAGAACATTCTTTTGTATCCCTCCATCTCTCGTCTGCTCATGTGCCTATCTAGGTAAGCCTTAAACAACTCTAGTGTGCCTGCCTCCACCACCCTCCTTGGCAGCGCATTCCAGGCCCCCACAACCCTCTGTGTGAAAAACCTCCCTCTAACATCCGAATTATACCTCGCCCCTCTCACCCTAAGCCCGTGGCCCCTCCTGATTTTCGTATCCAACCTGGGATAAAGCTTCCCACATTAAGCACATTAAGCTAATCTTTCTCTGCACCCTAGCTATGACTGTAACGCCACATTCACACCCTCTCCTTTCCTTCTCCCCTTTGTACTCAATGAACGGTATGCTTTGTCTGTATAGCGCGCAAGAAACAATACGTTTCACTGTTTGCTAATACATGCAATAATAAATCAAATCAAATCAAAAGTTTATTCTCTCTCTCTCTCTCTCTCTCTCTCAGTCCGTCACTCTCGAGTTTCCATCTTCCAGGTCACATTTTCCTAACCGAACTAGTGGCAATTTCTGGCATCCTTTCTTGAGAACTTCCACCTAGTTTCAGTCATAAAATCCTGCAATACACAATAAGGCCACTGGGCCAATTGAGTCTGCACTGGCTCTCGAACACAGCATCTAACCCCAGGGCCTTTCCTCGTAGCCCCCACTAGCTTACACGTTCCTCAGGGACACTAAGGGGCAATTTACCATGGTCAATCCACCTAACCTGCACATTTTGGACACTAAGGGACAATTTAGCATGGCCAATCCACATAACTTTACATCTTTGGACACTAAGCTACAATTTAGCATGGCCAATCCACCTAACCTGCACATCTTTGGACTGTGAGAAGAAACTGGAACATCTGGAAGAAACCCACGCAGACATGGCGAGAACATGCAAACTCAGCACAGATAGTCACCCAAGGCTGAAATTGAACTCAGGTCCCCGACGCTGAGAGGCAGCAGTGCCAACCACTGTGCCACCTTGCTGCCCTCATGTGGGGCCGGAAGCCTTGTTCCAGCAGGGAACGGGAGGTTTGTCCAGCTGGGGTGAGCCACCCACGGTTGAGGTGTGTGGGATAATGTATGTAATGAAGTCCGATATCCGGGGGAACAGATGTAAGGTGAAGGGTTAAATATGTCAGTAACAGTCTGTATCATCAGTAAATGTGGAGCCTATGAGGGATGGTCTGGTGTAAAGGTTCGGGTGAAGCCATGTCCGGTTTATGGACAGCAGGAAGAATGTGTAATGAGTATCTCTGAGAAAAGGAACATGCTGTCAAAGATTTTTATCTTGCACTTATCAGGACAATTCTCAAGAACTTGTCATGCTTTCTCATGATGGCGGTGGGCATGCCCTGCCATTGGTTGGGCATCGGAGCTTCTGGTCCCAGCACTGAAGAAAGGTTTTCCTGTAGTTTGCACCCTCTGTCACCAGGGATCCTGTGCCGGGGTGGGGGAGGGTCATTGTTGGTGCGACTGGAGGACCCTGCTGACGGGCATGGCCAGAAGGTTGCCGTCTATTGAGCCAAGTCGTGAGCCTGAATTTTCACTGCCAGCGAGAATGGAGAATTTGGCACTCAGCTGACTCCCTGTTCACTGCAGCGGGACTGGAGAATCCCAGCCACGGGCGAGGTCAGAGAAAGTGTGTCCAATACTAAAGGTGATTCTGCGATCAGGCAACACCTGCTAAACAATCCTGATTGTGCTGAGATTTACCAATTTAAGGTTATTAGTCAGGCGCACTTAAGCACGGGGTAAAAACCACAGATACTCACACAAAGGATATAGGAGCAGAATTAGGCCATTTGACCCAGCAAGTCTGCCTCCCACTCAATCGTGGCTGATACGATTCTCATCTCCATTCTCCTGCCCTCTCCCCGTAACCCTTGATCCCTTTAGCATGGCCAATCCGCCTAACCTACACATCTTTGGACACTAAGGGACAATTTAGCATGGCCAATCCACCTAACCTACACATCTTTGGACACTAAGGGACAATTTAGCATGGCCAATCCACCTAACCTACACATCTTTGGACACTAAGGGACAATTTAGCATGGCCAATCCACCTAACCTGCACATCTTTAGACACTAAGGGACAATTTAGCATGGCCAATCCACCTAACCTACACATCTTTGGACACTGAAGGGCAATTTAGCATGGCCAATCCACCTAACCTACACATCTTTGGACACTAAGGGACAATTTAGCATGGCCAATCCACCTAACCTACACATCTTTGGACACTAAGGGACAATTTAGCATGGCCAATCCACCTAACCTGCACATCTTTAGACACTAAGGGACAATTTAGCATGGCCAATCCACCTAACCTACACATCTTTGGACACTGAAGGGCAATTTAGCATGGCCAATCCACCTAACCTGCACATCTTTGGACACTAAGAGACAATTTACCATGGCCAATCCACCTAACCTACACATCTTTGGACACTAAGGGGCAATTTAACATGGCCAATCCACCTAACCTGCACATCTTTGGACACTAAGGGGCAATTTACCATGGCCAATCCACCTAATCTGAGGAAACCGGACCACCCGTAGGAAACCCACACAGACACGGGGGGAATGTGCAAACTCCACACAGACAGCGACCCAAGCTGGGAATCGAACCCTACCTGAGTGCTGTGCTGGGAGTTTTAATCAGGATTGGGGAGCTGGTACATTAGTTGGAGGGGATTTATTGCAGGGGTTACAGAGAAAAGACAGGGAAAGATCTTTAAATGAGCTGGCATGCACATGATGGGTGGAATGGCTTCCTTTTATTGTGTTGTAACTATGATTCTGCTAAATGTATCCTTGGATTCCTGGAGAAACAGACTCACTCTCTGCTCCATCACTTCCTCACACACACAGTGCATCATCGTCTCTGCTTTACTTGCCTCCTTTGCAAATATTCCCTCGCAGAGAGGATATCGTATGATTACAACAGTCAGCCTTCCTGTCTGGAGATCAGCATCACGTCAGCAACCCCGGAAGGTAGAGAATCTAGTGAGCTGGTACGATGACGATAATCTCTCCCTCAATGATCGCAAAATGAACGAAATAGTCATCGACTTCAGGACATGCCCCTGTCTACATCAACGGGGACAAAGTAGAAAGGGTCGAGAGCTTCAAGTTTCTTGGTGTCCAGATCACCAACAGCCTGTCCTGGTCCCCCCCATGCCGACACTATAGTTAAGAAAGCCCCACCCAACACCTCTACTTTCTCAGAAGACTAAGGAAATTTGGCATGTCAGCTACAACTCTCACCAACTTTTACAGATGCCCCACAGAAAGCATTCTTTCTGGTTGGATCACAGCTTGGTCTGGGCTCCTGCTCTGCCCAAGACCGCAAGGAACTACAAAAGGGTTGTGAATGTAGCCCAATCCATCACACAAACCAGCCTCCCATCCATTGACTCTGTCGGCACTTCCCACTGCCTCGGAAAAGCAGCCGGCATAATCGAGGATTCCCACCCATCCCAAACATTCTCTCTTCCACCTTCTTCTGTTGGGAAAAAGATACAAAAGTCTGAGGTCCCGTACCAACCAGCACAAGAACAGCTTCTTCCCTGCTGCCGTCAGACTTTTGAATGAACCTACCTTGCATTAAGCTGATCTTTCTCTACACCCTAGCTATGACTGTAACATTACGTTCTGCACTCTCTCCTTTTCCTTCTCCCCTATATACTCTATGAACAGTATGCTCTATCTGTGTAGCCCACAGGAAATGATACTTTTCACTGTATCCCATTACATGCGGCAATAATGAAACGAACCAAATCAAATCAAATCAAAGAATAATTTACTCTACAGAATCTCAAAGTTAATGCCCAGATTTTCTGAAATTGATATCAGAATCCATATATCAGCTATTCAAGTAGAACTCAATCAGTAGGTGCCATGTACACAGCCTGTTTAGTAGGCCGCATACCTAACCTGCAGCACACTTGTATGTATTTCAGCTGTTACTATCCTTGTTTAGTAGGCCTTATGTCTCTTTATTCCAGGTCCACGTGTGTATCGCAGGAACCTGTTCATCAGGCTGCATTCTCACAGCCTGCCTAGTAGGCCGCAAATGTGGCCTGTTCAGTGAACCCCACGACCAAATGCTCACAGCCTGCTCTCTATGAATTGCTCCAGATTTTGTGTTCCAGTGCTTCAGACACTTAAAGTCTCCTGACTCCTTGAGCCAACATGTTGTATATTACTTCTGAATCAAAATTTATATTTGTCAAGAACAATGCAGCCCAGGAACAGGCCTGTCAGCCCATCAAGCCTGCTCCATCACATGGTGCCTTTCGAAACTAAAGATCTTTTGCCTCTACATGGTTTGGATCACTCCATTCCCTGCCTGATCACGCATCTCAGAATCATAGAATCCTACAGAGCAGAAGGAGGCCTATCGAGTCTGCACCGACCACAAACTTCCCTCAGGCCCTACCCCAATAATCCCATACATTTACCCTAGCTAGTCCCCCTGACACAATTTGGAAAGGCCAATCGACCTAACCGGCACATCTTTGGGCTGTGGGAGTAAACTGGAGCACCCGGAGGAGACTCACGCAGACACGACAAGAACATGCAAACTCCACACAGACAGTGACCCAAGCCGGGAATCGAACCCAGATCCCTGGAGCTGTGAGGCAGCAGTGCTAATCACTGTGCCACCGTGCCACCCAGAGGGCAAGGTGCCTCATAGACGTTGCATTGTATCTGCTTCTACCACTCCCTCTGGCAACGTATTCCAGGCACTCTGTCTAAAGAAAATTATCCCTCCTTTAAACTTTCCCCCTTTTATCTTAAGCCTATCTCCCCCAGTATTTGATATTTTTACGCTGGGGTAAAGACAGCCGTCCATTCTATCCATGCCTCTCATGTTATAAACTTCTATCCAGTCGCCCCTCAGCCTCTGATGTTCAATTGTAAATGGTCAGGGTTATACCTGCTCTGGAAGTGTGACAAGAAATGGAGCTTGAAACAAAGCAGTATAACTACTCAAATTAGCACAGTTAATGGCTGATAATTCGGAATAAGTAACAAATTAGCTATGTTACTGGACTATTGGGTGGCACAGTGGTTAGCGTTGCTGCCTCATAGCACCAGGAACCCAGGTTCAGTTCCCGCTTGGGTCACTGTCTGTGTGGAGTTTGCACATTCTGGGGATCCAGGTCCATAGGACTCTTAAATCGGCCTCACAGGTGGAGGATGTGGTCAAGAAGGCCTATGGTGTACTGGCCTTCATTAATCGAGGGATTGAGTTTAGGAGTCGGGAGGTAATGCTGCAACTTTATAAGACCCTTGTCAGACCCCACTTGGAGTACTGTGCGCAGTTCTGGTCGCCTCACTACAGGAAGGATGTGGAAGCTATTCAGAGGGTGCAGAGGAGATTTACAAGGAGGTTGCCTGGATTGGGAGGCATGCCTTATGAAGATAGGTTGAGGGAGCTCGGTCTCTTCTCCCTGGAGAGACGAAGGTTGAGAAGCGAACCTGATAGAGGTTTATAAAATGTGGAGAGGAATAGATAGGGTGGATTCTCAGAGGCTATTTCCCAGGGCTGAAATGGTCGCTATGAGAGGACACAGGTTTAAGGTGCTGGGAAGCAAGTACAGAGGAGATGTCAGGGGTAAGTTTTTCACTCAGGGGGTGGTGAGTGAATGGAATCGGCTGCAAGTCGGTGGTGGTAGAGGCGAGCTCGCTGGGGTCTTTTAAAAGATTTCTGGATGAGTATATGGGATTTAATGGGATTGGGAGTTACAGATAGTTCTATGGCCTGGTAGGTATGGATATGATCGGCGCAACTTGTGGGCCGAAGGGCCTGTTTGTGCTGTAGTGTTCGATGTTCTATGTTCTATTGTCCCAGTGTCTGCGTGGGTTTCCTCCAGTTTCCTCCCACAGTCTGAAAGATGTGCAGGTTAGGGTGCATTGGCCATGCTAAATTCTTCCTCAGTGTTCCTGAACAGGCGCCAGAGTGTGGCAACTGGGGGTTTTCACAGTAACTTCATTGCAGTGTTAATGTAAGCCTACTTGTGACACTAATAAAAAAAACTTAAAACTTAGCGTGGGTGTTCAAAATCTTGATTTCTTTCTAATAGAGTTATGGAACTACCTGACTAGTTCGAACTAAGTTTATTTTAAAGTTTATTTTTTACTGTCACAAGAAACTTCGCAGTTGAGATAAGCATGGACATTAGGGAACTTGGGGAAATAAATAGTGATGTCTTGAGGAGTGTATGTATAACAGAGAAGGAGGTGTTATAATGCGTTGAGGTAGATAAATCCCTGGGACCTGATGAAGTGTATCCCAGGACGTTGGGGAGACGAAGGACAAAATTGTGGGTCCCCTAGCTAAGATATTTGAATCATCGATAGTCACGGGTAAGGTGTCTGAAGATTGGAGACTGCAAATGTTGTGCCTTTGTTTAAAAAGGGCTGCAGGGAAAAGCCTGGGAACTACAAGCCAGTGAGCCTCACATCTGTGGTGGGTAAATTGTTGGAAGGTATTTTGAGAGACAGGATCTACAGGCATTTAGAGATGCAAGGACTGGTTAGGGACAGTCAGCATGGCTTTGTGAGTGGAAAATCATGTCTCACAAATTTAATTGAGTTTTTTGAAGGGGTAACCAAGAAGGTAGATGAGGGCAGCACAGTTAATGTTGTCTACATGGACTTTAGCAAGGCCTTTGACAAGGTACTACATGGTAGGTTGCTGTATAAAGTTAAATCTCACAGGATCCAGGGTGAGGTATCTAAACGGATACAAAATTGGCTTCTTCACAGAAGCCAGAAGGTGGCTGTAGAGATTTGTTTTTCAAACTGGAAGCCTGTGACTAGCAGTGTGCCTCAGGGATCAGTGCTGGGTCCACTGTTAATTGTCATTTATACTAATGATTTCGATGAGAATATAGGGGACATGGTTAGTAAGTTTGCAGATGGCACCAAGATTGGTGGCAAAGTGGACAGTGAAGAAAGTTATCTCCAATTGCAGCAGGATCTTGATCAATTGGACCAGAGGGCTGACGAATGGCAGATGGAGTTTAATTTAGATAAATGCGAGGTGATGCATTTTGGTAGACTGAACCAGGACAGGAGTTACTCAGTTAATGGTAGGGCGTTGGGGAAAGTTACAGAACAAAGTGACCTCAGGGTACACGTTCATAGCTCCTTGAAAGTGGAGTCACAGGTCGACAGGATGGTGGTAAAGAAGGCATTCGGCATGCTTGGTTTCATTGGTCAGAATATTGAATATAGAAGTTGGGACGTCTTGTTGAAGTTGTACAGGACATTGGTAAGGCCACACTTGGAATACTGTGTACAGTTCTGTTCACTCTATTATGGAAAAGGTATTATTAAGAAAAAATGTAGAAAAGATTTACTAGGATACTACCGGAACTTGATGGTTTGTGTTATAAGGAGAGGCTGGAGAGACTGGGACTTTTTCCTTTGGAGTATAGGAGGCTGAGGGGTGATCTTATAGAGGTCTGTAAAATAATGATAATTATTTTATAGATAGTTAATATCTTTTCCCAAAGGTAGGGGAGTCTAAAACTAGCGGGCATAGGTTTAAGGTGAGAGGGGGGAGATACGAAAGAGTCCACAGGGGCAATTTTTTCACACAGAGGGTGGTGAGTGTCTGGAACAAGCTGTCAGTGGTAGTAGTAGAGGTGGGTACAATTTTGTTTTTTGAAAAGCATTTAGGCAGTTACATGGGCAAAGAGGGATAGGGGACAAAGAACAAAGATCAACCCAGCACGGGAAACAGGCCCTTTGGCCCAACAAGCCTGCGCCGCCATTTCAACAAAGCATTTTCCTACACCTGCCCTGCCCTGTGTGTATGTAAATGGTACCTCTAATGTAGCCAGATTCAGGGGAGAATAGTGTAGGGTCAATTTGTTACACCAATCAGCCTAAGAGCACATCTTTGGGGTGTGGGAGGAAACCGGAGCACCCGGAGGAAACCCACGCAACCACAGGGAGAATGCGCAAACTCCCACAGACACAGGCCCAAATCCATGTATCTGCACAGCTAGCAGTGCTAGTCACTGAGCTGTTGTGGTGTCCGTCTGCTGGTCCAGGATTAAGCACACACAACGACACGAAGTACTAGGCCACTCCCGGAACCTCCAAGAGCAGCCCACGCACGACCCACCGTGTGTATGCCCCTCGTTAGACAACAAGGTGGACCGACACCTGTGGATTAAAAAGACAAAACATTAACATGTAATACTACATTTCCGGTGTCGTCCCGAGGCTCTGACCCTTTTTAATACCGTCAACTATAACCCCCCATCCCTGTTTCGGTCATGTGTCTATCTAAGTAAACCTTAAACAAGTCCAATGTGCCTGCCTCCACCACCTTACTTGGTAGCGCGTTCCATACCCCCATGACCCTCTGCGTGAAAAATCTTCCTCTAGTATCCAAATTATACTCCTGCCCCCTCACCCTTAGATCGTGACCTCTCGTAATAGTTGTCCCCAATCTAGGGAAAAGCCTGCCACTGTTGACTCTGTCTATTCCCTTCATTATTTTATACACCTCTATCAGATCCCCCCTTAATCTCCGTCTTTCTAAGGCGAAGAGCCCCAGTTTTTCCAACCTTTCCTCGTAACTCAGTCCTTCCATACCAGGCAGCATCCTGGTAAACCTCCTCTGCACCCTCTCCAGGGTCTCCACTTCCTTCCGGTAGTAAGGTGACCAGAACTGGACGCAGTACTCCAAATGCGGTCTAAACAACGTTCTGTACAACTGAAGCATTAGACGGCAGCTTTTATACTCTATACCCCTTCCTATAAAGGCTAGCATTCCGTAAGCTTTCTTCACAACCTTCTCTACCTGTGTTAACACCTTCAGAGAGTTGTGCACCAGGTCCCTCTGTATTTCTGTACTCTTAATCAGTCTACCTTTTATCATGTAACTCCTCCCTGCATTATTCCTTCCAAAATGCATCACCTCGCATTTGTCAGGATTAAATTCCATCTGCCATCTATCTGTCCAGTATACCAACCTATCTATATCCTGCTGTGTCACATGACGATCCGCCTCAGTATCCGCCAAACCTGCCATCTTGGTATCGTCTGCAAACTTGCTGATCACACCATGTACGCTCTCTTCCAAGTCGTTTATATATATTACAAACAGGAGAGGTCCCAGTACTGAACCCTGCGGCACACCACTGGTGACTGACGTCCAGCCAGAATAGCTGGATAGGGGAGAAACGCGGGCAATTGGAACGAGCTTAGAGGTTAAACAGAGGGGCAGCATGGACAATTTGGGCCAAAGGGATGGTTTCCATGCTGTAAACCTCTATGACTCTAGGCTTACATTAACAGTGCAATGAAGTGTCTGTGGAAATTCTCTTATCGCCACCCTCTGGTGCCTGCTCGGGTACACTGAGGGAGAACTTCGCACGGCCAATGCCCCCTAACCAGCACGTCTTTCTGACCGTGGGAAGAAACCGGAGCGCCCGGAGGAAACCCACTCAGACACGGGGAGAATGTGCAGACTCTGCACGGACAGTGACCTGAGCTGGGAGTCGAACCCGGATCCCTGGCGCTGAGAGGCGGCAGTGCTAACCACCGTGCTGCCGTGCCAAGCTAAGAGGCAGCCCCATTACAATAGGCTAAATGGTCTTCTGTTGTGCTACATTAGTCTACGGTTTCAATCCAGGAAGACTTCATATGTTGCGGTGTTGCAATTATTTTGCATATGCAAAACAGCCTTTTCATCTAGCAGGAAGCTGGCAATCATTAGGCGAACTATTTTGCATAGCTGAATGGTCTGGGCACGCTCTCCCATTGAAAAGGAGCGGCGCTGAACAAATTCCTGGAACTTTCTCCCTAACAGCGCTGTGTTTGTACCTGCACCAGACAGAGTGCGGCCCTTCAAGAAGGCGGCACACCACCACCTCCTCAAGGGGCAATCCGGGATGTACAATAAATGCTAGCCTGGCCAGTAATGCCCACACCTCGTACATTAGTTAAACAATCTAAAGGTTAACGTTGATTTATTAGTGTCGCAACTAGGCTGACACTAACACTGCAGTGATGTTATTGTGAGAATCCCCTGGTCGTCACACTCCTGTTCGGGGTACGCCGAGGGAGAATTTAGCACGGCCAATGCACCCTAACCAGCACGTCTTTCGGTCTGTGGAAGGAAACCCGCATAGACATGGGGAGAAGCTGCAGACTCCCCGCAGACAGTGACCCAAGCTGGGAATCGAGCCTGGGTCCCTGGCACTGTGAGGCAGCAGTGCTAACCATTGTGCCACTGTGCCACCCTCTGAGAGCAGATTATGCCCTCTGGTTCTAGACTCTCCCACGTGGGGAAACAACCTCTCAGCATCTACCCCCTCACAACCCTTCAGAATTGAGCACAGTTCAAAGACAGCACCTCTCATTCTTCTAAGCTCCAAACAGCATAAGCTCAATTTACTGAGATCCCTATCACAGGGTGACCCTCTCACCCCAGAACCCCATCTAGTGAACCTTCACTGCACTGTCTCCAATGCATGTATGTCCTTCCTTCAATATTTTGTTTTGCTGGCATGGTGGCACAGTGGTTAGCACTGCTGCCTCTCAGTTCCAGGCTCCAGGTTCAATTCCAGCTTCAGATTTCCAACGGTGTGGAGTCTGCACATTCTCACTGCGTATAAATAGGTTTCCTCTGGGTGCTCTGGTTTCCTCCCACAGTCCAAAGATATGCAGGTTAGATGGATTGGCCATGCTAAATTGCCCTTTAATGTCTAAAGATGTGTAGGTTAGGTGGATTGGCCATGCTAAATTGTCCCTTAGTGTCCAAAGATGTGCAGGTTAGGTGTATTGGCTATGCTAAATTGCCCCTTAGTGTCCAAAGGTGTGCAGGTTAGGTGGATTGGCCATGCTAAATTGCCCTTGGTGTCCAAAGATGTGCAGTTTAGGTGGGTTGGCCATGCTAAATTGTCCCTTAGTGTCCAAAGATGTGCAGGTTAGGTGGATTGGCCATGCTAAATTGCCCCTTAGTGTCCAAAGATGTGCAGGTTAGGTGGGTTGGCCATGCTAACTTGCCTCTTGGTGTCCTAAGATGTGTAGTTTGGGTGGATTGACCATGCTAAATTGTCCCTTAGTGTCCAAAGATGTGTAGGTTAGATGGATTGACCATGTTAAATTGTCCCTTAGTGTCCAAAGATGTGCAGGTTAGGTGGATTGGCCATGTTAAATTGTCCCATGGTGTCAGGGGGATTAGTAGGGTAAATACATGGGGTTACGGGGATGGGGCCTGAGTGGGATCGTTGTCGGTGCAGGCTCAATGGGCCACAGGACTTCCAGCTGCACTGTACGGGTTCTATGATCCCATGAATTTGGAAAGCAAAATTTGCGTGTAGTATTGTGGGTGTGGTCTCACCAGAAGCCTATCCCTCTTCCCCAATCGCAATGTGAACAATAGGAAAATTAACATCAGCTCATTTATCTCCATACTAGAACTTAATCTAACAGCCTCTGTCCATGTAGCTTGCCCAGTCAATTGGAGCTTCTGGCTGTGGTTTACAGCTAAGCTGTGTGTATAGAGGGGGCTTTGCGGACAATTCTGGACCATTGCGTACACGGAGACAGCGCAGGAGAACCATGGAGCTCAAATACTTATCCCTAATACTGTGTAAGTGTCAACAGTTCTGTTGTATCTCTGCCAGTTTAATAACCTCAGTAAGGAGTCTCACAACAACCAGGTTAAAGTCCAACAGAGTTTATTTGGTAGCAAAAGCCACTAGCTTTCGGAGTGCTGCCCCTTCGTCAGGTTTGATACCCTGCCAGGAGTATCCTGGAGATGTGCAGAACTTAGTTTTATAAAACAGCGAGAGGCAACCTCGAAATACTCTGGCAATTTTCACTGGATTGGGCGACGGGGAAAACTTAGAGGCTTTTTTAAAATTGTAGGCAGCTGTGAAACGTTACACTGGGGGAAAACTCGCTGTTTGAGAACTCTGCAATGGGTGGGTATCATGTCGACATCGCAAAGAGGGCTTAGGAAATATGAATAAACAAATTAGGAGCCGGAGGAGGCCTCTCGGCACCTCGAGCCTGTTCCTCCATTCAATGAGATCACGGCTGATCCGATTGGGGCCTCAACCCCACCTACCGGGTGGCACAGTGGTTAGCACTGCTGCCTCACAGCGCCGGGGACCCGGGTTCGATTCTCGGCTTGGGTCACTGTCTGTTTGCACGTTCTCCCCATATCTGCACGGGTTTTGCTCCAGCTTCCTCCCACAGTCTGAAAGACGTGCATTGCTCGTGCTAAATTCTCCCTCGGCGTAACCCGAACAGGCGACTGGGGGATTTTCACAGTAGCTTCATTGCAGTGTTAATGTAAGCTTACTTTGTGACACTAATAAATAAATTTCTAAGCTTTTAAACCCTTGCTTCCCTTTCACCCTCCCTGTTAACCAAGAATCTGTGACGCTCTGCCTTAAAAATACTCAGGAACTCTGCTCCCACTGCCTCCTGAGTTCCAGAGACTCACCACCTCCGTCTTAAATGAGCGACACCTTATTTTTAAACAGTGGCGCCCCAGTTCCAGATTCTACCACAGGGGGAAATATCCTCTGCACTCTGTCAACACCCCTCAGAGAAATTTCTTTACAGAGTGAAGTGAATCTTTGTCACGTATGTAAATTGCCTCTTTGAGTCTGGAGACTGTTTTGCATCTCTCTACATCCCTACCTCTGCTGGCTTTTTAACGGGACAATGGGGTTAATTCAAAGTGCAGGATAGGGGTGAAACTGTGAGGCGTCACAGGATAAATACGGAACTCTGCAGAGGGATTTTTGGGGTCGGGCAGAGAGAGGACGTGTCCCCTGTTCTCCGTGCTCTCCCATTTATCTTTCAGCTCACGTCTCGTTGCTCCTTGTGATGTCTAAGCCCTTATCTTGTGGCTTGTTGTCTTCTGGGCCTTTTTCTCCTTGTATATTGTATCTTATTATCTGTGTTGGCTTTTTCTTGTGTGGGGTGGCACATTGGGAGGGGTACCGCAGTGTGGCAGGAGAGAAGAGATTGGGCGGAGGGGAAGAGAAAGCAAAGCGGGGTGATGATCTGCTGTTGTCGTATTTTAGGTGGTTGGGGGGTGGGGAGGTGTTAGAACATAGAGAACTACAGCACAAACAGGCCCTTCGGCCCACAAGTTGCGCTGATGATATCCCTCCCTACTAGGCCTACCTGTAACCCTCAATCCCATTAAGTCCCATGCACTCATCCAGATGTCTCTTAAAAGACCCCAGCGAGTTCGCCTCGACCACCACCGACGGCAGCCGATTCCACTCACTCACCACCCTCTGGGTGAAAAACTTACCCCTGATATCTCCTCTGTACCAACCCCCCAGCACCTTAAACCTGTGTCCCCTCGTAGCGACCATTTCAGCCCTGGGCAATAGCCTCTGAGAATCCACCCAATCTACACCTCTCAACATCTTACACACCCCTACCAGGTGGAGGTGGTGTGTGTTAGCGGGAGGGGGCTGCTAGGTTGTGGGGTTTACAGATTGCCGGGGGGGGCAGGGGGGGAGCTGGGATGGATCTCTAAGTGGTGTGTCCGTATTGGAGAGTTGTTCTATTTTGAGTGTTTGTTGACTGGGGGAGGGGGGGTTTTGTATCTGTTGCTGAGTCAGATTTTTTCAGGATGGGGGGGGAGGTTTTGTTAGTGGGTGGGCTACTGAGGGGGGTAGTAGGTGGGCTAATGGGGGGGGGGGGTGTTAGGGGGGAGGGCAAGAGGTCAGACGGTGGGATAAAAGGTCCTGCGGGGGGGGGGTGTTTCCTGATAGGGACATTGGTGGATAGGTTGCTGGTTAGAAGGATAGTTCGTTGCCCTCTTCTGTCTTGGCACTTTTTGTCTCTCGTGTGTGCCCGTTAGGGTGAAGGGAGGGGGTGTTTGGGGTTGGGGTGAGGGGGGGCTCCTGGAGTTGGTGGGATGGGGGTGACTTTTTATTCTTTGTGGGCGTTTTACGTGATGGTGGGCTTGCTGTGGTATAGATTCGGGGAGGATGTACCAGGGGCACTAGTTTGTGAAGCAAATTGATACAGGGACATTGCTGTTTATTCAGGTGGTTTATGAGTTTGGTATGAGGGTAGGGCTTGTGTTTGCAGTGCAAAGATTACTTTGTAGACATTTTATCTGATAATTTCTTTATTTATGAATCAATTAGTGTCCCCAGCAGGTTGGCGTTAACGACGTAATGAAGTTACGTGGGGCCTCAGCTATTTACCATTTATATAGATGATCTGGAGGAGGGAACCGAGTGTAGGGTGTCGAAATTTGCTGATGACACCAAGATTGGGGGAAAGGCAAATTGTGCGGAGGGTGTGGAGAGTCTGCAGAAGGATCTAGATAGGCTGGGCGAATGGGCCAGGAAATGGCAAATGGAATTTAATGTTGGCAAGTGTGAGGTGGTCCACTTTGGTAGGAATAATGGTAGGAAGGACTATTACTTACGTGGCGAAAAACTGCAGCAGGCGACGGTGCAGAGGGACCTCGGGGTCCTTGTGCATGAGTCACAAAAACCCAGCTTGCAGGTGCAGCAGGTGGTCAGGAAGGCGAATGGGATGCTGGCCTTCATAGCGAGGGGGATTGAATATAAAAGTAGGGAGGTCTTGCTGCAGCTGTATAGGGCATTGGTGAGACCGCAGCTGGAGTACTGTGTGCAGTTTTGGGCGCCGCACCTGCGCAAGGATATTTTGGCCTTGGAGGGAGTGCAGAGGAGGTTTACTAGGCTGATACCGGAGTTGAGGGGGTTGAGCTATGAGGAGAGGCTGAATAAACTAGGCTTGTACTCGTTAGAGTTTAGAAGAATGAGGGGAGATCTCATTGAGACGTATAAGATGATGAATGGGATGGATAGGATAGAGGTGGAGAGACTCTTCCCGCTCAAAAAAGACAGTAGGACTAGGGGGCACAGCCTCAAGATAAAGGGGAGGCGGTTTAGAACGGAGTTGAGGAGGAACTTCTTCACTCAAAGGGTGGTGAATCTCTGGAATTCTCTGCCTGTTGAAGTGGTGGAGGCTGCCTCGCTAAATATTTTTAAGAAGCGGGTTGATGGGTTCTTGATAAGAGAGGGGATTAAGGGTTATGGGGAGAGGGCGGGAATGTGGAACTGAGCCACGACAGATCAGCCATGATCTTATTGAATGGCGGGGCAGGCTCGAAGGGCTGGATGGCCTACTCCTGCTCCTATTTCTTATGTTCTTATGTTCTTATGTTCTTATGAAGTTACGGTGGCAGGGTGCACCAAGGGAGAATTTAGTGTGGCCAATTAACTGGCACATCCTTGGAGTGTGGGAGGAAATCGGAGCGTCCGGAGGAAACCCACGCAGATCAGGGCAGACTGTGCACAGGTAGAGGTTGAAGCCCGGACCACAGCCAGCCTGTGAGCTAACCACTGTGCCACCGCACTGCCCACAGATAAATACCTGCCTTCTCGCCACGCTGGGTTTCCTGCTGCCTATCGCCCTTCTGCCTTGTTTGTCCTCAGCCTGCGGGGTTGATCTCCTCTGCCCCCTTCTTGTTCCATTCCTTCTCCTCCTTTTCTGGGGTTCCCTCCTTCTCCTGCTCAGTCCTTGGATTTTGTTCGGGGAAAGATCAGGGGTGGGGGAGGGGTTTTTTTTGGGGGGGGTCTGGTTGAATCATTGTCGGGTCTATGTGGGGTTGTCGGTCTGGCCTTTGTCAGTGCTTGTGTTCAGGAGATCTGGCAATTAGTGACCTGTTCATCTGTGGTCCCCACTTGTTATGTTTCCCAGGTGTGTTATATTTCTCTGTTCCTTCCCATGGTATTTGCATGGGTTTGCTGATGGTTTCTGTTTGCAGAATGGGGCAGTGGGATTAGATTGGGGTTTGATACAGGGCGATGGGGATAGAGGGGGGCAGTGGGATTAGTTTGGTGATTGATACTGGACTATGGTGAGACAGCGCGGCAGTGGGGTTAGTTTGGTGATTGATACTGGACTATGGTGAGACAGCGCGGCAGTGGGGTTAGTTTGGTGATTGATACTGGACTATGGTGAGACAGCGCGGCAGTGGGGTTAGTTTGGGATTGATACAGGGCTATGGGGATAGAGAGGGGGGCAGTGGGGTTAGTTTGGGATTGATACAGGGCTATAGGGAGAGAGCGGGTCAGTGAGATCAGTTTGGGGATTGATTCGGGGATACGGTGAGAGTGTGGGGCATTGGAATTAGTTTGGGGTTTGATACAAGGCTATGGGGAGAGAGCGGGGCAGTGGTATAAGTTTGGGATTGATACAGGGCTATGGGGAGAGAACAGGGCTGTGAGATTAGTTTCACATTGATACAGGGCTGTCGGGAGAGGGGGGGGCCAGTGGGATTAATTTGGGATTGATGGAGGTCTATGGGGAGAGAAGGGGCAGTGGGATTAGTTTGGGATTGATAGAGGGCTGTGGGGGGTGGTGAACGGGGAAGTGGGATTAGTTTGGGATTGATACAGGACTGCGTGTGGAGAGAAGGGGCAGTGGGATTAGTTTGGGATTGATTCAGGACTGTGTGTGGAGAGAAGGGGCAGTGGGATTAGTTTGGGATTGATTCAGGACTGTGTGTGGAGAGAAGGGGCAGTGGGATTAGTTTGGGATTGATAGACGACAGTGGGAAGAGAGTGGAGCAGTGAATAATATTTGAAAAAATTTGAAAAAGAGCACAGACACAAAGGTTTAACATTCCTATGATATTAGATTGAAATATTCTTCACTTGACTTTCATTTTAAATCTTTCTCTAATTATTTATCCAACAACGGCCTCTGATAATCCCTTCCATTGAGTTTGAGATAATCACTGAAAGATAGTCCGTAACCCCATTAATTATCCAATCACCTTCCTCCCTGATAACTCCCTGTGTGAGAGGAATTTTATCTCTCCAGCGCTTGCTGAATGATTTCCCGTTTCTGACCCTCTGTTTATTGAACCACCTCATCAGAGGGAGGAATGTTGCCTTCTCTGCTCTTACCCTGGATCCTTTTGTAATCTCGATGGGACCTCAGTGTTCCAGGGGGAGCAGTCCCAATTTCCCCAAACCCCTTCCCCCTCATAGCCAAAGACCCTCATTCCTGTTAACATCCCGATAAAACCACCTCCCCAACGCCCCTGAGCCATTTCAGAGGACAGTTAAAGTCGACCACTCTGTGTGAGTGGGACTACGGTGGCCTCGAGGTAGGGTGACTGGGCTAGTAACTCAGAGGCCCAGCCAACTGCCCTGAGGAACATGGATTCAAATCCCTACCCTGCCCAACTGGTAGAGTTTAAATTTAATCAGTAAAATCTGGAATTATAAAGTTAGTCTCAGCAAAGGTGACCGTGAAAGTATCAACGGTTGCCGTAGAAATCAGTCTGGTTCACTAATGTTGTTTAGTGACGGAAATTGCATGTTCTCCCCGTGTCTGCATGGGTTTCCTTCGGGTGCTCCAGTTTCCTCTCTCACTCCAAAGATGTGTAGGTTAGGTGGATTGGCCATGTTAAATTGCCTCTTGGTGTCCCAATATGTGTAGGTTAGGTGGATTGGCCATGTTAAATTGCCTCTTAGTGTCCCAGTATGTGTAGGTTAGGTGGATCGCTATGCTAAATTGACTATAGTGTCGGGGGTCGGGGGGGGGGGCGCTATCAGGGTAAATGCTTTTGGGGTTACGGGAATAGGGCCTGGGTGGGATTGTGGTCGGTACAGACTCAATGGGCCGAATGGCCACATTCTGTACTGTAGGGATTCTAAGATTCTATGAAATCTGCTGCCCTTATCTAGTCTGGCCTCTATGTGTCTCCAGACCAGAGCAATGTGGTTGACTCTTAACTATCCCTCTGAAATGGCCCAGCAAGCCACACAGTTCAAGGGCAAGGTGCTTTGGTTTCTTCCCATTATCTAAAGATGTGCAGGTTATGTGGATTGGCCATGCTAAATTGTCCCTTAGTGTCCAAAGATGTGCAGGTTAGGTGGATTGGCCATGCTAAATTGTCCCTTAGTGTCCAAAGATGTGCAGGTTAGGTGGATTGGCCATGTTAATTTGCCCCTTAGTGTCCAAAGATGTGCAGGTTAGGTGGATTGGCCATGCTAAATTGTCCCTTAATGTCCAAAGATGTGCAGGTTAGGTGGATTGGCCATGCTAAATTGTCCCTTAATGTCCAAAGATGTGCAGGTGAGGTGGATTGGCCATGCTAAATTGTCCCTTAGTGTCCAAAGATGTGCAGGTTAGGTGGATTGGCCATGCTAAATTGTCCCTTAATGTCCAAAGATGTGCAGGTTAGGTGGATTGGCCATGTTAAATTGTCCCTTAATGTCCAAAGCTGTGTAGATTAGAGACAGAGAGTCGCTGCAGGCTTGTTGGGCCAAATGGCCTCTTTCTGCACTGTAGGGATTGGGTGGTTCTGATTCGGGTAGACAACAAATGTAGGCCTTGCCAGCAAAGCCCTTACACTGTGATAGGAAATAAAGCATCTGTGTGGGTCAGGAGTAACAGGTAAGGCAGTGAGAACAGTAGGGTTTTCTTTGCCCTGTAGGACATCAAGTGAGACAGGTGAGTTTTTTAAACAACTTTCACTGGGGCCAGCTATTAAATCCAGATTTTATGAATTGAGTTTAAATTTCATCAGCCCCTGTCCCCCAGATCCTTATCCTGGGCCTCTGGAGCCATCATGCCCCAATGTCAGGACTTCTGCGTATTAACACTGCAATGAAGTTACTGTGAAAGTGCCCCAGTCGCCACACTCCTGTTCAGGTCCACTGAGGGAGTATTTAGCACGGCCAATGCACCCTAACCAGTCTTTCGGACTGTGGGAGGAAACCCGCGCAGACATGGGGAGAACGTGCAAACGCCACACAGACAGTGACCCGAACCGGGAATCGAACCCAGCGCTGTGAGGCAGCAGTGCTAACCACTGTGCCATACTGATGACATGCTAAAATACATGATGCATGCATCTTCCTGTGAGGGCTGCCACCCTGTGGCCAGCAAGTTCTCACCCTCTTTGTTTGTGAAGTGTTGGTATGAGAACTGCATGGAACATCTTTGCAAAACCTTCCCAGGGACACCGTGCTGTGTTCAATTCACTCTGCTGCACTCAAAGTGTTTAGTGTCCCTAACCCTTTCATTTGTTATCCGGATTTAACTTAAATCTCTTTCCAGGCATGTAGTTCAGTATAACAAACCAAAGGACAGGACCCAAGTCTACTTAAACTAACTTTCATTTATTCAGGCCCCACAAGGAGAGATTACTTTCCAGGGTTTTCAATATTGAGAGGTGATTTGATTGAGGTTCTGAGGGGGTGTCACGGTACAGACACTGACAAGATGCACTGCAACAATCCCCTAGCTCTTTAGACAACACCTTCCAAACCCAGGACAAGGGTAGCAGGTACATGGGGAACACCACCACCTGTAAGTTCCCCTCCAAGCCACTCACCTTCCTGACTGGGAAATATACCAGCTGTTCCTGGCACTGTGGAAGATCAGAAGGATCTTGGGGTCCAGGTTCATAGGACGCTCAAAGCAGCTGCATAGGTAGAGGATGTGGTTAAGAAGGCGTACAGTGTACTGGCCTTCATCAATGGAGGAATTGAGTTCAGGAGTCGGGAGATAATGCTGCAGCTTTATAAGACTCTTGTCAGACCCCACTTGGCGTACTGTGCTCAGTCCTGGTCACCTCATTACAGGAAGGATGTGGAAGCCATAGAAAGGGTGCAGAGGAGATTTACAAGGATGTTGCCTGGATTGGGGGGCATGCCTTCTGAGGGTAGGTTGAGGGAGCTGGGCCTTTTCTCCTTGGAGAGACGAAGGGTGAGGGGTGACCTGATAGAGGTGTGTAAGAGGTTGAGAGGTATTGATCAAGTGGATAGTCAGAGGCTTTACCCCAGGGCTGAAATGGCTGCCACAAGAGGACCCAGGTTTAGGGTGCCGGGGAGTAGGAGATGTCAGGGGTCAGTTTTTCACTCAGAGAGTGGTGGGTGAATGGACTGGGCTGCCGGCGGGGGTGGTGGAGGCAGATTCGATAGGGTCTTTGAAGAGACTTTTTGATAAGTACATGGGACTTAGTAAGATAGAGGGTTATAGATAAGCCGAGTAATCTCTAAGGTAGGGACATGTTCGGCGCAACTTTGTGGGCCGAAGGGCCTGTATTGTGCTGTCGTTTTTCTATGTTTCTATGTTCCTTCACAGTCACTGGGTGAAAATCCTGGAATCCCCTCCCTAACGGCACTGTGGGTCAACCCATAGCACGCGGACTGCAGCAGTTCAAGATGGCAGCTCACCACCACCTTCTCAAGGGGCAACTAGGAATGGGTAATAAATGCTGGCCCAGCCAGTGACACCCATGTCCCCTCAAATGAATTTAAGAAGAGGTTGTGTCTGAGAGCGGTCAAGCGTCTGAGATGAGGGAGCATGGCCTCAGGAGGAGGGGGTCAGCCATTTTGGACTAAGTTGAACTGAAATGTCTTCGGAGGTGGCACGGTGGTTAGCACCGCTGCTTCACAGCACCGGGGACCCGGGTTCGATTCCCGGCTCGGGTCACTGTCTGTGTGGAGTTTGCACATTCTCCCCGTGTCTGCGTGGGTTTCCTCCGGGTGCTCCGGTTTCCTCCCATAGTCCAAAAACGTGCAGGTGAGGTCGGTTGGCCGTGCTAAATTGACCCTTAGTGCCAGAGGGATGGGTGGGGTAAATGTGTGGGACGCGGGAGTGGGGTCTGAGTGGGATTGTTGTCGGTGCAGGCTCGATGGGCCGAATGGCCTCCTTCTGCACTGTCGGGATTCTGTAATTCTACTCGGCAGGCTGGTGAATCTTCGCAATACTTGGGCCCAAAGAACTGCCCATGGTTGAATGAGTTCAAGGCCAAGATCGCTCTGAGGGAATCCAGAAAACAAGGCAGGGGAATGGGATTGTGTTTGTGGATCAACCCTGATTTTTACAGAAAAGTGCAGGAGGCTTGAGGGATGCATGGCCTACTCGTGTTCATATTCTTTATCTTCTTCTCTGTAACTCAGTAAATGTCCCCTTTCCTGAGTCAGAAGGTGGTACACTGGGCATATCATTTAGCAGAGCTGGTGGTACAATGGTATGTTACTCAGCTTTTAATTTAAACACCTTCCCAGCTTAATGGGAACAGGCGCCAACTCTTTAGTTCATTCAACAATTTTGAGCTTTATTTTACACTTCAGGCACCAACTCACCTTCAAACAGCCCCAACTCACTAATTCTTTCACTTCTTCCCGCTTAGAAAGGACAGCAGGACTAGAGGGCACAGCCTCAAGATAAGGGGGGCAGTTTAGATCAGAGTTGAGGAGGAACTTCTTCACTCAAAGGGTGGTGAATCTCTGGAATTCTCTGCCCGTTGAAGTGGTGGAGGCTGCCTCGCTAAATATATTTAAGTCACGGGTAGATAGGTTTCTGATAGACAGGGGAATTAAGGGTTACGGGGAGAAAGCGGGAAAGTGGAACTGATCCACTTCAGATCAGCCATGATCTTATTGAATGGCGGGGCAGGCTCGAAGGGCTAGATGGCCTACTCCTGCTCCTATTTCTTATGTTCTTACTAAACTTTAAATCTTAGCTGAACTTCAACCCTCAACTGAAATTTACCTTTGATTATTTAACTGGAAATAGTTATTACCGAGTTTAGCAAAAACCTTGGGCAAGACTTCCAGTGTAGAATCTATCTTCTCTCTGTGGAAAATCCCTCCAGGGCACACTTCTTACAATGGTTAACCTCCATGGAGTTGGCAAACAAAGGACTGCAAATCTCTTTTGTCTACAAATCCTCCACTTGGGTCCAAAAGACTCTATCATCTAACCAACTGTGTAACCAGGAACTGATCACATGACTCGAACTTCCAATGAAATCATTTACAAAACGGCGCCGTTATGCCTAGTTCAAACTGCATGTCCCACACATAATGGCAATAAAATTCGAGGACACTATGTCTGACTCAGAGTAAACAGCTTCCCATATTTGAGCAACACAGGAAGCTTTAGGTCACAGACCAGGTCATGGCTCGCAGCAACTTTATAACCTGCAGCTAGTCTTAATCATGAGTTGATCAAAAATCCCAGCACTCAGCCAGAATTGCCATGTTAAAGCCACTATTGCCTTTATTATTGTTAGGATCATTGTTGCAGTTGCTCTTTCTCAGTCTACAGGTGTTGTCATTGGGTTAGTAATCCCAGGATAGCGTCTTGGTTCAAATCTGTAAATGGCTAGGCGATGGCAATGGAATTTCACACAAAGTCTGGGGACTGCAAGTGGACTGCAGTGTGTCAAAGAAGGCAGTCACCACCACCTTCTCAAGGGCAACTAGAGAGGGGCAATAAATGCTGCGACACCCATGTCCCATGAGTGAATAAAACAAAAATCTTAAAGCAAGACTTGGAATACTGTGTATGGTTCTGGTCACCCTATCATAGAAAGGATATTATTAAACTAGACAGAGTGCAGAGAAGATTTACTAGGATTTAACCAGGACTTGATGGATTAAGCTATAAGGAGAGGCTGTATAGACTGGGACTTTTTTCTCTGGAGCGTAGGAGACTGAGGGGTGATCTTATAGAGGTCTATAAAATAATGAGTGGCATAGATCAGCTAGATAGTCAATATCTTTTCCCCAGGGTAGGGGAGTCTAAAACTAGAGGGCATAGGTTTAAGGTGAGAGGGGAGAGATACAAAAGGGTCCAGAGGGGCAATTTTTTCACACAGAGGGTGGTGAGTGTCTGGAATGAGCTGCCAGAGGTAGTAGTAGAGGCCAGGTACAATTTTATCTTTTAAAAAGCATTTAGATAGTTACATGGGTACAAAGGGTGTAGAGGGATATGGGCCAAATGCGGGCAATTGGGATTAGCAAAAGAGGGTGGACTGGACAAGTTGGGCCGAAGGGCCTGTTTCCCTGCTGTAAATCTCAATGACTCTGAGGCAGCAGGCGGGATAAATGTTTTAATTCATTTGTGGAACATGGGTCACGCTGGCTGGCTCAGCATTTATTGCCCATCCCTAGTTGCCCTTAGAAGTCACCCACATTGCTGTGGCTCCAGAGTCACATGTAGGCCAGACCGGGTAAGGACGGCAGATTTCCTTCCTTAAAGGGACATTGGTGACCCAGATGGGTTTTTCTGACAATAGTTTTATCAGTAGATTCTTAATTCCAGATTTTTTATTATTGAATTCAAATTCCACCCTCTGCCGTGAGCGGGATTCGAACCTGGGTCCCCCAGAACATTAGTTGAGTTTCTGGATAAATAGTCTAGCGATAATACCACTAGGCCATCGCCCTCCTGTATTTGGATAGATAGTTATTATTGTACTGAGATCCACATTGTGAAAGCAAGAATTGGTGTCAACATCTAAAAATATCTACTTTGCATCTGTAGATCGGATAAACCCTCTTTGCATGAGGTAGCACAGTGGACGCATTGTCCTGATGTTTTTGTCCGGAAATTTGATGCTGAGCATCAGGCACGCTGGGTTGGGTAGCAACCAGATGGTTTCCGAGATCTCCTGGGATTTTTCTCCGGAAGGTTTGACCCCTTCCTGAGAGGATCATTCATTCCGCTCCCCCCCCCCCTCCAGTACCTTCCGTTCCTTCCCACACCCACCTCATCCTTCCTCCACCCACCTCACTGCGCCGCCACCCACCCCATGCCCCCACTCCCCCCCTGCCCCCCCCCCCCACACTCCCCCACCCAAAACCCGAGGTGTTAAGAGTTCATCTTAAATACGTCAATGGATGGTTACATCATCGGGCGGGGGCAGTCACATGACATCGGAGCATACTGATTGGGGATTCGGAGCGACGCCTGGAGGTAAACCTTCTGCTCAATCTGGTTAGAAAAATGTCAAACAAACAAAATGTGCAGGATCTCATTGCCTCGCTCAACCCGAGGGTGACACGATGGTGAGCACTGCTACCTCTCAGCGCCAGGGACCCGGGTTCAATTCCAGCCTCGGGTGACTGCCCGTGTGGAGTCTGCACATCCCTCCCACCCTGTGTCTGAGTCAGTTTCCTCCGGGTGCTCCAATTTATTCACACAGTCCAAAGATGGGCAGGTTAGGTGGATTGGCCATGTTAAATTGCCCCTTAGTGTCCAAAGACGTGTGGGTTAGTGGATTGGCCATGCTAAATTGTCCCTTAGTGTCCAAAGATGCGCAGGTTAGGTGGATTGGCCATGCTAAATTGCCTCTTAGTGTCCAAAGATGTGCAGGTTAAGTGGATTGGCCATGCTAAATTGCCCCTTAGTGTCCAAAGATGTGTAGGTTAGGTGGATTGGCCATGCTAAATTGTCCCTTAGTGTCCAAAGATGTGTAGGTTAGGTGGATTGGCCATGCTAAATTGTCCCTTAGTGTCCAAAGATGTGCAGGTTAGGTGGATTGGCCATGCTAAATTGCCCCTTAGTGTCCAAAGATGTGCAGGTTAGGTGTATTGGCCATGCTAAATTGCCTCTTAGTGTCCAAAGATGTGCAGGTTAGGTGGATTGGCCATGCTAAATTGCCCCTTAGTGTCCAAAGATGTGTAGGTTAGGTGGATTGGCCATGCTAAATTGCCCCTTAGTGTCCAAAGATGTGTAGGTTAGGTGGATTGGCCATGCTAAATTGCCCCTTAGTGTCCAAAGATGTGCAGGTTAGGTGGATTGGCCATGGTAAATTGCCCCTTAGTGTCCAAAGATGTGTAGGTTAGGTGGATTGGCCATGCTAAATTGCCCCTTAGTGTCCAAAGATGTGCAGGTTAGGTGTATTGGCCATGCTAAATTGCCTCTTAGTGTCCAAAGATGTGCAGGTTAGGTGGATTGGCCATGCTAAATTGCCCCTTAGTGTCCAAAGATGTGTAGGTTAGGTGGATTGGCCATGCTAAATTGCCCCTTAGTGTCCAAAGATGTGTAGGTTAGGTGGATTGGCCATGCTAAATTGCCCCTTAGTGTCCAAAGATGTGCAGGTTAGGTGTATTGGCCATGCTAAATTGCCTCTTAGTGTCCAAAGATGTGCAGGTTAGGTGGATTGGCCATGCTAAATTGTCCCTCAGCGTATGGAGGATCGGCAGGGTAAATGTGTATGGTTACGGGAATAGGGCCTGGGTGGTCGGTGCATGGGCCGAATGGCCTCCTCTGCACTGTAGTGAGCTCTCTGGGTTTTATCGGAGCGGAATATCCTGCTTGGGATCAATGGCCTGTCCCGTACCCCGCCTCTGGGCCGCTCCGGCTCCCATGGCAGGCGGGACGGTAGGATCTGGGCGAATGTGTTCGCCCACAGCCCTGCCTCTGGTGGTTCTCTATCAACCCCAGCCAATCTAAGCAGAGGCCCAGGAGAATAGCGGAGCCCTGTGCGGCCCTCCGTCACTCCAGGGCCTGGTCATTAGAGTGCGGGAAAGGCTATTCGACTGGGAGATCTTCACATCCAAGCCCGATCTTGTCCTCTGCCTGTGGTTCGATCGTAACTATTTAATAATCCCAGACTGGTTCTGTTTCAGTGGCGGTCTCCTGGGGTCTTCCTGCATCGCTGGATAGAAACACAAGATGCTCCTGTGAGTCACAGTGTCTCAATCAAATTTATCTTTAATCTTTAAAGATAAGGACGCGAGAAATCGGAATTTAAATTGGCCTTTGGAAATGTGGTTTGGAGAGTCGCGGGGTTAATATTTCAGGAACATCGTGGTTTTTGGCCGAACCCCATTGATGGCGATGCTTTTTGGGGTGGGTGTGAGATTTAACCTCAAAAAAATGGACAAGTCTGGGGTCCCGTGGGTTTATTGGAAATGTGAGCCTTGTAGCGGACTCGCCCACTCCTGCTAAGCAGCTGTATTTTTTAAGTTTATTTATTAGTGTCACAGTTCAGCTTACAATGGGGCGGCACAGTGGCCAACACTGCTGCCTCACAGCAACAGGTTCCTGGCTCAGGTCGCTGTCTGTGCGGAGTCTGCACATTCTCCCCGTGTCTGCCTGGGTTTCCTCCAGGTGCCCCGGTTTCCTCCCGCGCTCCAAAGGTGTGCAAGTTAGACGGATTGGCCGTGCTGAATTGCTCCATTTGTGTCGGGGGAACGAGCTAGGGTAAATATGTGGGGTTATAAGGAAAGGGCCTGGGTGGGATCATTGTCGGTACAGCACCGACAATGGGCTGAATGGCCTCTCTCTGCACTGTAAGGATTCTATGATTCTATTCTGTGAAGCTGTTGTGAAAACTCTCCTCGTCACCGTACCCTAGTGCCTGTTGGGGTACACTGAGGGAGAATTGAGCACCTCACCAGCACGTCTTTCGGAGTGTGGGAGGAAACCCACGCAGACACGGGGAGAATGTGCAGACTCCGCACAGACAGCGGCCCAAGCCGGGAATCGAACCCGGGTCCCTGGCGCGGGGAGGCAGCAGTGCTAACCCGCTGTGCCACCCTGCCGCACCCTCTTAACGGGCAAACCATCCACTCCAAGGATGGGATTGGAACTTTGAGTGTTACCACGAGACCCTTGTTGTTATTCATTCCTCGAGATTTAGGTTTTAGAGGTCTTCAGCACAGAAAAAGGCCCTTCGGCCCATCGAGCCTGCGCTGGTCAAAGATCATCAAACCATCAGATCTTCCAATTCCAGTCCCATCAGCCCCGAGGCGAGAATTCCCCGCCCGAGGTCATGACCTTTCAGCAATTTGTCAAAATGTCCGTTCCACTTGTGGAAAATGGGAAAACCTATCCCGTTGTTATGGATTGTAGGGTTTCCTGAATCTCGTGAACCCTCAGAGGTGAGGGGATCCAGGAAGTGAGGGGTAAGTGTGTTTCTTCCCCCTCCAACACCATCACCCTGCTTTGGCCCACATTCACTTTTGCCCTGGTTGATCCAATCTCAGCCCTTGGGGGTTGTGAATCACTCCTACGCCTCTTTTCCCACCCCCAGGGGACTTCTGTTCCGAACCTTCTCACTCAGAGCCTGTGTCCCAGCCAGACTCTTGGCTGCCATCCAGAGATCACCCCATCCTTGGGATTGACCACCTCTGACCCGGATTAACCCCGCACATCGCTCCCAAAACCCACCGGAGCCCACCGGGGCAACCCTTTCCTTGCAACCTGCGCCAAACGTTCCGAGCCCGCCTGGAAGCCAAGTCCGTCAGGGACCTGGTGAGTGCCAGATGAAAAACTTTGACAGTCTGTCTCTTTTTAAGTAAGTTTATTTATTAGTCTCAAGTAAGGCTCACATTAACACTGCAATGAAGTTACTGTGAAATTCCCCTAGTCTTCCCGCGGGGGTACCTGATCAATGACTTTCCAAGGTGTGGTAACACAGTGATTATCACCGCTGCTTCACAGCACCAGGGACACTGGTTCAATTCCCGGCTTGGGTCACTGTGTGTGTGTGTGTGTGTGTGTGTGTGGAGTCTGCACATTCTCCCCGTGTCTGCGTGGGTTTCCTTGGCTGTTCCCGGTTTTCTCCCACAGTCTGAAAGATGTGCTGGTTAGGGTGCGTTGACCCGAACAGGTGCCGGACTGTGGCAACTCGGGAAATTTCACAGTAACTCCATTGCAGTGTTAATGTGAGCCTTACTTGTGACTAATAAATGAATTTACTTAAAAAGAGACAGACTGTCAAAGTTTTTCATCTGGCACTCACCAGGACATACAGTTTCAAAGGGAGCATGCCAGGTGCCGATTGGTTGGCAGCTCAACCTGGATGGGTTAAGGTGTTGCCATGGAGAATGCACAATGGAACTGCAATTCCATACCCCCCCCACCTCCACCCGTTCAACACACCTTTGTTTAATACTCAACGCCAGCACACATTCCTTTCTCCTGTAATGGACGTGTCCTGCTATCTGGATATTTGTAGTGTCCAGAATCCTATTCTTTGCTCCAAGTCCTGGGTGACCCTTGCCTCACTAACCCAAACTGCCCTCCACCCCTCCAGCACTCCCGGTAAGCCAGATAAGATAGAATCCAGCCCTGCTCATTAACACTGCTTCCCTCTGCATAGAAGCTATCCAAAGTGCTGAGTATCTACAGCATTGTCTCTCATTATCTAATAAAACTGTTTATTTTAACATGGGTTGGCTTCGTAAGACAATAGTAGAGAATTTCTACATAGCTAGACTCCAGGCTAATGCTTAATGGCTGGCTTGGTGGCACAGTGATTAACACGGCTGCCTCACCTCGCTAGGGACCTGGCTTGGATTGCTGTCTCTGTTCAGTCTGCACATTCTCCCTGTGTCTTCACAGGTTTTCTCTTGTACTCCAGTTTCCTCCCACAATCCAGAGATATGTAGGTTAGATGGATTGGCCATGCTAAATTGCCCCTTAGTGTCTAAAGATGTGCAGGTTAAGTGGATTGGCCATGCTAAATTGCCCCTTAGTGTCCAAAGGTGTGCAAGTTAAGTGGATTGGCCATGCTAAATTGACCCTTAGTGTCCAAAGGTATGCAAGTTAAGTGGATTGGCCATGCTAAATTGTCCCTTAGTGTCCAAAGGTGTGCAAGTTAAGTGGATTGGCCATGCTAAATTGTCCCTTAGTGTCCAAAGGTATGCAAGTTAAGTGGATTGGCCATGCTAAATTGTCCCTTAGTGTCCAAAGGTGTGCAAGTTAAGTGGATTGGCCATGCTAAATTGACCCTTAGTGTCCAAAGAAGTGTGGGTTAGGAGGATTGGCCATGATAAATTGCCTCTTAATGTTAAAAGATATGCAGGCTGGGAGGATTGGCCATGGTAAGTTGATCCCTAGTGTCAGGAGGAGTTGATGAGTGTAAATACCTGGGGTTGTTACGCTGATAGGGCCTGGGTGGTTGTTGTTGATGCAGGCTTGAAGGGCCAAATGGCCTCTTTTAGCACTGTAGAGATTCTGTGAATCAAATTTTAATTTTTTTCGAAGATTGCTAACTATATGTAACAAATCTCAAACCAATTCTATTTCTGTTCAAGGGCTGGGTTTTAAACCAAGGAATACAGGATGCAAGGTAAGTCTGAAAACTCGGCTACTGCAACACAGATCACCCATAATTTCCCTCAGTCATCACGGTCAACTTATGCTGGCTTCCATTCCATTTCAAAGTCTATCAGATGGAACAATCTGTCCTTATTTAATACCGTTCCTACAACCAACATTTCACCCCATCTCACCTGGACATTGTGGCCCAGAAGTTGGGCTTCACAAAACCCATTTTTCAGGACCAATTTGGACAACTAAAACTCTATCATGGCAGACAGGAAGTGAGCTCACCTGTCCAGTGGGAGGGAACCCATCTGCCATATTGTGATAAGGGAATGAAGTGTGCTCTTCACCCAAATACTTTTTTCATTCATTTACAGGATTTGGGCTAGGCCCAGCAATTATTGCCCAGCCTTAATTGCCCTTGAGACAGTGGTGGTGAGCTGCCCTAGTGTCTGTACATGTGTAGTTAGGGTGATTGGCCATGCTAAATTGTCCCTTAGTGTCCAAAGATGTGCAGGTTAGGTGGATTGGCCATGCTAAATTGTCCCTTAGTGTCCAAAGATGTGCAGGTTAGGTGGATTGGCCATGCTAAATTGTCCCTTAGTGTCCAAAGATGTGCAGGTTAGGTGGATTGGCCATGTTAAATTGTCCCTTAGTGTCCAAAGATGTGCAGGTTAGGTGGATTGGCCATGTTAAGTTGCCCCTTAGTGTCCAAAGATGTGGAGATGAGGTAGACTGGCCATGATAAATTGCCCCTTAGTATCCAAAGATATACAGGTTAGGTGGATTGGTCATGCTAAATTGCCCCTTAGTGTCCAAAGATGTGCAGGTTAGGTGGATTGGCCTTACTAAATTGCCTCTTAGTGTCCAAAGATGTGCAGGTAAGATGCATTGGCCATGCTAAGTTGCCCCTTAGTGTCCAAAGATGTGAAGGTTAGGTGGATTTGTCATGCTAAATTGTCCCTTAGTGTCCAAAGATGTGCAGGTTAGGTGGATTGGCCATTCTAAATTGTCCCTTAGTGTCCAAAGATGTGCAGGTTAGGTGGATTGGCCATGCTAAATTGCCCCTTAGTGTCCAAAGATGTGCAGGTTAGGTGGATTGGCCATGCTAAATTACCCCTTAGTGTCCAAAGTTGTACAGGTTAGGTGGATTGGCCATGCTAAATTGCCCCTTAATGTCCAAAGATGTGGGTAACATCTTTGGTCCTTTTGCCAACATTGGCCTTGCCTTCTGGGTAGTTGCTGCCATCATGGGGAACTAAGTCGGCCAGTGGATCACCTGTAGGTCCAATAGGAAAGTAAGGAATTGACATGAATATGAAAACAAACCAGTAGCTCATAAAATGGGCAATCTTCCACCCAAGGCCTACGCGTGGCCCATCTGGGTTGTGAGTGTGGCCCCCACCAGACATTTTGTTGACTGTTTCCCTTGCCACATTCTGCTGATTCCAGTCCATAAAGTTTATTTCCAACTGAAGTACGTTACGCGAGGGCGAGGGAAATGAGATGTGCGCAGATCGCTCACAACACTGACTGTGAGAGAGCTGTGCACTCCCTCTGTGTCCAAAGCATCAATATTTCTGTAGTTTTTAACCAATTGACGTTGATGACAGTTCTACCAATATTTAAATGATAAAGCGTTTCCTATAACTTATTACAAAATATTCGGCATGTATTAAACGTATTTAATCATATTTGCGGGGTCACGGTTAGTGAACGAGCCCCATTTCAATCTTGCACCCTACTGAGATGGAGGAGGATCACTCATGGAGCCCAGCCTAGGTTGCAATTGTCGTCATAAGATGTTGGACCAGAGGTGGGCCATTTGGCCCATCGAGTCTGCTCCGCCATTCGATGAGATCGTGACTGATCTGATGTGATACTCGCCAACTCCACTTTCCCGTCTTATCCCCATAACCCTCGATTCCCTCACCAATTAAAAATCTCAGCCTTGGACATACTTAGTGACCCAGTGTCTACAGCCCTCTGCGGGAAAGATTCCCTTTAGCTATCCTGCTGGCTATCATCTCAAAGGTAGATGGAGCGGGCACGGTGGTTAGCACTGCTGCCTCACAATGCCAGGGACCCGGGTTCGATTCCCGGCCTTGGGTCACTGCCTGTGCGGAGCCTGCACATTCTCCTCGTGTCTGCATGGGTTTCCTCCGGGCGCTCCAGTTTCCTTCCGCTGATCGAGAGTCAGCTGAATGGGCAGTAATTGGTTGGGTTTGCCCAGCTTTTTGTGTAGAGGACAATTTTCCACATTGTTGGGTAGATGCCAACTGTGCTGGAAGAGCTTGGCTAGGGGGAGCTGCGAGTTCTGGTGCACAAGTCTTCCATACTAAAAGTAGGGAGGTCTTGCTGCAACTGTGCAGGGTACTGGTGAGGCCGCAGCTGGAGTACTGTGTGCAGTTTTGGTCACTGCATTTGCGAAAGGATATATTGGCCTCGGAGGGAGTGCAGAGGAGGTTCACTAGGCTGATATCGGAGATGAAGGGGTTGGCCTATGAGGAGAGATTGAATAGACTGGGTCTGTACTCACTGGAGTTTAGAAGGATGAGGGGGGATCTTATAGAGACGTATAAGATAATGAAGGGGATGGATAGGGTAGAGGTAGAGAGATTCTTCCCGCTTAGGATCTAGATAGGCTGGGCGAATGGACCAGGAAATGGCAAATGGAATTTAATGTTGGCAAGTGCGAGGTGGTCCACTTTGGTAGGAATAATGGTAGGAAGGACTATTACTTACGTGGAGAAAAACTGCAGCAGGCGACGGTGCAGAGGGACCTTGGGGTCCTTGTGCATGAGTCGCAAAAACCCAGCTTGCAGGTGCAGCAGGTGGTCAGGAAGGCGAATGGGATGCTGGCCTTCATAGCGAGGGGGATTGAATATAAAAGTAGGGAGGTCTTGCTGCGGCTGTATAGGGCATTGGTGAGGCCGCAGCTGGAGTACTGTGTGCAGTTTTGGGCGCCGTACTTACGCAAGGATATTTTGGCCTTGGAGGGAGTGCAGAGGAGGTTTACTAGGCTGATACCGGAGTTGAGGGGGTTGAGCTATGAGGAGAGGCTGAATAAATTAGGCTTGTACTCGTTAGAGTTTAGAAGAATGAGGGGAGATCTCATTGAGACGTATAAGATGATGAATGGGATGGATAGGATAGAGGTGGAGAGACTCTTCCCGTTCAGAAAGGATAGTAGGACTAGGGGGCACAGCCTCAAGATAAAGGGGGGACGGTTTAGAACGGAGTTGAGGAGGAACTTCTTCACTCAAAGGGTGGTGAATCTCTGGAATTCTCTGCCCGTTGAAGTGGTGGAGGCTGCCTCGCTAAATATTTTTAAGACGCGGGTTGATGGGTTTTTGATAAGAGAGGGGATTAAGGGTTATGGGGAGAGGGCGGGAATGTGGAACTGAGCCACAACAGATCAGCCATGATCTTATTGAATGGCGGGGCAGGCTCGAAGGGCTAGATGGCCTACTCCTGCTCCTATTTCTTATGTTCTTATGTTCTTATGTTAGAAAGGACAGTAGGACTAGAGGGCACAGCCTCAGGATAAAGGGGGGGTGGTTTAGAACGGAGTTGAGGAGGAACTTCTTCACTCAAAGGGTGGTGAATCTCTGGAATTCTCTGCCTGTTGAAGTGGTGGAGGCTGCCTCGCTAGATATATTTAAGTCACGGGTAGATAGGTTTCTGATAGACAGGGGAATTAAGGGTTATGGGGAGAGGGCGGGAAAGTGGAACTGATCCACTTCAGATCAGCCATGATCTTATTGAATGGCAGGGCAGGCTCGAGGGGCTAGATGGCCGACTCCTGCTCCTATTTCTTATGTAGTATTGCCGGAATATCATCAGGGCCCACTGCCTTTGCGGTATCCAGTGCTCCCAACCATTCCTTGATATTACATGGAGTGGAATCGAATTGGCTGGAGACTGGCTGGAGATGCTGGGGGATACCGGAGGAGGCTGAGGTGGACCATCCACTGGGTGGCTAAAGATCGCTGCGAAGATTTCAGCCTTGTCTTTTGCACTGTGGTGCTGGAGTCCTCCAGCATTGAAGAGGGGGATACTGGTGGAGCTTCCCCCAGATATTTAATTACCTGTCTCCCTACATGGTATGGAACAATGCATGATGACAGCTGGGATCTGTAAAAAGAGTTAAAGATAACAGGGTACATGTTTAAATATAAGATGTCATTACTGAGACATCTACAGAGCTCATACTACCAGAAGCAAGTTTCAAACAGGGTCAGGTCTTGAAGAAGCTTTACTAACATTTTTCCTTTGTCAACAGGACATTAATCTGTATCTTCCACTACTGAACTGCACAATGAACAGTGGAACCACTAACATTTGCCTTGCCATCTCCTCTCATGATCCTTCCCCTAATGCAGGTGAGAAAGTGGAACTGGCTACCACACGGAGTGGTTGCGAGGAATGATCGAAATTGCATTTAACAAGCGGGGGCCTCACCAATGCCAGGGACCCCAGGTTCGATTCCCGGCTCAGGTCACAGTCTGTGCGGCTTCCGCGCGTTCGCCCAGTGTCTGCGTGGGTTTCCTCCAGGCGCCCCGGTTTCCTCCCACAGTCCAAAGATGTGCGGGTTAGGGCGGATTGGCCGTTCTAAATTGCCCCTTAGTGCCCGAAGATGAGTAGATCGTTGGGTGGCGCGTTGGCACAGTGATTAGCACTGCTGCCTCACAGCGTCAGGGGCCCCGGGTTCGATTCCCGGCTCGGGTCGCTGTCTGTGCGGCTTCCGCGCGTTCTCCCAGTGCCTGCGTGGGTTTCCTCCGGTTTCCTCCCACAGGTGCTGGTTCGGGTGCATTGGCCGTGCTAAATTCTCCCTCAGTGTTACCCGAACAGGCGCCGGGATGCGGCGGCTAGGGGATTTTCACTGTGACTTCATTGCGGTGTTAATGTAAGCTGACACGAATAAATAAAATTTTACTTTAGCTGAAGTCGTGTGAGGCAAAAAGATGGATCTGCTGATGGAGCCAGAGAACAAAGAACAGTACAGTCCTCCAAGCTGCTCACGATCCCCTAAGTAAACTAAAAATAAAACCTTCTGCCCTTACTCGATCCGTATCCCTCTATTCCCCCCCTATACACGCACCCATCCGGATTCCTCTTAAGCGTTGCTAATGAGCCTCCTTCCACCACCTCCTTTGGCGACGCGCTCCAGGCACCCACCACTCTCTGCGTGAAACCACCCCCCCCACTCTCATCTCAACCCTACGCCCCCTTGGGATTGACACTTCCACCCTGAGGTCAAAAAAAAAAGCCTCTAACTATCCACCCTGTCTGTTGCCTCTCATCATTTTGTAGACCTCCATCAGGTCTCTCCCTCAGCCTTCCAGTGAGAAGAATCCTAGTTTATCCAACACCCTCCGGACCAGGCGACATCCTGGTGAACCTTCTCCGCCCTCTCTCTCCGAAACTTCCGCGTCCTTCTGGTAGCGCGGTGACCAGAACTGCACGCAATACTCCAAATGCGGCCCGACCAAGGTTTTGTATAGCTGCAGCATCGTCTCCCAACTCTTGGGGCAAAAGTTTACCAGCACGATCCCACCCGAAGCCACAGAGAGTGTAGTTCTCCGAGCCACGTCCTCTCCCGGGATCAGGGTGGGTGCGCCGGTAAAATTCCAGCCTTGCACTCAATGCCCTGGCCGGCGATGGCAAGCACGCCATAGGCCTTCCGAATCATTTTGGCCATCCGTGTTGCCACCTTTAGAGAACAGTGAATCTGCACGCCCAGATCCCTCTGCGTGTGAATGTTCTGAAGGGTTCTGCCATTTACAGTATAATTCATACGTGGTGTTAATTTATTTGGCGGGGGGGGGGGAGGGGGGATAGTTTCAAGGGAAGGATTTTCTATTCAAGACAGTGGCCGGAATTCTCCAGCCTCACCCGCAGCTGGGATTCTCCAGTCCCGCCGCTGTGAATGGAGATTTCGCTGAGCGCCAAATTTTCTATCATCGCTGGCAATGTTGCACGGGTCCGCAGCGATAGCAGGACATGGCGTATTTTCGTTCTACTTTTCACAGCCACAACTAGGAGGCCATTCGGCCTGCAGTGACAACTATCCTACCCAGGCCCCATCCCCATAGCCTCACATTTTTACCCTGCTAATCCCCCCGACACTAATTTTGCATGGTCAATCCGTCTAACCTGCACATCTTTGGAGTGTGGGAGGAACCTGGCTTCGAATCCCACCAGGGCAGATATTTAGGGTCTGAATTCGAGTTGTTTAAGAGATGCTTAGATGGGCACATGAGCGGGATGGAGATGGAGGGACATAGGAGACTGTTTTAAATAATGTTCAGGAGCCTTGGGACGTCCCTGGGAATCAATTGATTCCTATGGGCCTTCCAACATATTTTCTGGCTCACTTGTTTTACTTTTGAGCTGCTGGGATTCCCTTGAATGTTTGTATAAGGATGTGCATGGTATTGATGTTTTTCTCTTTTAATCCACAGGTAGTTCGGTCTGCCTTGCTGTCCAACGAGGGGCACACCCGCGATGGGTCGTACTGGGGCTGCTCTTGGATGTTTCGAGAGTAGCCTAGTGCTTCACGTCGTTAGTGTGTGCCTAAACTGGACCAGATACTGGGCAAGACGACAGCTCAGTGACTATCACTGATTGCTGTGCAGACACATGGATTTGGGCCGGTGTCTGTGGGAGTTTGCGCATTCTCCCCGTGTCTGCGTGGGTTTTCTCCGGGCGCTCCGGTTTCCTCCCACACCCCAAAGATGTGCTATTAGGCTGATCGGTGTAACAAATTGTCCCTAAATTAGTCTCCCCTCAATGTGGTTTCCAGTGTGGAATGCCATAAACATAGACAAGGGTCATGGGTGGAAGAGGGGACTCACAGTGTTAAAATGGTGGTGTGGGTTCGTTGGGCCGAAGGGCCTGTTTCCCAGGCTGTGTTGTTCTTTGTTCTTTGAGTGAAAAACCTGGGATTAAAATTCTAATGAAACGATTGTCATTTAACAATAAATTCATCTGGTTCACTAATGTCCCTTTAGGGAAGGAAATCTGCCGTCCTTACCCGGTCTGGCCTACATGTGACTCCAGAGCCACAGATTGAGTCTTAGACCCTTGTCAGACCCCACTTGGAGTACTGTGCGCAGTTCTGGTCGCCTCATTACAGGAAGGATGTGGAAGCTATTCAGAGGGTGCAGAGGAGATTTACAAGGATGTTGCCTGGATTAGGAGGCATGCCTTATGAAGATAGGTTGAGGGAGCTCGGTCTCTTCTCCCTGGAGAGACGAAGGTTGAGAGGCGAACCTGACAGAGGTTTATAAAACGTTGAGAGGAATAGATAGGGTGGATTCTCGGAGGGTATTTCCCAGGGCTGAAACGGTCGCTATGAGAGGACACAGGTTTAAGGTGCTGGGAAGCAAGTACAGAGGAGATGTTAGGGGTAAGTTTTTCACTCAGAGGGTGGTGAGTGAATGGAATCGGCTGCCGTCGGTGGTGGTGGAGGTGAACTTGTTGGGGTCTTTTAAAAGATTTCTGGATGAGTACATGGGATCCAATGGGATTGGGAGTTACAGATAGGTCTATGGCCTGGTAGGTATGGATATGATTGGCGCAACTTGTGGGCCGAAGGGCCTGTTTGTGCTGTAGCGTTCTAACTGCCCTCTGTAATAGCTACTCAGTTCAAGGGCAAGTAGGGAAGTGTGACATGCGTTTGTCTCATGGATACGATACTGACATAGGCCGGCACCGTGGGTTAGCACTGCTGCCTCACAGTGCCTGGGACCTGGGTTCGAGTCCGGGCTTGGGGTCACAGTCTGTGTTGCTGCCTCACAGTGCTTGGGACCTGGGTTCGATTCCCGGCTCGGATCACTGTCTGTGCGGAGTCTGGACACTCTCCCCCGCGTCTGCGTGGGTTTCCTCCCACACTCCAAGGATGTTAGGTGGATTGGCCCGTGCTAACATTGACTATGGTTTCGGGAGGGTTTAGCAGGGGAGGGGTTAAAGGGACAGGAGCTGGGCGGGGTTTTGATGGTGCAGCCTCGATGGGCCGAATGGCCTTCTTCTGCACTGTCGGGATTCTGTTTTCGACTCAGTGTTACCTTTCTGTCTCATGGTTTTTATAGGCTCCATTAGCCGACCAGGTGATGTAGCCGTGAGCATTTTCACCACCAATAACAGTTTGGAAATGAATTCGACTGACATTGACGCAGAGGCAAATCTTGGTAAATGTGCTTTTTTTCAGTGACACTTTGAGAAGATAAAATGTATTTGGAGATTGCCCTGTGTGTAGACTAGGGCATGGAATTCTTCCTGCTGCGGGACGGGGAACCCAGGTTCCAACCCAGGCAGAGTTTAATACCGAGTAAAGCTCTTACCATTTCGCCCACACCACTGACGCCACGCACTTAACCTTTCCCTTGCTCCCCCAGCAACCCTGCTGCTCCCATAGCCTCCTCCTCCCACGGTGTGCCGGTCAGGGTGCTCATTTCTCCCTCGGTCTAACCCCAACGGTGACACAGTGGGTTATAGCACTGCTGCCTCGCCGCTCCAGGGACCCGCGTTCGATTCCCGGCTCGGGGCCACTGTCTGTGTGGAGTCGGCACGTTCTCCCCCCCCCACTCCCGGTGTCTGCGCGGGTTTCCTCCGGGTGCTCCGGTTTCCTCTCACAGTCCAAAGATAGAACGTTACAGCTCAGAAACAGGCCCTTTGGCCCTTCTGGTCTGTGCTGAACCATTTTTCTGTCTATTCCCACTGACCTGCACCTGAACCATATCCCTCCACACCCCTCTCACCCATCAACCCGTCCAAGTTTATCTTAAATGTTAAAAGTGACCCCGCATTTATCCGGCAGCTCATTCCACACTCCCATCACTCTCTGCGTGAAGAATCCCCCCCCAATATTTCCTTTAAACATTTCTCCTTTCACCCTTAACCCATTCCCTTTGGTTTTGCTCCCCTAGCCTCAGTGGGAAAAGTCTGCTTGCGTTCACTCTATCGATACCCATCAAAATCTTACACACCTCTATCAAATCTCCCCTCATTCTCCAGGGAATAAAGTCCTAACCTATTCAATCTCTCTCTCTGTAACTCAGCTTCTCAAGTCCCGACAACACCCTCGTGAACCTTCTCTGCACTCTTTCAACCTTATTTACATCCTCCCTGTAATTAGGCAATCAAAACTGTACACAATACTCTAAATTCAGCCTCACCAATGCCTTATATAACCTTACCGTAACACTCCAACTTTTATACTCGATACTCCGATTTATAAAGGCCAATGTACCAAAAGCACTCCTTACGACCCTCTTTACGACGATGTGTGGGTCAGGTGGACTGGCCGTGGTAAATTGCCCCTCAGTGTCCTGAGATGTGTAGGCTAGCGAGATTAGCAGGGTAAATGTACCGGGTTAGGGCCTGGGTGGGACTGTTGTCGGTGCACACTCGACGGGCCGAATGGCCTCTTTCTGCACTGCAGGGATTCTATGGGTGTGGCAGCTCGGGGGATTTTCACAGTAACTTCATTGCCGTGTTAATGTAAGCCTTAATTGTGACCAGTTAAGTAAACTTTAAAAAGGGAACTTCAAACTTTTCCTTTGAATTCCTGACAAAAGTTGTGGGCGTGCAGAAAGGGTGGCAAAGTGGCACAATTTGATGCACTGCCTGGCACGAGCTTACAGGGCTTGACGCGGGTGTGCCCAGCTGACTGGGAGATGCCACAATCACCTCCGCTAGGGGTCTGGAAGGAGCGTAAAAGTTCAGAGCGGCCGTCAATTCGACAGTCATTGAGAGTGGTGGGCACCCCACTCCTGCTTCTAGGTGCCAGGTTGTACAATGTGGGCGGCATGGTAGGTTAGGTGGATTGGCCATGCTAAATTGCCCCTTAGCGTCCAAAGAAACAACTGTCCCTCTTGACCCTTTCATATCTTTCCCCTCTGACCTTAAGATGAAGGAGGACCACTCATGGCCTAGGTTGAGAGCCCACCCACTAGCCTAGGTTGCCCCCACGCTGCCTTAGAGCTTCATACTGGATGCTTCGCTAGACCGTGTGCGAGTGTGTATTGGGAGGGGGTGGTGGAGGGTGAGGGGATGGTGTGTGGTAGTGGAGGGGTGGGTATGGATTTTGTTTTCAATATTCCAAATCAACAGTATAACAACAAGCCTTTTTTGAGGGCGGCACAGTAGCACAGGGGGTTAGCACTGCTGCTTCACAGCTCCAGGGTCCTGGGTTCGATTCCCGGCTCGGGGTCGCTGTCTGTGTGGAGTTTGCACATTCTCCTCGTGTCTGCGTGGGTTTCATCCCACAGTCTAAAGGCGTGCGGGTTAGGTTGATTGGCCATGCTAAGAAATTGCCCCTTAGTGTCTAGGGATGTGTAGGTTAGAGGGATTAGTGGGTATGATATGTAGGGATATGGGGGGTAGGGCCTGGGTGGGATTGTGTTCGGTGCAGACTCGATGGGCCGAAGGGCCTCTTTCTGCACTGTCGGTTTCTATGATTCTACGAACAGGCAAGTTTTTTTAAACACAGAGGGTGATGGAACTGGGAGTGGAAGCAGATACGATAGTAAGTTTTTAAGGATATCCCGGACAAATACATGAATAGGATGGGAATAGAGGGATATGGTTCCCCCGGAAGGGTAGGGGGTTTTAGTTGAGTCAGGGCAGCATGGTCAGTGCAGAGGGGCTGAACGGCCTGTTCCTGTGTTGTAATTTTCTTTGTTCTTAACAAAGCTGTCATCCCTTCCACAGGTGGGATCAGTATTGCCTTCATCACTTACACCGGAGTCTCAAAGATCCAGAACATAAGCTTTGCGGGGAATGATGTCCAGTCCAGTCTGCCACTGGTCAGTAATATAGCAACAGTCATTAGCAACAGATCGCAATGTCTACTTTCTCCAAACCTCAACGTGACCTTCCGCAAGAATGAGGTTTGTGGATTTGTGTTGAATTGATTCGATTTGATCTCATAGGATCTCTACATGCAAAGGAGGCCAATCTGCACAATCTCTGACACGGTACCTTACACAACACCTCCTTCACCCTACACCCATAACCCTACACATTTCCCATGGCCAATCCCCCTAATCTGCACACCTTTAGAAATTAAGGGGCAACTTAGCATGGCCAATCCACTTAACCTACACATCTTTGGACACTAAGGGGCAATTTAGCATGGCCAATCCACTTAACCTGCACATTTTTGGACATTAAGGGGCAACTTAGCATGGCCAATCCACCTAACCTGCACATCTTTGGACACTAAAGGACAATTTAGCATGGCCAATCCACCTAACCTGCACATCTTTGGACACTAAAGGACAATTTAGCATGGCCAATCCACCTAACCTACACATCGTTGGACACTAAAGGACAATTTAGCATGACCAATCCACCTAACCTACACATCTTTGGACACTAAAGGACAATTTAGCATGGCCAATCCACCTAACCTACACATCTTTGGACACTAAAGGACAATTTAGCATGGCCAATCCACCTAACCTACACATCTTTGGACACTAAAGGACAATTTAGCATGGCCAATCCACCTAACCTACACATCTTTGGACACTAAAGGACAATTTAGCACGGCCAATCCACTTAACCTACACATCGTTGGACACTAAGGGACAATTTAGCATGGCCAATCCACCTAACCTACACATCTTTGGACACTAAAGGACAATTTAGCATGGCCAATCCACCTAACCTACACATCTTTGGACACTAAAGGACAATTTAGCATGGCCAATCCACCTAACCTACACATCGTTGGACACTAAGGGGCAATTTAGCATGGCCAATCCACTTAACCTACACATCGTTGGACACTAAGGGGCAATTTAGCATGGCCAATCCACCTAACCAACATTACTTTGGACACAATAGGAAATTTAGTATGGCCAATCTACCTAATCTTCACATCTTTGTATACTAAGGGGCAATTTAGCATGGCCAATTCATCTCACATCACATCTTCAGACAGTGGGAGAAAACCGGAGCACCCGGGGAAACCCACGCAGACACGGGGCGAATGTGCCAACACCACACAGTCACCCAAGGCTGTGATCGAACCCTGGGTCCCTGGCGGTGTGAGGCAGCAGTGCTAACCACCGTGCCACCGAGCCGCCGGTGATTGCCCCCCTTCAAGGCAACTCAGCAAAGTAAGGGACAATCAGCCCCGGTCAGCTGTAGCCCACCCATCCCTTCCCCACCCCACCCTCCCTAGTTTGAGGATAAGGAGCAAGCCTGAGGTCAGGAGAAATTCCTTTACCCAGAGGCTGGGGAATGTGTGGAATTCACTCCCACAGAAAGTAGTTGAGGCCAAAACACTGTGTGATTTCAGGAAGGAATTAGATATCGCTCTTGGGGCTAAAGGAATGAAAGGGGGAAAGGCAGGATCAGGATATTGAATTTGATATCAGCCATGATCAGGATGAATGGCGGGGCAGGCTCGAGGGGCCAAATGGCCTATCCTGTTTCGAATTTCGATGCCATCTCTCCAGATCACGTTAGTTTGCTCATTCTTTTAACTGGGACAACAGGGATAGATAGGTTCCTGATTAATAAGGGGATCAGGGATTCTGGGGAAAAGACAGGAGAACGGGGACGGGAGAAATATCAGCCGTGATTGTACGGACTCGATGGGCCGAGTGGCTGGATCCTGCTCCTGTGTCTTATTTCCTAACCCTTGTGTCGTGCCATCTCAAAGCAGAATTCAAAGGCGGAAGCTGTTCTGTGCGTTCGTCTGAACAACAAGATTTACCCAGTGGTTTGGACAAACGACGGCTGCCAGCAGTCTCACGAAAACGAGACACGTGTGATCTGCAGCTGTAACCAGCTGTCCACCTTTGCAGTGTTGGAGGACGTGAAGTCCGTAAAGGTAGAGTCATCATTTCGTTTATTGAGGGGGGAGCTGGAGGGAAAAGGGAGAACCCACTTATTCCGTTCTCTGGGATCCAAGAGCGGCGATTTCGTACAATTCTGAAGCTTCTGAAGAAAACTCTGAATTTCTCTGCTGTTCGGTCTTCTATCCTCTCCATGGGCTGCCCTTAGTATCCTTTCCTCTTCTTTTTTGTGGCTATGACTCATCTTTAATGCTGCAACTTTATAAGACCCTTGTCAGACCCCACTTGGAGTACTGTGCGCAGTTCTGGTCACCTCACTACAGGAAGGATGTGGAAGCTATTGAGAGGGTGCAGAGAAGATTTACAAGGATGTTGCCTGGATTGGGAGGCATGCCTTATGAAGATAGTTTGAAGGAGCTCGGTCTCTTCTCCCTGGAGAGACGAAGGTTGAGAGGCGAACCTGATAGAGGTTTATAAAATGTTGAGAGGAATAGATAGGGTGGATTCTCGGAGGCTATTTCCCAGGGCTGAAATGGTCGCTACGAGAGGACACAGGTTTAAGGTGCTGGGAAGCAAGTACAGAGGAGATGTTAGGGGTAAGTTTTTCACTCAGAGGGTGGTGAGTGAGTGGAATCGGCTGCCGTCGGTGGTGGTAGAGGCGAGCTCGCTGGGGTCTTTTAAAGAGACTCCTGGATGAGTACATGGGATTTAATGGGATTGAGGGTTATAGATAGGCCTGGTGGGTAGGGATATGATCAGCGCAACTTGTGGGCCAAAAGGCCTGTTTGTGCTGTAGTGTTCTACATTCTATGTCCATTCCCTCCCCCTGCAGTATAAATATTTCCCACTTTCTATGCTTTTGGTTTTGATGAAGGGTCATCAAAACATCTCTCCTTCCAGACCTGCTGAGATTTTCCAGCATTTTCTCTTTGGGTTTAAAATTCTTAGTTCATCAGTTCAAAAGTTCCTGAGATATAGGAGCAGAATTAGGCCATTCGGCCCATTGAGCCCGCTCCGCCATTCCATCATGGCTGATATGCTCCCCGTCCCCATTTTCCTGCCTTCTCCCCTTAACCCTTTACCAAATCAAAAATGTCTAACTCCTCCTTAAATTTACTCACCCATTACCAGTTAAAAATGTTTAACTTCTCCTTAAATTTACTCACTTTGGAGTCGCAAATTCCACAGATTCACAGCCCTTTGGGAGAAGTAGTTTCCCTCCAATTCTGTTTTAAATTTGCCACCCCGTATCCTAACGCTGTGGCCTCTCGTCCTAGAATGTCCCAACAGTGGAAGCATCCGCTCACTTTATCCACAGTTTTTATCACCTTCAATATTTCAATTTGATCTCCCCTCACTCTTCTAAATTCCAGAGAATATTGGCCTACACTCTACAGCCTCTCTTCACACGAGCACCGAGTCATTGGCTCCTCTGATCAAGTAAGTAGATCTCTCCCCGTCCCCTCTGTCTGGGCCCCTCACAATTTCCCTCCCCTCGATCGAGTCTCCCCTCAGCCTCCTCTGTCCCAAGGAGCATAGCCCAAGCCAACCCAATCCCTGAACGCACAGACACACACTCGCACGCTCGCACTCGCACTCGCACGCTCGCACTCGCACGCTCACACTCGCACGCGCACACTCGCACGCGCACACTCGCACGCGCACACTCGCACGCGCACACTCGCACGCGCACACTCAGAAACAGGAGAAACCCACTTGACCTCCAGAACTGCTTTTGCCAGTCAATTCGATCCCACATTGCTGCAGGTTCCCAGTTCCGGGCAGCAACATCTTCTCTGTACCCTCTCGAGTGCATTACACCCTTTGCTATCCTGCCTTAGATGTAGAAACCAAAGTTATCCACGGGTGTGGTCTCATCCAAGCCTCCCCCGCCCCCACTCCATACTATTGCTAAGACCTCCTTCCTAATATAAAGACCAGTTGCCGTCTTAAAGTTTATTTATTCATGTTAACCACTGTGCCACCCTAGTGCTGAGGCTGGGTATCCCATCTTAATATTTTGTTAGTGTCATAAGGATTACATTAACGCTGCAATGAAGTTAGGCAAAAATCCCCTAGTCGCCACACTCTGGTGCCTGTTCGGGTACACCGAGGGAGAATTTGCATCTAACCGGCAAGTCTTTTGGAAACCGGAGCACCCGGAGAAAACCCACGCAGACATGGGGAGAATGTGCAGACTCCACACAGCTCAGGAATCGAACGCGGGTCCCTGGCGCTGTGAGGCGGCAGTGCTAACCCACTGTGCCACCGCGCCGTTGAAACTGTGAGTCCTACCTCTCTGTAGCAAGGACTCACAAATCCCTCTGAAATTGAGGTTTAAAAGTTTCTCACTATTTTTTTTGTTGGCTGCAGTGGGGTAGATAGAGAGAGAGAGAACCGGTAAGGAAAGTCAAACAGTTACCTGTCAGACACCGAACGTTTCACTCATCAGGTATTTCCATTGGATGCAGACTGTTACGGAAATTCTGGAGACAAGTTCGTCCAATTTAAACACTCCTGAGAATGGAAATAAAACTAAAAAGCTCAAAGCCATCACAAATTTTCTGAAGAATGTGGAAAATGCCTCCCACTTAATGGCTGCCGATGCGCTGAGGCTAGGAGAGATGAAGATAAAAACAAACATTCTAGGTAACTTTAAGAGGATGTAACAAAAAGTTATATTTGGGTAGGATTGGTGTAAAGGATGTGAGTGGAAAAAAACGCAGGGCTAATGTTTACTGATTCCCTTTCAAACCATCCCATAGACCCCACTCAAACCATCCCATAGGCCCCACTCAGACTATCCCATAGTGCCCCACTCAAACCATCCCATAGGCCCCACTCAGACTATCCCATAGTGCCCCACTCAAACCATCCCATAGGCCCCACTCAAACCATCCCACAGTGCCCCACTCAAACTATCCCATAGTGCCCCACTCAAATCATCCCATAGTGCCCCACTCAAACCATCCCATAGTGCCCCACTCAAACTATCCCATAGTGCCCCACTCAAACCATCCCACAGTGCCCCACTCAAACCATCCCACAGTGTCCCACTCAAACCATCCCATAGTGCCCCACTCAAACTATCCCAGAGTGCCCCACTCAAACCATCCCACAGTGCCCCACTCAAACCATCCCACAGTGTCCCACTCAAACCATCCCATAGTGCCCCACTCAAACTATCCCAGAGTGCCCCACTCAAACCATCCCATAGGCCCCACTCAAACCATCCCATAGTGCCCCACTCAAACCATCCCATAGGCCCCACTCAAACCACCCCATAGGCTCCACTCAAACCATCCCATAGGCCCCACTCAAACCATCCCATAGGCCCCACTCAAACCACCCCATAGGCTCCACTCAAACCATCCCATAGGCCCCACTCAAATCATCCCATAGTGCCCCACTCAGACTATCCCATAGTGCCCCACTCAAACTATCCCATAGTGCCCCACTCAAATCATCCCATAGTGCCCCACTCAAACCATCCCATAGTGCCCCACTCAAACCATCCCATAGGCCCCACTCAAATCATCCCATAGTGCCCCACTCAGACTATCCCATAGTGCCCCACTCAAACTATCCCATAGTGCCCCACTCAAATCATCCCACAGTGCCCCACTCAAACCATCCCACAGTGCCCCACTCAAACCATCCCACAGTGCCCCACTCAAACCATCCCACAGTGCCCCACTCAAACCATCCCATAGTGCCCCACTCAAACCATCCCATAGGCCCCACTCAAACCATCCCATAGTGCCCCACTCAAACCATCCCATAGGCCCCACTCAAACCATCCCATAGTGCCCCACTCAAACCATCCCACAGTGCCCCACTCAAACCATCCCATAGTGCCCCACTCAAACCATCCCACAGTGCCCCACTCAAACCATCCCATAGTGCCCCACTCAAACCATCCCATAGGCCCCACTCAAACCATCCCATAGTGCCCCACTCAAACCATCCCATAGGCCCCACTCAAACCATCCCATAGTGCCCCACTCAAACCATCCCATAGGCCCCACTCAAACCATCCCATAGTGCCCCACTCAAACCATCCCATAGGCCCCACTCAAACCATCCCATAGGCCCCACTCAAACCATCCCATAGTGCCCCACTCAAACCATCCCATAGGCCCCACTCAAACCATCCCATAGGCCCCACTCAAATCATCCCATAGTGCCCCACTCAGACTATCCCATAGTGCCCCACTCAAACTATCCCATAGTGCCCCACTCAAATCATCCCATAGTGCCCCACTCAAACCATCCCATAGTGCCCCACTCAAACCATCCCATAGTGCCCCACTCAAATCATCCCACAGTGCCCCACTCAAACCATCCCACAGTGCCCCACTCAAACCATCCCACAGTGCCCCACTCAAACCATCCCACAGTGCCCCACTCAAACCATCCCATAGTGCCCCACTCAAACCATCCCATAGGCCCCACTCAAACCATCCCATAGTGCCCCACTCAAACCATCCCATAGGCCCCACTCAAACCATCCCATAGTGCCCCACTCAAACCATCCCATAGGCCCCACTCAAACCATCCCATAGTGTCCCACTCAAACTATCCCACAGTGCCCCACTCAAACCATCCCATAGGCCCCACTCAAACCATCCCATAGGCCCCACTCAAACCATCCCATAGTGCCCCACTCAAACCATCCCATAGGCCCCACTCAAACCATCCCATAGGCCCCACTCAAATCATCCCATAGTGCCCCACTCAGACTATCCCATAGTGCCCCACTCAAACTATCCCACAGTGCCCCACTCAAACCATCCCATAGTGCCCCACTCAAACCATCCCATAGTGCCCCACTCAAACCATCCCATAGTGCCCCACTCAAATCATCCCACAGTGCCCCACTCAAACCATCCCACAGTGCCCCACTCAAACCATCCCACAGTGCCCCACTCAAACCATCCCACAGTGCCCCACTCAAACCATCCCACAGTGCCCCACTCAAACCATCCCACAGTGCCCCACTCAAACCATCCCACAGTGCCCCACTCAAACCATCCCACAGTGCCCCACTCAAACTATCCCATAGTGCCCCACTCAAACCATCCCATAGGCCCCACTCAAACCATCCCATAGGCCCCACTCAAACCATCCCATAGTGCCCCACTCAAACCATCCCATAGGCCCCACTCAAACCATCCCATAGGCCCCACTCAAACCATCCCATAGGCCCCACTCAAACCATCCCATAGTGCCCCACTCAAACCATCCCATAGGCCCCACTCAAACCATCCCATAAGCCCCACTCAAACTATCCCATAGTGCCCCACTCAAACTATCCCATAGTGCCCCACTCAAATCATCCCATAGTGCCCCACTCAAACTATCCCATAGTGCCCCACTCAAACTATCCCAGAGTGCCGCACTCAAACTATCCCATAGTGCCTCACTCAAACTATCCCATAGTGCCCCACTCAAACTATCCCAGAGTGCCCCACTCAAACTATCCCATAGGCCCCACTCAAACTATCCCATAGTGCCCCACTCAAATCATCCCATAGTGCCCCACTCAAATCATCCCATAGTGCCCCACTCAAATCATCCCATAGTGCCCCACTCAAACTATCCCATAGTGCCCCACTCAAACTATCCCATAGTGCCCCACTCAAACTATCCCATAGTGCCCCACTCAAACTATCCCAGAGTGCCCCACTCAAACTATCCCATAGTGCCCCACTCAAACTATCCCATAGTGCCCCACTCAAATCATCCCATAGTGCCCCACTCAAATCATCCCATAGTGCCGCACTCAAACAATCCCATAGTGCCCCACTCAAACCATCCCATAATGCTACTCTCAAACCATCCCACAATGCCTTTTAACCATCCCACAATGCCTCAATCAAACCATCTCACATCTCTCTGTCAAACCATCCTATTGTGCTTCACTCAAACTATTTCATAATGCCTCACTCAATCTATCCCATAATGCCTCCCTCAAGCCCACCATAATGCCTTACTCAACAACACAAAAACAGAACAGACTGCCCATCATTGCCCTTGATGGGATTTTGCGGTGTGCAAATGGTGGTGGGTGGAGGCATTCCGACATGGCATGGGATAAGGCAGGGTGGTGGGGGTGGGGGTGTGGGTGAATGCCCTTCGGAGAGTTGGTGTAGACTCGATGGGCCGAATGCCCTCCTTCTGCACTGTAGAGGGCGCAACAATTCTATGGCAACACCTCAGAAGAACGTCACTGGCCCCAAAGCCATTATGCTGGTCATTCTGAGATCGTCAACCCAAGTTCTTTCTCAGGGATTGAAAAGATCAAATTCATGAGTCTGGGAGTGGGGAAGGTGTCTGGATAGAAGGAGACAAATATCCAAAATGAAATTAATTTTAATAGAGACCAGGAGAAAGAGAGCAATGGAGGTAATAGTGATAATGTCTCTCAACTAATAATCCAAAGGCCTAACCGCGCTGGGGACGAGGATTAAAATTCCAGCAGGGCAGCGGGTTAAATGTAAATGAAGTTAATAAATCTGGAATGTGAAGCGAGTCTCGTGAACAGTCACCATGGCAACGATCATCAAGTGTCGTAAAAAGCCATCTTGTTCACAACTAGTGCCCTGGTGGAGAAGGAAATAGGGGAGATGGCGATATATTGGTATTGTCACTGGGCTAGTAATCCCGATACCCAGGGTAATTCTCTGGGGACCCGGGGTTCGAATCCCACGGCGGCATAAATTTGAACTCAATAGAAACAAGATCTGGATTAGGACGACCGTGAAACCACGGTCAACTGTGGTAAAAATCCAACTGGTTCACTGGTGTCCTTCAGGAAAGGAAATCTGGTCTGGTCTCTGGGTGCAAAGCAACTGAACTGTTTTAGTTCCCCCAGTTCAAGGGCATTTAGGGATGGGCTGATCCAGCCTGTAACTTCCAAGGAATAATTGCTCCCCCCCTTACCTGGTCTGGCCTACACCTGACTGCCTTGTCTCTTAACTGCCCCTCTGAAATAACCCAGCAAACCGCTCAGCTCAAGGGCAATTAAAGTTGGCGAACAAATATTGGGCCCAGCCAGCCATATGCCCACATCCCCGTAAGCTGGGAACAGAAACCTGGTACGAAGAGTTGTGAGAAGGGATGCACTGAGCTATCCGGGGCTACCTGAGACAGGTTAGGTCAGAGGGACGTTTCCCCTTGAGGAGGGAGACCAATAATCATGGGGCCTGATTGAGGGACCCAGCAGTGGAAAAGGAGGTGCCCATTCTCTGCCCCCCCCCCCACTCCCCTGCCTTCTCCCTCCCCCCCACATTTCCCATTTGCTTCCAATCACCCTTCCATCTAACCCCCAGATCCCTGACCCCTTCTCTGACCCAGGCCTGCATTACCGGCAGCTGCCATACCTCCCACGGTGGCGCTGCTGGGCACCGGTCAACCGGTTGGACTCTAACCTGGTGTTGCGAGACTCCTTAATTGTGTTGACCCCAGTCCAACCGCCGGCATCTCCCCGTCAATGGACAACTGCCAGACTGGTCCATAGCTCTCAGGCGGGCAGGATTTCACCCCCCTTCCCACCTCCCCCAGGTCCCTGATCCCCGGGGGAGAGGCCATGTTACCCAGTTGAGTGCCAACCAGGCCCTCAATGTGGCCTGCGTTCCCAAAAGGAGGTTGTCTCTCCAACGGTGAGTGAGAGTCCCCTCACCTCCATCACGTGGCCTTCCATTGTTCCCCGGATAAACAACATTCCAGATTAAATTACTGATGAAGGGAATGGAGTGAGTTTCTTTTTATTCATTCATGGGCGTCGTTGGCTGGGCCAACATTTATTGCCCGTCCCTAGTTGCCCCTCAGTTGAGAGCCAAACCGTATGGAGTCAGATGTAGTCTGACAACGCCAGGTTTAAGTCCACCACTTTAACCTAGTGTTGTCAGACTTCCTACTGTGTTTACCCCAGTCCCACGCCGGCATCTCCACATCATGAGTCGCAAGTAGGCCAGACCGGGTAAGGACGGCAGATTCCCTTCCCCGAAGGGACATTAGTGAACTGGACGATTTTTATCCGATATGCTCAAGTTCTTTAAAATCGAATTCAAATTCTTCCATGGCGGGGTTCGAATCCGGGTCTCCCAGTTTCCTGGATTAGTAGTGTAGCGATGATACCACTAGGCCATCGCCTCTTTTAACGTGGAGTGGGTTAACTGGAGGGTAAACGGAGAGGTGATTATCTGGTATCATCGCTGTCTGTTATGTGTCCCATGAGTGAAGTTAAAAGAAAATGTGCTATCGTGGACAGGTTGGATATTTGTCTCAGCGTTTCCATGCTGCAGTGTGTCTCGAAACAAAGCCCCACCATTTCTGCTTGATTCTGCTTTCCAGAGCTGACTGTCCAGGCATCGCCAATAGAGATCGATGAAAAGGCGATCGCGCAGTTAACAACAGCCACGACGAAAACCATGTTGCCTTGGATTGCGGTGAAAGGAAGCCAAACATCCGGTAATGTTGACTCCTCCTGTGCATGTCAATCGTCTGCGGGTAAAGCCACGTAACTGAAGCGAGGTTGCTCCCAGTTGGCCCCACTGGGGCTTTGTAGATCCGGGTTCACCTAACGTCCCTCTGGGGAAGGAAATCTGCCGTCCTTCCCCCCGGTCTGGCCTACATGTGACTCCAGAGGCACAGCCGATGTGGTTGATTCTCAACTGCCCCTCCAAAGGACGGGCAATAAATGTGTGCCAATAAGGAGTTGGTGAATTAAGAGAGCGGTAAGGGTTCGCGGCCACAGGGAATGGCGTGAGGGGAAGTAGTTATGGAGAAGCCGGTTAAGGACGTGGGGAGAAATGGATAGAAGAGCGTGTTGATGGAGAGGAAACAGGCACAAGTGAGTAGATATACTGCCGTGGACAGTTCAGGCTATTGAGTTGGATTCATTCATGGGATATGGGTGTTACTGGCTGGGCCAGCATTTATTGCCCATCCCTAGTTGCCCCTTGAGAAGGTGGTGATGAGCCGCCTTCTTGAATTGCTGTTCTGTGGGGTTGACCCACCATGCCGTTAGGGAGGGAATTCCAGGATTTTGACCCAGCCACTGCGAAGGAACGGCCGATATATTTCCAATTCAGGATGGTGAGTGGTTTGGAGGGGGACTTGTGGGTGGTGGTTTTCCCCATGTATCTGCTGCCCTTGTCCTTCTAGATGGAAACGGTTCAACTCTGGATCTGTACAGAATCAAAATGTTCTCCCTGTGCCTGCGTGGGTTTCTTCCGGGTGCTCCGGTTTCCTCCCACACGCCAAAACTGTGCGGATTGGCCGTGCTAAATTGACCCTTAGTGCCCCAAGATATAGAGGTCAGGGTGATCAGAGGGGTAAATATGTGGTAAGCCTGGGTAAGAGTTGGTGCGGACCTATTGGGCCGAATGGCCTCCTTCTGCCCTGTAGGGATTCTATGAATGATGATTAGGGTGGCACAGTGGGTTGGCACTGCTGCCTCACAGCACTAGGGCTCTGGGTTCGATTCCTGGCCTTGGCTCACTGTCTGTGGGGAGTCTGCACATTCTCCCCGTGTCTGCATGGGTTTCCTCCAGTTCCCCCCACCTCCCCGCAGCACTCCAGCGGGTTAGGTGGATTGGCTGTGATAAATTGCCCCTTAGTGTGGGACTAGGTGGGATAGGGCCTGGGTGGGATTGTGGTCAGTGCAGACTCGATGGGCCGAATGGCCTCCTTCTGCGCTGTAGGGGTTCGATGAATGATCGTCCACCTGTTAAGATTTCACCTGGGGAGAAACTGGGGTCAACTGAAGCTTGATCTGCCTTTCTGAATTAACCCTGTCGATGTGCGCCCAACTTGCAGGAATAGTTTCGATTGCTACCATCGTGTTGAATGGTACGGTGTCGGGGATGGATGTGGGGCTCGAAGGTAATAAGGAGGCAATCAAAGCAAGTTTATCAACTGACATTTTAACAGTGACAATCAGCAGTCTGAAGAGAGGTGCTCTCAAAAAACCAGTCATGTTAACCTTCATACTGCAGCAGGTAGGTCACCCTATTCCCTCCATTGAGAAAGAATAGTTATATTCTGCTGGTGTGACCGTTGGCCCATCTATTACTGTGAGGTATCAAACTCAGGACATGGATAGGAATGCATAGGGTTAGATACAGAGTAAATCTCCCTCTACACTGTCCCCCCATCAAACACTCCCAGGACAGGTACAGCATAGGGTTAGATACAGAGTAAAGCTCCCTCTACACTGTCCCCCATCAAACACTCCCAGGACAGGTACAGCATAGGGTTAGATACAGAGTAAAGCTCCCTCTACACTGTCCCCCATCAAACACTCCCAGGACAGGTACAGCATGGGGTTAGATACAGAGTAAAGCTTCCTCTACACTATCCCCCCATCAAACACTCCCAGGACAGGTACAGCACAGGGTTAGATACAGAGTAAAGCTCCCTCTACACTGTCCCCCCATCAAACACTCCCAGGACAGGTACAGCACGGGGTTAGATACAGAGTAAAGCTCCCTCTACACTGTCCCCCATCAAACACTCCCAGGACAGGTACAGCATGGGGTTAGATACAGAGTAAAGCTCCCTCTACACTGTCCCCCCATCAAACACTCCCAGGACAGGTACAGCACGGGGTTAGATACAGAGTAAATCTCCCTCTACACTGTGCCCCATCAAACACTCCCAGGACAGGTACAGCATGGGGTTAGATACAGAGTAAAGCTCCCTCTACACTGTCCCCCCATCAAACACTTCCAGGACAGGTACAGCACGGGGTTAGATACAGAGTAAATCTCCCTCTACACTGTCCCCCCATCAAACACTTCCAGGACAGGTACAGCACGGGGTTAGATACAGAGTAAATCTCCCTCTACACTGTCCCCCATCAAACACTCCCAGGACAGGTACAGCATGGGGTTAGATACAGAGTAAATCTCCCTCTACACTGTCCCCATCAAACACTCCCAGGACAGGTACAGCACGGGGTTAGATACAGAGCAAGTCTCCCTCTACACTGTTCCCCCATCAAACACTCCCAGGACAGGTACAGCACGGGGTTAGATTTAGACCATCTTTACACTGTCCCCTCCCAAGAGGTTAGATGGACTAGCCATGATAATATGTGAGGTAAACACAGTAAGAAGTGAGTGAGGCGTTCCCACTCACGTGACAAAGGGGCAGAGCCCCGAAAGCTAGCGGCTTTTGCTACCAAATAAGCCAGCTGGACTTAACCTGTTGTTGTGAGACTTCTTACTGTCTTTACCCCAGTCCAACGCCGGCATCTCCACAAACATGTGAAGTGAGAGGGATAGGACAGGGTGTGTTGGGTCTCGGTGGAGAGTTGGTGCAGACTCGATGGGCTGAATGGCCTTCGTCCTCATCGTGGGGATTCTATGGATTAGACTGGGTAGTTCTTTCTGGATGGCACAGAAGCAATGGGCCAAATGGCCTCTTTCTGTGTTCGAAAAGGCAATGATTTATCTACAGTTAACAATGCGAGGGAGGACGGGGTAGAAACTTGCTGTCTGGGGCAGACGAAGGTGGGTTTGGAAAGAAGTAAGAAAGACAGAGAGTAATGATGGGATCTGCGACTCTGATATTCTCCATCTGCAGCAGCTAATCCTCACCGCAGTGTTGCTTTCTCTTGTTTTTGTGCAGACCAGGTTCTCGGATCAGCTGCCAGTGTGTGTCTACTGGGAAAGCAATGAGAACGGGACGGGCTGGCAGACTGAGGGATGCTTTTTGAAGAGTGTGAACGGGAGTCTGGTAGTTTGCCAGTGCGAGCACCTGACCAGCTTTGCCGTGCTCCTCGCCACCACTCCGATCCCGGTACGACCTATCGCTCTCTGGTGTTACGCTAAAACAGTAAAATCTGCCTCAGCTTGGAGGGGAATAAAACCAAGGCCATTGTGCTTTCCTATTTGCCGTCCTTTGGAGTGGCACAGTGGGTTAGCACTGCTGCCTCGCAGCGCCAGGGTCCCGGGTTCGGTTCCCGGCTTGGGTCACTGAGAGTGCGGAGTCTGTACATTCTCCCCGTGTCTGCGTGGGTTTCCTCGGGGTGCTCTGGTTTCCTCCCACAAAGACTTGTTGGTTAGATGGATTGGCCGTGCTAAATTCTCCCAGGCCCCGGAGTGTGGCGACTAGGGGATTTTCACATTCACTTCATTACAGTGTTAATGTAAAGCCACTTGTGACTAATGAGTAAACTTAATTTGCAAAAAACACTGCCAAAACATTGAATGTATTCAAGAGGCGGCTGGATATAGCACTTGGGGTGAATGGGATCAAAGGTTACGGGGAGAAAGCAGGATTAGGCTATTGAGTTGGACAATTAGCCATGATCGTGGTGAATAGCAGAGCAGGCTCGAGAGGCTGAATGGCCTCCTCCTGCTCCTACCTTCTAGGTTTCTATGTTGTCTGGGGAAGGATGGCCTTGCTATAGAGGGAGAGCAGCAAAGGCTTACCAGGCTGATTCCTGCATGTTTGCAATGCTTTTTGTCAATCGTTGCTCAGTGACAGCTCACTGATATCAGATGCATCTACTGCGGTACAGAAGTATGTAAAATGGGCAGCACGGTAGCACAGTGGGTTAGCACTGCTGTTTCACAGCTCCAGGGTCCGGGGTTCGATTCCCGGCTCGGGTCACTGTCTGTGTGGAGTTTGCACATTCTCCCCATGTTTGCGTGGGTTTCCTCCGGGTGCTCCGGTTTCCTCCCACAGTCCAAAGATGTGCGGGTTAGGTTGATTGGCCATGCTAAGAAATTGCCCCTTAGTGTCCAGGGATGTGTAGGTTAGAGGGATTAGTGGGTATAGTATGGGGGTAGGGCCTGGGTGGGATTGTGTTCGGTGCAGACTCGATGGGCCGAAGGGCCTCTTTCTGCACTGTAGGGTTTATATGATTCCTGGGATAGCAGGCCAGTCAGATGGGGAGAGATTAAGTTGGGTAGGATTGTCTTCATTGGAGTTTTAAAGGAAAGTTCAAGTTTATTTATTAGTCATAAATAAGGCTTACATTAACACTGCAATGAAGTTACTGTGAAATTCCCCTAGTCACCACCACCCAGCGCCTGTCTGGATCAATGCACCCTGAGTGAGAGGGGAATCTCATAGAAATTTATAAAATTCTAACAAGGTTAGACAGGATAGATTCAGAAAGATGGTGGGGAGAGTCCAGAACTAGGGGGTCACAGTTTGAGGATAAGGGATAAACCTTTTAGAACTGAGGTGAGGAGAAATTTCTTCACCCAGAGGGTGGTAAATGTGTGGAATTCACCCCTACAGAAAGTAGCTGAGGCACAAGCCTTTGGAGCACTGCTCCTTCATCACTCATCTTATGAAGGGGCAATGCTCTGAAAGCTTGTGCTACCAAATAAACCTGTTGGACTTTAACCTGGTGTTGTGAGACTTCTTACTGTGTTTCCCCCAGTCCAACGCCGGCATCTCCACATCATGCTTTCTATGGAAGAGGATGGGAGGGTGTGGTCAGTAGGATAATTGTGGACAGTTAATTCCCACAGTTGGGAATGGGGCAGCTGAGGGAAGGAAGGCAAGAGTGAAAGATGGATCGTGTGGAGGTGGCGGAAGCAGAATACTGGAATAAGTCTAACAAAAATTGTTCCCGGTTTAGAGCAGGAAACAGTATCGGAAAGTCATCAACTTGGCGGAATTGGTGAGGGAAGAGTGGGAGGGCGCTTCCTGAGAGCTGAAGCGAAGAAAGTTCCTCAGGCCCCAGCAAATCATAGAATCCTACAGTGCAGAAGGAGGCCATTTGGCCCATCGGGTCTGCACCGCCCACCCAGGCCACATCCCCACAACTCCACACATTTATCCTGCTGGTTCATAGCATGGCCAATCCACCTAACCTGTACATCTTTGGACACTAAGGGGCAATTTAGCATGGCCAATCCACCTAACCTGTACATCTTTGGACACTAAGGGGCAATTTAGCATGGCCAATCCACCTAACCTGCACGTCTTTGGACACTAAGGGGCAATTTAGTATGGCCAATCCACCTAACCTGCACATCTTTGGACACTAAGGGGCAATTTAGCATGGCCAATCCACCTAACCTACACATCTTTGGACACTGAAGGGCAATTTAGCATGGCCAATCCACCTAACCTGCACATCTTTGGACACTGAAGGGCAATTTAGCATGGCCAATCCACCTAATCTGCACATCTTTGGACACTGAAGGGCAATTTAGCATGGCCAATCCACCTAACCTGCACATCTTTGGACACTGAAGGGCAATTTAGCATGGCCAATCCACCTAATCTGCACATCTTTGGACACTGAAGGGCAATTTAGCATGGCCAATCCACCTAACCTGCACATCTTTGGACACTGAAGGGCAATTTAGCATGGCCAATCCACCTAACCTGCACATCTTTGGACACTAAAGGGCAATTTAGCATGGCCAATCCACCTAACCTGCACATCTTTGGACACTAAAGGGCAATTTAGCATGGCCAATCCACCTAACCTGCACATCTTTGGACACTAAAGGGCAATTTAGCATGGCCAATCCACCTAACCTGCACATCTGTTGGAGGAAACTGGAGCACCCGGAGGAAACCCACGCAGGCACGGGGAGAGTGTGCAGACTCCGCTCACACAGTGACCCGAGCTGGGAATTGATCCTGGCGCTGTGAGGCAGCAGTGCTAACTGGGAAGTGGGAGCGTTGCAGACAGAGGGTGGGAAGACACTGGAAAAGGCAGGGGGAGGGGGGGTGAAATTTGCAGTTTATATTGGAAGAAACCAGTCTGGTGGGACAGAAATGGGTGGAATCGGTTAGTGGGATTTTACAGTATCTCTGCCACAATAGCTGTTCCCAGCTCCATTCTGGTTAGGGGGCCTGGAAAGAAAGGCGGGTTAAAATTCTGGAAAGAAATTCCCCTCGGTGTACCCGAACAGGCGCCAGAGTGCGGCGACTAGGGGATTTTCACAGTACCTTCATTGCAGTGTTAATGTAAGCCTACTTGTAACGCTAATAAACAAACTTCAAACTTGTGAACCATAAGTTAGGAGACCCTGAAGGGAATATCTCTGGATAGCAATTAAAATGTTCCTTTAGACAATGAAGAAAGACAGACGGGTTTGCTTGGCAGTAAGAAAGGCGATTTGCCACTTTCCAGGAAGGATGTGGAGGCTCTGGAGAGGTGCAGAAGAGGTTTAACAAGATGCTACCTAGTTTGGAGGATAGGAGTTATGAGGGGAGTCTGGACAAACTAGGATGAAGGCAAAATACTGCTGGAATCGGAATCAAAAACGGAAAATGTGGGAAAAACTCAGCAGGTCTGACAGGATCTATAGAGAGAGAACAGAACCAACGTTTTGAGTCTAGATGCCCCTGTGTCAGAGCTTTGACTTGTTGAGTTTCTCCAGCCTTTTCGGGATAAACTAGGATTGTTTTCTCTGGAACGTCGGAGGCTGATAGAGTCATAGAGGTTTACAGCATGGAAACAGGCCCTTCGGCCCAACTTGTCCATGCCTCCCTTTGTTTAAACCTCTGAGCTAGTCCCAATTGCATTTGGCCCATATCCCTCTATACCCATTGTACCCACGTAAGTGTCTAAATGTTTTTTTAAAAGACAAAATTGTACCCGCCTCTATTATTGCCTCTGGCAGCTCATTCCAGACACTCACCACCCTCTGTGTGAAAAAAATTGCCCCTCTGGGCCCTTTCGTATTTCTCCTCTCTCACCTTAAACCTGTGCCCTCTAGATTTAGACTCCCCTGCCTTTGGGAAAAGACATTGACTATCTATCTGATCTGTGCCCCTCATTATCTTATAGACCTCTATAAGATCACCCCTCAGCTTCCTACGCTCCAGGGAAAAAAGTCCCAGTCTATCCAGCCACTCCTTAACCATCAAGTCCCAGTAACATCCTAGTAAATCTTTTCTGCACTCTTTCTAGTTTAATAATGTCCTCTCTATAATAGGGTGACCAGATTGGTATACGGTATTCCAAGTGATAGAAGTCTATAAAATTATGAGTGGCATAGATAGGTTGGCAGTCAGAATCTTTATTCCCAGAGTCTAATACTGGGGGAACACACTTCAGGTGTTCAAAGGGTAAGTTTTTTGACACAGAGAGTGGTAGGATTCTGGAACTCACTGCCAGGGGTGGTGGAGGCAGACACGATAGGGGTGTTTAAGGAGCTTTTAGATAAGGTAAAAAGTCTGACAACACCAGGTTTTAGTCCAACCTATTTATTTGATAATATACTCACAAGCTTTCGAGGGACACCCTCTTCGTCAGGTGAATGGAGAGTTCGAGAGTTCTCTCCATTCACCTGACGAAGAGGGTGTCCCTCGAAAGCTTGTGAGTATATTATCAAATAAATAGGTTGGACTAAAACCTGGTGTTGTCAGACTTTTTACTGTGTTTACGCCAGTCCAACGCCAGCATACCCACATCATGACTTTTAGATAAGCACATGAATATGCAGTGTACAGAGGGATATAGATCAAGGGCAGGCAGAAGGGATTAGTGCGTCATGTTCGACGCAACATCGTGGGTCAAAGGACCTGTTCCTGTGCTGTACTGTTCCATGTTCTATTAGGGAAGGGGTGGAGGGGGGGATGAACAGAGAATGTCAGGGGACCCCTGTGTCCATGCGAGGGGGGTCCTGAGAAGCCTTGCGGTCAGTAACAGTTTTCATAATGCTGATTTTTGTGTCAGTGATGGGGAATTCAAGAGGTGGGAAGACTGGGGAGGCTCGTACTGTTCCATCTCGGCAAGGTATTTCCTACGTTTCAATTTCACTCCCACGGAAAGCAGTTGAGGCCAAAACCTTGTGTGATTTCGAGGAGGAATTAGAACATAGAACATTCCAGTGCAGTACAGGCCCTTCGGCCCTCGATGTTGCGCCAACCAGTGGAACCAATCTAATGACCCTCTAACCTAAACTATTCCAATGTTATCCATACGCCTATCCACTGACCATCTGAACGCCCTTAAAGTTGGCGAGTCCACAACTGCTGCAGGCAGGGCATTCCACGCCCTTACTACCCCCTGAGTAAAGAACCTACCTCTGACATCCGTCCTATCGCCCCTCAATTTAAAGCTACGTCCCCCCGTGTTAGCCATCACCATCCGAGGAAAAAGGCTCTCACTGTCCACCCTATCTAATCCTCTGATCATCTTGTATGCCTCAATTAGGTCACCTCTTAACCTTCTTCTCTCTAACGAAACTAATCCTTTCCTCATAAGACCTTCCCACCATACCGGGCAACATCCTGGTAAACCTCCTCTGCACCCTTTCCAATGCCTCCACATCTTTCTTATAATGCGGCGACCAGAACTGTACGCAATACTCCAAGTGCGGCCGCACCAGAGTTTTGTACAGTTGTAACATGACCTCACGGCTCCGAAATTCAATCCCTCTACCAATAAAAGCTAACACACCGTACGCCTTCTTAACAACCTTCTCAACCTGGGTGCCAACTTTCAGGGATCTATGCACACGTACCCCGAGATCTCTCTGCTCGTCAACACTACCAAGAGTGTTTCCATTAGCCCTATATTCTGTACTCCTGTTACTCTTACCAAAGTGAATCACCTCACACTTTTCCGCATTAAACTCCATTTGCCACCTCGTAGGTATGGCTGTTGGGCCTAAAGGGATGAAGAGATATGAGGGGAAGAAGGTGGGATCAGGATATTGAATTTGATGATATATATAAATTATATAGATTTATATAGATGATCTGGAGGAGGGAACCGAGTGTAGGGTGTCGAAATTTGCTGATGACACCAAAATTGGTGGAAAGGCAAATTGTGTGGAGGGTGTGGAGAGTCTGCAGAAGGATCTAGATAGGCTGGGCGAATGGGCCAGGAAATGGCAAATGGAATTTAATGTTGGCAAGTGTGAGGTGGTCCACTTTGGTAGGAATAATGGTAGGAAGGATTATTACTTACGTGGCAAAAAACTGCAGCAGGCGGCGGTGCAGAGGGACCTCGGGGTCCTTGTGCATGAGTCGCAAAAACCCAGCTTGCAGGTGCAGCAGGTGGTCAGGAAGGCGAATGGGATGCTGGCCTTCATCGCGAGGGGGATTGAATATAAAAGTAGGGAGGTCTTGCTGCGGCTGTATAGGGCATTGGTGAGGCCGCAGCTGGAGTACTGTGTGCAGTTTTGGGCGCCGTACTTACACAAGGATATTTTGGCCTTGGAGGGAGTGCAGAGGAGGTTTACTAGGCTGATACCGGAGTTGAGGGGGTTGAGCTATGAGGAGAGGCTGAATAAACTGGGCTTGTACTTGTTAGAGTTTAGAAGAATGAGGGGAGATCTCATTGAGACGTATAAGATGATGAATGGGATGGATAGGATAGAGGTGGAGAGACTCTTCCCGCTCAGAAAGGACAGTAGGACTAGAGGGCACAGCCTCAAGATAAAGGGGGGGCGGTTTAGAACGGAGTTGAGGAGGAACTTCTTCACTCAAAGGGTGGTGAATCTCTGGAATTCTCTGCCCGTTGAGGTGGTGGAGGCTACCTCGCTAAATATTTTTAAGACGCGGGTTGATGGGTTTTTGATAAGAGAGGGGATTAAGGGTTATGGGGAGAGGGCGGGAAAGTGGAACTGAGCAGCGACAGATCAGCCATGATCTTATTGAATGGCGGGGCAGGCTCGAAGGGCTAGATGGCCTACTCCTGCTCCTATTTCTTATGTTCTTATGATGATCAAAATGAATGGTGGAGCAGGCTCAAAGGGCTGGATGGCCTCCTCACGCTTCCGGGTTTCCATGTTTAAAATCTTCGGCTGTCAATCTTCCCACTGAGCTCAGACTAGGAATACAACCTGGGAGTTTCAGTTGCTTGCCGGGGGTAAGATGTGGCTCGATCTCTGGGTCACCGCCACTGTCTGTGCGGACTCTGCACCTTCTCCCCGGGGTTTCCTCCGGGTGCTCCTGTTTCCTCCCGAAAGACGTGCCGGTGAGGGTGGGTCGGCCGTGCTAATTCCTCCCTCAGTGTACCCGAACAGGAGTGCGGGCGACTCGGGGATTTTCACAGTAACTTCACTGCGGTGTTAATGTAAGCCTTACTTGTGACAAGTGCTAAATGTTAAACCCTGTCTGCCTCTCTGCCACATTAATCTCTGCTCTCTCTCTCCCTCTCCCTCCTCCAGCCTGCCGATGAAAAGAACCTGGAAAAAATCACCTACGTCGGAACGGCGCTGTCGTTGGTCTGCCTCCTGCTCTCTCTCATCGCCTTCTTCTTCTGCCGTTCGACAGACAACGTTCGAATCACCATCCACACGCACCTGAGCCTGACCCTCTTCCTGGCTGAAATCTTGTTCATCATCGACTTTGATAAACGCGCCCATTGGGTATGCCCTTTGACACTTTACCGTGAGCTGTATCTCCCCCCAGAACAGTCTGTGTTGGTGTTCTCCCAGTGCAGCGCGGGGCTGGGGTTTGGGTGGGGGGAGGGTGCTGCTTTGTCTCACTGTTAAGATCGTGGGTGAGACTCTCCAGCCTCCCGTAGAAACACAGAACCCTTCCAAGTGCAGAAGGAGGCCATTCGGCCCGTCGGGTCTGCACCGACAACAATCCCACGCAAGCTCTATCCCCGCCCGGATACCCTGCCTCTACTGCTGGGAGCCTAGACCTCTATAAGATCACCGCTCCAGAGGAAAGAAGTCCCCAGTCTCTCCAGCCTCTCCTTATTAACTCAAGTCTCAGTAACATCCTAGTAAATCTTTACGACGCTCTTTCTAGTTTAGTAATTGATCTCATTTATCCGGCTTGGATCAACGTCTGTGGGAGTTTGCGCATTCTCCCCGTGCTTGCGTGGGTTTTCTCCGGGTGCTCCGGTTCCCCCCCACAACCCAAAAACGTGCTTTTTAGGCTGATTGGTGTCAATACATTGTCCCTGAATTGGATCTCCCTTAATCTGGCGTTCATATAATTCCCTAAATTCCCACCCCCTTTATTGCAGAGTTCCACTACAGGAAGACAAAACTTGTTGACGATCGAAGAAAGGCTTGAATAAGGCACTCACTGAGTGTTAAAATGGGCGGCACGGGCTTGGAAGGCCGAGTGGCCTGTTTCCTGTGCTGTGTTGTTCTTTGTTCTATAATAGGGTAACCGGAATGATCCATTTGAGCAGGTGGTCAGGAAGGCGAATGGGATGCTGGCCTTCATAGCGAGGGGGATTGAATATAAAAGTAGGGAGGTCTTGCTGCAGCTGTATAGGGCATTGGTGAGGCCGCAGCTGGAGTACTGTGTGCAGTTTTGGGCGCCGCACCTGCGCAAGGATATTTTGGCCTTGGAGGGAGTGCAGAGGAGGTTTACTAGGCTGATACCGGAGTTGAGGGGGTTGAGCTATGAGGAGAGGCTGAATAAACTAGGCTTGTACTCGTTAGAGTTTAGAAGAATGAGGGGAGATCTCATTGAGACGTATAAGATGATGAATAGGATGGATAGGATAGAGGTGGAGAGACTCTTCCCGCTCAAAAAAGACAGGAGGACTAGGGGGCACAACCTCAAGATAAAGGGGAGGCGGTTTAGAACGGAGTTGAGGAGGAACTTCTTCACTCAAAGGGTGGTGAATCTCTGGAATTCTCTGCCCGTTGAAGTGGTGGAGGCTGCCTCGCTAAATATTTTTAAGAAGCGGGTTGATGGGTTTTTGATAAGAGAGGGGATTAAGGGTTATGGGGAGAGGGCGGGAATGTGGAACTGAGCCACGACAGATCAGCCATGATCTTATTGAATGGCGGGGCAGGCTCGAAGGGCCAGATGGCCTACTCCTGCTCCTATTTCTTATGTTCTTATGTTCTTATTTTATTCCAAGTGATAGAAGTCTATAAAATTATAGATAGCGTTGGCAGTCAGAATCTTTTTATCCCTGATCCCACCTTCCCCCCTCCCCACCATGTCCCTCGATCCCTTTAACCTCAAGAGCGATATCTAATTGCTCCCCGAAATCACACAACGTTTTGGCCTCAACTGCTTTCCGCAGGAGTGAAATCGAAACATCCGGAAATGCCTTGCCCATTCTCCCCACCTCCCAGTGCCTCATGCTCGGCACGACCTCACGGGCCACGCTCCGGCGCCTGTTCGGGTACTCTGAGGGAGAATTTAGTACGGCCTTTGACCTCACACATCCCGGACACCAGACGCCAATTTAGCGCGTCGCGTCAACCTAACCGGCAACCAAAAGAGAAAATGCTGGAAGATCTCGGCAGGTCTGGCAGGAGAGAGAAGAGCTGACGTTTCGAGTCCAGGGCGACCCTTGCTGAGTTTCGACAAAGGGTTCAAAATGTGGGCTTCTTGTTTTTGGTGCTGCCAGACCTGCTGGGATTTTCCAGCACTTCCTCTTTCGAAACTCACTGACTCAGGAGGAACTTGCTTCCTTTGTGTGAAGCGCAGGTGCTCGCTGACATGTTGTCCTAACCCCATCCTGTGGAATGTATGACTCTTTCAGGATTTGTGTAAAGCCGTTGCCATTATTCTCCATTACCTGTTCCTGGCGTGTTTCGTCTGGATGTTTCTAGAAGGAGTCCAGCTTTACCTCATGGTCGTGAAGGTCTTTCATTCCAGAAGCCTCCGGCGGAAGTATTTGTACCTGTGTGGCTATGCTGCACCTCTGGTCATCGTTGCAGTTACTGCAGCAGTCAACCTTCAAGCTTATGGAACAGAAAATCAGTAAGTACGACACTGTCCTCTTTGAGCTATGTATTTAAGACAGCCATCTCTCACAGTTGCGCTCCTTCCTGTTACTATTTGAAGATAGAACGTCACAAATGTTGAATCAAATTGGTCCTACCCTTCCTCCTGTCTGGGGGGCACTCGTCCAATCACATCGCTGGGATTTGACCATTGACTGTTGGCAACTGGTACATCAAGGTGTTATCACAGAATCCCTGTAGTTCAGGACAGGCCATTCAGCCCATCGGTCTGCACCAGTTTTCTGGCAGAGTACCTTCTCCAGGCCCTCTTCCCTCCTATCCCCATAACCCCACACATGGCCAATCCACCTAACCTGCATATCTTTGGACACTAAGGGGCAATTTAACATGGCCAATCCACCTAACCTGCATATCTTTGGACATTAAGGGACAATTTAACATGGCCAATCCACCTAACCTGCACATCTTTGGATACTAAAGGACAATTTAGCATGGCCAATCCACCTAACCTGCACATCTTTGGACACTAAGGGACAATTTAGCATGGCCAATCCACCTAACCTGCATATCTTTGGACATTAAGGGACAATTTAACATGGCCAATCCACCTAACCTGCACATCTTTGGATACTAAAGGACAATTTAGCATGGCCAATCCACCTAACCTGCACATCTTTGGACACTAAGAGACAATTTAGCATGGTCAATCCACCTAACCCGCACACCTTTGGACACTAGGGGGCAATTTAGCATGGCCAATCCACCAAACCTACACATTGTTGGACATTAAGGGGCAATTTTGCATGGCCAATCCACCTAACCTGCACATCTTTGGACACTAAGGAGAAATTTAGCGTGATCAATCCACTTAACCTGCACATTATGGGACACTAAGCGGGGATTTAGCATGGTCAAGCCACTTAACCTGCATGTCTTTGGACTGCGGGAGGAAACCGGAGCACCTGGAGGAAACCCATGCAGACACAGGGAGAATGTGCAGACTCTGCACGGACAGTGACCCGAGGCTGGAATTGAACCCAGGACCCTGGCGCTGTGAGGCAGCAATGCTAACCCACTGTGTCACCATGCTGTGCTCTTTTTGCTTACTGAAGTAAGGGAAGCAAGATGGTGAGTGAGAATATTTGGGGTTTGGCCATGGTGTCAGTACTGATTTGCTGGTTTGTATTGGGTTACTGAAAGATGGAATGGAGAGTTGGAATGCTTGCGCTATCATCTGAAAGGACCTTGGCATTTAGTAACATGGGGTATTGACATGATTGGTCGAAAAATATGGATTGATTATTAAAAGTTTCCTGATTATAGCAATAAAAAGCAAGAACTGCCCAAGTACCAATAAAGACCACATCCTATCCATATATCACACAGTCTAGACATGGTCCATATGTCACACAGTCTAGACATTGTCCATATATCATACAGTCTAGACATTGTCCATATGTCACACAGTCTAGACATTGTCCATATATCACACAGTCTAGACATTGTCCATATGTCACACAGTCTAGACATTGTCCATATATCATACAGTCTAGACATTGTCCATATGTCACACAGTCTAGTCATTGTCCCTATATCACACAGGCTAGACATTGTCCATATATCATGAATCTCAACACCATCCATATATCACACAGACGTGACACTGTACATCTATAATACACAGATTAGGTACTGTCCGTATATCTATGTATGGACACTCACATAGATCCTGTCCGTATATCACACTCACATAGATCTATCGCTTTATCACACACAGATTACATAGTTTCAGCTTTATCCCTTGGACTACACTCTTGCTAGGATTAGTTGTGTTGTCCTCATAGAATTGTAGAATCCCTACAGTGTGGAAGGAGGCCATTCGGCCCATTGAATCTGCACTGATCACAAGCCAACCCACGCACTATCCCTGTAACCCCACATATTTACTCACTAATGATCTGAGGGTCAATTTAGCAAGGCCAATCAACCTAATCCGGACACCTTTCAGACTGTGGGGAGAAATGGGGAATCCGGAGGAAACCCACGCAGACACGGGGAGAACGTGCAGGCTCCGCGCAGACAGTGACCCAAGGCCAGAATCGAACCCGGGTCCCTGGCAGCAGTGCTAACCACCCTGTGCCGCTCCGTGTCCTCATTTGCCATCTCCGTCCAAAGGTGGAAAGAGGGGATGCTGGCATGAACTATCCAGGGGTGGCTCCGAAAATCTGTCCTCGTAATCATAGCCAAAACATCATCCTGGACCTCAGGGTGGTGGTGAAATCCAGTTAAATCGTGCTGTCGGGAGCAGTGTTCAGGAATTGTGAGCGTGTGTTTGGTTGCATGGAACAGTTGAACGAGAAGTTTTATACTGTAACTAAAATTGTCAATGACTATCCAACTAGAACATGATTTGTAATGTCTCTTTCACCCCCCAGCTGCTGGTTGAGCCTGGAATCTGGATACATCTGGGCTTTCCTTGGTCCAGTCTGTGTAATCCTTGGGGTAAGATCCACGTCGTAAATCCCAAACATCTCGTACACTTGTGGTCCAGCAAATGGGAGCCTTCTGCTGGCAAGCAAAGTCCAACTGCCGCATCCGGGAGACTCTTTCTCACAGCCTTCCAGAAGGCTGGAAAAGTTGAGGGTGGTTCTCCCAGTGCCTTGGGTTAATATTTCTCCCTCGTTCAACATCTGTTGATCTTGTAACATAAGCCCCTTGAACCTGCTCCGCCACTCATTGGATTGTCAGAAGCTTTCTCCCAGGGTGGAAGAGTCAATTACTGGGGGGGGTGGGGGGGACACAGGTTTACGGTGCGTGGGCCAAAGTTTAAAGGGGATGTACGAGGCAAGTTTTTTGACGCAGAGGGTGGTGGGTGCCTGGAAGTCACCGCTGGGAGAAGCAGATACCATCATGAATCTTAAGGGGCGTCTGGACAAATACATGAATAGGAGGGGGATGGAGGGATTAAGGATAGGATAGGGGGTTTTTCATTCAGTCGGGTACCATGGTCAGTACAGGCTCGGAGGACCGAAAGGCCTGTTCCTGTGCTGTAATTTTCTTTGTCCTTTTGTTCATGGCTGATCTTCTTGTGGACTCAGCTCCACTTACCCGCCCGCTCACCATAACCCTTAATTCCTCTACTGTTCAAAAACGCATCTATCCTTGCCCTAAAAAACACTCAGTGAGTTAGCCTCATTTACTAGGCAGGGAATTCCACAGATTCACAACTCTTTGTGTGAAGAAGTTCCTCCTCAACTCAATCCTAAATCTGCTCCCCCTTATTTTGAGGCCATGCCCCCCCCCTAGTTCTAGTTTCACCCTCCACATCTCTGGAGGTTTGGCTTCACACCCCTGCACCTGAATATTTAGGGGGCAATGAAGTGGTATTATCACTGAACTAGAAATCCAGGGCAACGCTGTGGGGACCAGGGTTCAAATCCCGTTGTGGCAGATGGCAACATTTGAGTTCAATAAAAGAAAATTGCTCTTAAAAGTCTAACGGTGACCGTGAAATGTTTGTTGTAAAAACCCATCTGGTTCACTGCCGTCCTTACCCAGTCTGGCCTACACGTGACTCCAGATCCACAGCAATGTGGTTGACTCTTTAACCGCCCCTCTGAAATGGCCAATTCAAGGGGCAATTAGAGATGGGCAACAAATGCTGGCCTTGCCAGCAATGCCCACATCCCATGAAAGAATAACAGAAACAAACCCTAATGGTCTCCTCCTGTTCCCATTTCTCACGTTCTGTTTTCTTATTTACAGATGAACATGTGTTTCTTCCTGATTACTCTGTGGAAGTTGATTGGTAAATTCTCCATGCTGAGTACCGATGTCCCACACTTTCGGAAAGTGAGGTAAAATCCTGTTTCTTTATAAATTTTATTTATCTTCATCCTCCAGCTTGTCTCTTCCTTATTTCAGTTCCCCGAGTTTCCCCACTGAGTGAAAAAGGCAGCCTGAATGTCATTCATTCATCCACCAACCTGCCTTAGCTCCTGGGCCACTTTATATCCAGAGCTTTTATCATCTTGTGTACCTCAATTTGATCTCCCCTCATTCTCCTAAATTCCAGAGAGTATCGGCCTAATCTCTCTTCACACGACAAACCCCTCATAAGAACTCAAGAAATAGGAGCAGGAGTAGGCCATCGAGCCCTCCGAGCCTGCCCCGCCATTCAATAAGATCATGGCTGATCTGAAGTGGATCAGTTCCACTTTCCCGCTTTCTCCCCATAACCCTTAATTCCCCTGTCTATCAGAAACCTATCTACCCGTGGCTTAAATATATTCAGCGAGGCAGCCTCCACCACTTCAACAGGCAGAGAATTCCAGAGATTCACCACCCTTTGAGTGAAGAAGTTCCTCCTCAACTCCGATCTAAACTGTCCCCCCCTTATCTTGAGGCTGTGCCCTCTAGTCCTGCTATCCTTTCTAAGCAGGAAGAATCTCTCTACCTCTACCCTATCCAAACCCTTCATTATCTTATATGCCTCTATAAGATCCCCCCTTAGCCTTCTAAACTCCAACAAGTACAGACCCAGTCTATTCAATCTCTCTCCATATGACAAACCCCTCATCTCTGGGATCAATCTAGTGAACCTCCTGTGAACTGCCTCTAATGTCACTATATCTTTACTCAAATAAGGGGACCAAAACTGTGCACAATACTCCAGGTGCGGCCTCACCAACGCCCTGTATAGTTACAACAACACTTCCTTACCTTTATATTCTATCCCTTTAGCTATAAATGCAAAAATTCCATTCACTTTTCTTTATTATCTGCTGTATCTGCATGCTAGTTTTCTGTGGCTTATGAACAAGGACACCCAGATCCCTCTGCACCAGAGCACCCCAAAGTCTGTCTCCGTTTAGATAATAAGTCTCCTTCCCACTTTTCGGACCAAAATGTATGACCTCACGCTTATCCCCGTTAAACTCCATCTGGCCCACTCTCCTGACCTTTCGATATCCATTTGTAAGGTTCTTATATTTCACAGCTTGATGGCTCTCCAGACCTCGTCAGCCTATTTAAGTGCATTTATAACTACACTAAAAGTTGTACCTCCCACAGTGTGGATTAAACCACTTACAACTGTCAATGGGGGGGGTCTGTCTAAACTGAGTTCAAATGGCTTTGCTGCTTTTATGGCTCCCACCAAGTTTGTTCCCAATAGCCACATTGAGATCGCTCTTCCAGCTGTTGACTATTTATTTTGACCTCTGCATTCCTGCCATTGCGTCTTCCGATATTTGTAACTTTCATCCTATTTTTACGTTCATTTTCATTCTGTAGATTGTCACCACTTCATTCATTCTATCGATTGGCATCTGTGTTAGCCAATGACGTGGTTCGCTGTCAAATAGCTCCACTGTGCATTTAAAAGTATGTTAAGGGGGCCATATAAATGCAAGTTGTTGTTGGTAGGGAAGGCATCCTCCTGTTTTTATTTTGCATGGGACCCTATCCGACTCCAGTTCCACATCAATATGTCTGACTCCTATTAACGTGGCTGTTGCCACCATTATCACTCACCATTATCTCAGTAGGGGGTCCAAAGTTTATGGTTTGATTGACAGCGCAATTGGGTTTTTGAAGGATTAGCTGTTGGTTATGTAGGATTATGAATACAACTGTTTGTTTCATAAGGGATTAAGTACTCGAGGGAGTTTAAGTGTTTTGAATGAGCATTTACGAATGGAATTTTTTTATATATAGTGAAGGCTACAATGGATATTACAAATGTTATTTTTTAAATCTCAACATGGCTCCTGAGGTCTGCCCATGGGCGAGTTGGCACGGAGAGTTTAAGGGAAAAAGGTAGTGGGTGAATTTGACATGTGTTGGCATGGGGCCGAAAGAGACAATAGGGTAGGTGGTTTGGCATGAGCTGGCATTGGGTTGGGATGGGGACGGTGGGAATGTGGGGGGATGATGGGATGTGAGAGTTGCAATCACCAAATGTTAACAACAACAACTGGGACAAAGTTCCAGAGAACTGAGGGAGATCTTTCAAAAAGCCCCCGTGGCTCTGTGAACTGTTTCCTGGGCTGGCAGGTATGACCCTATCCCACACCCACCACAACTCTCCCACCCTCACCCCCAAGATGAAGACCCTGCCAATTTATTTCTATTCGTTCGAGCGATGTGGTTTATTTGGACTTTCAGAAGCCTTTCAACAAAGTTCCACATAAGAGATTTTGATTTTGATTTGATTTATTGTTGTCGCATGTATTGGAATACAGTGAAAAGTATGGTTTCTTGCGCGCTATACAGATAAAGCATACTGTTCATAGAGAAAGAAAAGATAGGGAGTTTTAGTTCAGTTGGACAGCATGGTCAGTGCAGACTCGGAGGGCCGAAGGGCCTGTTCCTGTGCTGTAATTTTCTTTGTTCTTTGAGAGGGTGCAGAATGTAGTGTTACAGTCATAGCTAGGGTGTAGAGAAAGATCAACTTAACGTGAGGTAGGTCCATTCAAAAGTCTGACAGCAGCAGGGAAGAAGCTGTTCTTGAGTCGGTTGGTATGGGACCTCAGACTTTTGTATCTTTTTACTGATGGAAGAAGGTGGAAGAGAGAATGTCCGGGATGCGTGGGGTCCTTAATTATGCCGGCTGCTTTGCCGAGGCAGCGGGAAGTGTAGACAGAGTCAGTGGGTGGTTTGCGTGATGGATTGGGCTACGTTCATGACCTTTTGTATTTCCTTGCGGTCTTGGGCAGAGCAGGAGCCCAGACCAAGCTGTGACACAACCAGAAAGAATGCTTTCTATGATGCATCTGTAAAAGTTGGTGAGAGTCGTAACTGACATGCCAAATTTCCTTAGCCTTCTGAGAAAGTGGAGGCGTTGGTGGGGCTTTCTTAACTATAGTGTCGGCATGGGGGGGGACCAGGACAGGTTGTTGGTGATCTGGACACCTAAAAACTTGAAGCTCTCGACCCTTTCTAGTTCATCCCCGTTGATGTAGACAGGGTCACTTTCTCCTTTACTGAAGTCGATGACAATCCCCTTTGCTTTGTTGACATTGAGAGAGAGATTATTGTTGCCGCACCAGATTAGAGAGTAAAATTAAAGTAATGGGATGGGGGGCAGTGTATTGAGATGGATAGAAAACTGGCTGTCACTCAGGAAACAAAGAGTAGGAATAAAGGAGTTTTTTTTCCCCCGAATGGTAAGCAGTGACTAGCGGGTTACCCACAGGGATCGGTGCTAAGACCCCAAACTATTCACAATATATAGAATAATGATTCTGATGTGGGAGGGTGGGCTGTGAGAAGGGTACAGAAATGCCTCAGTGTGATCTAGACAAGTTGAGAGAATGGTACATGCAGTATAATGTGGAGAAATGAGAGCTTATCCACTTTGGTAGCAATAATAGAAAGACAGGTTATTATCTAAATGTCTATAAACTGAGAAAGGGGAATTCGCAATGGGACCTGGGTGTCCTTGTACACCAGTCATTGAAGTTAAGTAAGCAAGTGCAACAGGCAGTGAAGAAGGCAGCCGCTATACTTAAAGTTTCAAAGTTTAAAAAGTTTAAAGTTTATTCATTAGTGTCACAAGTAGGCTGACATTAACACTGCAATGAAGTTACTGTGAAAATCCCCTAGTCACCACACTCCAGTGCCTGTTTGGGTACACTGAGGGAGAATGTAGCACGGCCAATGCACCCTAACCAGCATTGTGGGAGGAAACCGGAGGAAACCCACGCAGACACGGGGAGAATGTGCAGACACCGCACAGGCAGTGACCCGAGCCGGGAATCGAACCCGGGTCCCTGGTGCTGTGAGGCAGCAGTGTTATTGACCTTCACAGTGAGGGGATTTGAGTGCAGGGATGTGTTGCTGCAATTATACCGGGCCTTGGTGTGGTCACACTTGGAATGTTGTGTGTAGTTTTAGTCTCCTTGTCTGAGGAAGGATTCTCTTGGTCTGGAGGGAGGGCAGAGGGGGTTTACCAGGCTGGTTCCTGGCATGGCGGGACTGACGTATGAGGAGAGATTGGGTTGGTTGGGATTACATTCACTGGGGTGCGACGGGGAGAATGTGTAAACTCCACACAGACGGTGACCTGAGGCTGGAATTGAACCCGGGTCCCTGTGAGGCAGCAGTGCTAAGCCAGTAGGTGTGCAGCAATGAGGTAGGAGAGACACTGGCAATGTTGATTATTTTGAACGGTGTTCACTTTTTCCGCAGATCGTTCACTTGTACAGCGATCGCTCAGCTGGTTGTCTTGGGTGGTACCTGGGTGTTTGGCTTCTTCCACTTCACCGGCAGCACCATCTACATGTCCTACATATTTACCGTGACCAATAGCCTGCAAGGGGTTTTCATTTTTGTCCTGCACTGCCTCATGTCCAAACAGGTAGGCGGCATCGAAAGGCCAATCGGCCACGATTCAGCGAAGAGAACTGTCCCAAACACAACTACTACGGCTGGGACTGAACCATCGACCTATCCTGCCCACTGCTCATAGCAGGGCAGGGGACAGTGGGTGGGTGGTGGTGTTGTGGGGGGGTGGTGTTGATTTGATTTATTATTGTCACATGTATTGGGATGCACTGAAAAGTATTGTTTCTTGAGCGCGTACCGTTCATAGAGAAGGAAAGGAGAGAGTGCGCAGAATGCCGTGTTACAGTCATAGCGAGGGTGTAGAGAACATTACAGCGCAGTACAGGCCCTTCAGCCCTCGATGTTGTGCCAACCTGTGAAACCAATCTAAAGCCTATCTAACCTACACTATTCCAACATCATCCATATGTTCATCCAATGACCATTTAAGCGCCCTTAATGTTGGCAAGTCCACTCTTGTCGTGGGCAGGGCATTCCACACCATGAAAGATCAACTTAATGCGAGGTAGGTCCATTCAAAAGTCTGACAGCAGCAGGGAAGAAGCTGTTCTTGAGTCGGTCGGTACGTGATCTCAGACTTTTGTATCTTTTTCCTGATGGAAGAAGGTGGAAGAGAGAATGTGTGGGGTGTGTGGGGTCCTTAATTACGCTGGCTGCTTTGCCCAGGCAGTGGGAAGTGTAGACAGAGTCAATGGATGGGAGGCTGGTTTGCCTGATGGATTGGGCTATGTTCATGACCTTTTGTAGTTCCTTGTGGTCTTGGGCAGAACAGGAGCCCAGACCAAGCTGTGATACAACCAGAAAGAATGCTTTCTATGGTGCATCTGTAAAAGTTGGTGAGAGTCATAGCGGACATGCCATCACCCTTTTAGAGCTGAGATGAATAGGAATTGAAGGGGCTGTCGTATGAGGAGAGGTTGAGTGGATTGGGCTTGTCCTCGCTGGAGTACAGAAGAATGAGGAGGATTTGATTGAGGTTATAAAATACTCAACGGGATTGATGAGTAAATGCTAACCAAGTGTTCTCCCTTCTAGAACAGTCTCGGACAAGGGGTCATAGTTGTAGAGCCAGCGGTGGGGTGGTGGGAAAGTTCAATTCAGAGATAAGGACAAGCTATTTCCCACAGAGGGTTGTGAATCTATGGAACTCACTGCCTCAGAGTGCAGTGGATGCTGAATCAATCAATGGATTCAAGAAGGAGATCGATATATATCTGCTCAAAAGCGGGATAAAGGGCAACGGGGGAGAGTAGAATTAGGATGAGATGGAGATCAGCCATGATCATATAGAATGGCAGAGCAGGTTCGAAGGGCTGAATGGCCCACTCTCACCCCTAATTCAGCGGACGGTGATGGCCTAGTGGTATTACCGCTTGACTATTAATCCAGAAACTTAGTTAGTATCCTGGGGACCCAGGTTCAAAATCCCACCACGGCAGAATTTGAATTCAATTTTAAAAAATTTGGAATTAAGAATCTACAAAGAACAAAAACGAGCCTGTGCCGCCATTTTAACATTACCCGTCCCCCCCTCCACCCATGTCCCTTATCTATACTTATGACCATCCAGATTGAGGGAAACTGATTTAGGGACAATTTATTCCTGCCAATCAGCCTAACAGCACATCTTTGGGGTGTGGGAGGAAACCGGAGCACCCGGAGAAAACCCACGCAAGCACGGGGAGAATGCGCAAACTCCCACAGACACCGGCCCAAATCCATGTGTCTGCACAGCCAACAGTGATAGTCACTGAGCTGTCGTCTTGCCCAGTATCTGGTCCAGTTTAAGCACACACTAACGACATGAAGCACTAGGCCAATCTCGAACAACCAAGAGCAGCCCCAGTACGACCCATTGCGTGTTTGCCCCTCGTTGGACAACAAGGCGGACCGACTTAAAACCTGTGAATTAAAAGAGAAAAACATTAGTATCATTCCACATCCTTACACCTTACCAGGGACGTCCCAATGCTAATGAACCTTATTTAAAACAGTCTCCTATATCCTCCCATCTCCAACCCACTCATGTACCTGTCTAAGTTACTCTTAAACAACTCCAGCGTGCCTGCCTCCACCACCTTACTTGGTAGAGCATTCCATACCCCCACTACCCTCTGTGTGAAAAACCTCCCTCTAATACCCGTGTTATACCTCTCCCCCCTCACCCTAAGTCCATGGCCCCTTGTACTGAGCGTTTCTAACATAGGAAATAGCTTACCACTGTTTACTCTATCTATACCCTAATGGTTACTGATGAAACCACTGTCGGAAAAACCCATCTGGGTCACTAATGTTCCTTTGGGGAAGTAAATCCTTACCCGGTCTGGCCTACATGCAACTCCAGAGACACAGCAATGTGGTTGACTCTCAACTGCCCTCCAAGGGCAGTTAGCGATGGGCAATAAATGCTAGCCAGCCTAAGTCCCACAAATAAGGAAAATAAGAAAATAATTCCCATGTTCCTATGAACTTCTTCAGCCAGAGAGTGGGGAACCTGTGGAACTCTTTGCCACAGAAGGCTGTGGAGGCCAGGTCATTGAGTGTCTTTAAGACAAAGATAGATAGGTTCCTGATTAATAAGGGGATCAGGGGTTATGGGGAAAAGGCAGGAGAATGGGATTGAGAAACTTATCAGCCTTGATTGAATGGCAGGACAAACTCAATGGGTCAAATGGCCTAATTCTGCTTCTATCTCTTATGATCTTCTGTATTTATTAAGATGTTGGTGTTTACTCTTCCTACATTCTTTCACGGAGAGTGGGACTGCGGAACGAACCTCTCATGGTCACGGTCTCTCTTCCCACAGGTGCGCAACGAGTTTCTGAATGGAATGTCGAGGATCATCGGGAACACGAGCTCAGGATCATCCTTAACTGTAAGGACCTGTCATGCATGGGTCAAGGGTTACCAATAGCGAGTGAGTCAGCGGGTGAAGGAGGGGGCAGCGTATGTTTAAGGAGGGGCAGCGTTTTGAGGGTGGTACAATCTGTGTGGGGGAGGCAGTGTGTGCTGATGGGGGTCCATTGCCAGGAACAAGGGTGGCACGGTGAGTGGCACTGCTGCCTCACAGCCCCAGGGACCTGGGTTCGATTCCCAGCTCGGGTCACTGCCTGTGTGGAATCTGCACGTTCTCCCCGTGTCTGCGTGGGTTTCTTCCGGGTGCTCCGGTTTCCTCCCCCAGTCTGAAAGATGTGCTGGTTAGGTACATTGGCCATGTTAAATTCTCCCTCAGCGTGCTTGAACAGGCATCAGAGTGTGGCAACTAGGGTATTTTCACAGTAACTTCATTGCAGTGTTAAGGTAAGCCTTACTTGTGACTAATAAATAAACTTTACTTTAAGGTTAGATGGATTGGCCATGCTAAATTGTCCCTTAGTGTCCAGAGATGTGCACGTTGGGTGGATTGACCATGCTAAATTGCCCCTTAGTGTCCAGAGATATGCGGGTTAGATGGATTGGCCATGCTAAATTGCCCCTTAGTGTCCAGAGATGTGCACGTTGGGTGGATTGACCGTACTAAATTGTCCCTTAGTGTCCAGAGATGTGCGGGTTAGGTGGATTGGCCGTACTAAATTGTCCCTTAGTGTCCAGAGATGTGCGGGTTAGGTGGATTGACCATGCTAAATCGCCTCTTAGTGTCCAGAGATGTGCACGTTGGGTGGATTGACCATGATAAATGCGCAGGGTTACCGGGACAGGGGTGGAGGAGAGGCCCTGGGTGGGATGCTCCTTCAGAGAGCCACTGCAGACTCGATGGGCTGAATGGCCTCTTTCTGCCCCGTCAGGATTCTACGAATGCCTTACAACGCGAGAAATATAAATGGTGAAAAACTAACAGAGGATTAATCTCATTTAATGATACCTATTCCTGTCCGTTTGATTGCAGAAATCAATGGGAAACCGGAAATCCGAATCATCCACCAATATTTACAGCTGAGGGGCAGCCACAGATCCGCTACTTTGCCTCAATGTGCCCTTCACATTGATCAGGAGCTGGTACAATCTCACTGCACGTGTATCATGGTCTTTCACCTTACTCTCCCACAATGCTGCCAGTGTGTAGCACCTGACTGTTGACCCTTGACCCTTTAACATGTGTCTTTTTTTTGCTGTGTCACACCACCCCCCCCTCCCCCACCCACCACTCCCTACCACGGTCGCCTCCCCCCCCCGATTCAATGCCCGCTTCTCTACCCATCATCCAAACCTATGCATTTCCTTCATCATCGAGCGTAAGTTCAAATTCGGACAGTCACGTGAAATGTGCCATCTCACGTTGCCCATCCACTCCTCCACCCCCCCCCATAATCCTTCCTGAGTGGCTTCAACAGAGAGCACTATTTGGATGAGGTGTGTAACTGCAGGGCTTTAAGCTCATCGCCATCTTCTCAAAGACAATTAGGGATGAACAATAAACGCTGGCCGAGCCAGTGACACCCCACATCCCACGAATGTGGTGCGCTGCCTCACAGTGCCAGGGATCCAGGTTCGATTCCGGCCTTGGGTGACTGTCTCTCTGTGCGGAGTTCTCCCCGTGTCTGCGTGGTTTTCCTCCAGGTGCTCCGGTTTCCTCCCACACTCCAAAGATGTGTAGGTAGGTTGGATTGGCCATGCTAAATTGCCCCTTAGTGTCCAAAAATGTGTAGGTTGGGTAAATAAGCTATGCTAAATTTCAATTTAGCATCCAATGTGTGGGTTAGGTGCATTGGCCATGCTAAATTGCCCCTTAGTGTCCAAAGATGCGTGGATTAGATGGATTGGCCATGATAAATTGTCCTTAGTGTCCAAAGAAGTTAGGCGGATTGGCCATGTTAAATTGCCTCTTCGTGTCTAAAGATGTGCAGGTTAGGTGGGTTGCCCATGCTAAGTTACTTCTTAGTGTCCAAAGATGTGTAGGTTAGATAAATTGGCCATGTTAAATTGCCCCTTAGTGTCCAAAGATGGGCAGGTTAGGTGGATTGGCCATGCTAAATTGCCCCTTAGTGTCCAAAGATGGGCAGGTTAGGTGGATTGGCCATGCTAAATTGCCCCTTAGTGTCCAAAGATGTACAGGTTAGGTGGATTAGTGGGATAAATACGTGGGTTATGGGTGAGGGTCTGGATGAGTGTAAAAAAATGCTGGTTTGCTGTATACGAGATGGGCTGAATGGCCTCCTCTGCGCTGTCAGAATTGCATGATTGATGTAGCACTTTGTAGTGACAAAGCATTGTGACACTGGAGAGGAAGGTGTAATCACCGGACGTGTGCAATCATTAATGATATAAAATGTAAATGCATCAGTCACTTTTCAGGAATTGTTATATTTGCGGGTTTTATTTCTCAACACTTGATGGGGCTAATTAACCTCTTTGTCCGTTTAGTAATTTGGTTAATATTTTAACGTGTATCTTTGCGCTCATCTTTCCAGTTGCGATGTGGTTGTGGCTATTCAGATTATATTTTTATGACCTTCCGAATTGAGATGGTGGCCACTTCTGGTCACCGATGTGTAAATCGCCTTGTTCATGTCTCGCTTGCTGTGAGGTTCCGTGAAACTCGAAATAATAAAAAAAACGATCTTGTCTTTGCTGATTTTCGTCGCACTTTTACCTCAGGTCCTTCTTGTTTTTGGGCCCCAGTTTCTTCACCTCCCCCCCCCCCCAACCCCCCCCACAACAACCCCCCCCACCCCCCCCCCACCCCCCCCCCCCACCGATTGGCTTCTGCGTTTCGATACCAAGAAGGCTGGACGCATTTGAATGGATGGTGCAAAAGGTCGCAAAAGCCCCGGGGTGGCTAACAATTGGCATCTGGTGGGCCGGGGGGGGGTATTGGATTCAGAGGATGAGTCGCACTTTCAGTGCATGGCACGGTGGCACGGTGGTTAACACCGCTGCCTCTCAGCGCCAGGGACCCGGGTTCGATTCCCAGCTTGGGTCACCGTCTTGTATGGATTTTGCCTGCGTGGTTTTCCTCCGGAATGCTCCGGATTTCCTCCCGCAGTCCAAAGATGTGATGTGGACTTGCCGGCGTTGGACTAATGTCGACACAGTGAGTAAGTCCCACAACACCAGGTTAAAGTCCAACAGGTTTATTTCGGCAACATGAGCTTTAGGAGCATTGCCCCTTCATCAGGTCCTTTTTTTTGTTTCTACGCGCCCTCCTAGTAGGCCTGTTTCAGGGCCTAGCACTCTGTCCACGTCCTTATCAGGTGATGAAGGGGCAATGCTCCAAAAGCTCGTGCTGCCAAGTAAACCTGTTGGACTTTAACCTGGTGTTGTGAGTCCAAAGATGTGTGGGTTAGGTGGATTGGCCATGCTAAATTAACCCCAGTGTTAGCGAGGGTAAAAAACAGGTTTACGAGAATAGGACTGGTTGGTATTGTGGTCGGTGCAGACGCAATGGGCCGAATGGCCTGTTCCACACTACGGAGATTCTACGATTTCATTAAGAAGTGAAAAAGAGTCCAGGATTATCCAAACTACTGGTGTTTTAAGGAGTAGTTTTGCCTTGTAAGGACTGATTTAAATTTGGCCTCTGAATTAACACTGAGATATCATAGTTTGCCATGAATAGCCAGTTGCCTGACTCATTGCCCAGGCAACCATTGCTCCTGGAGTTAGCAGTCCCACTTGGTTTTGCAACCCTGGAAATTAAATTAACTCAAAATTTCTGCAAGCCTCTTTAATTATCTCAAGGGACTACTCTGTCCCGCAGCTTTTTTGCCTGGTTTCTGTTAGCAGGGAGGGTAACGGGGGAACGCCCTTCAAGTAGGCCTGCTTCAGGGCCTAGTGCTCTGTCCACAGCCTTATCTGTGTCTGGGTGCAGACTGATTTCCCCCCTGGGAGCAGAGTGCCGAATAGACCCATCTGCTCTAAAATGTTGGCTCTCTCCTCTCTCCACAGACACTGCCAGCACGGGTGGCACAGCGGGTTAGCACTGCTGCCTCACAGCGCCAGGGACCCGGGGTTCGATTCCGGCCTCGGGTCACTGTCTGTGTGGAGTCTGCACATTCTCCCCGTGTCTGTGTGGGTTTCCTCCCACAGTCCCAAGATGTGCGGGATAGGTTGATTGACCGTGCGAAATTGTCCCTTAGCGGCTAGGGGGAGTTAGTAGGTTGATATGCGGGGTTACAGGGTCTGGGTGGGCTGAATGGCCTCCTCTGTAGGGATTCTATGAGCTGCTGGGGAATTTTCACAGTAACTTCATTGCAGTGTTAATATAAACCTCACTTGTGACGAAGAAATAAATTAACTTTATCAGACCTGCTGAGTTTTTCCAGCATTTTCTAAGTTTGAGGGGGTTTTTTTTGGGTTGGTTCGAATTGCGTATTAGGTCATTCCTTTATTTTATTGGACGTCTTTTAGGTTGGACTCAAAATATAAAAGAACAATTTATTTTTCCTGATGTTTGTGATATTTGACCTCAGATCCTTTTTTTTGGAAGGGCCCAAAGTTACCTCACCCTCATTGGCTTCTGTCTTTTGATGCTGAGGTTTTGATGTTGACGCTGACACTTCTTGTCACTTGGTACCCGTGGCAAATTCCTTGCCCTCTCCCTGCAACCCCCCCCCCCTCCCGCAATCCCTGCCCCAAGGGTGGTCTCAGTGTTCTCGGTCAGTCAGAGATCCCAAGGGAGCGATCGTCAACTGGGTCCTCTCCCAAAATGGCTGACGGTCAGCCCCCGTGATTTTCGTACCAACGTCACCACCACTGGCTCGTCACCTCTTTCTGGAGGGCAATTAGGGATGGCAAATAGGTCTGTCCTCTTGAAGATACCCTGCGAAAATGATGACAGGGAGGGCATGATGGTTGGCACTGTTGCCTCATGGCGCCAGGGACCCGGGTTCTGCACCGACCACCGTGCCACCCAAGTCCTATTCCCGTAAATTCACATATTTGCCCTAGCTAATCCCCTAGGGTTAATTTAGCATGGCCAATCCGCCTAACCCGCACATCTTTGGACTCACAGGTTAAAGTCTAACAGGTTCATTTGGCAGCATGAGCTTTTGGAGCATTGCTCCTTCATCACCTGATAAAGCCGTGGACAGGGTGCCAGACCCTGAAACAGGCCTACTAGGAGGGCGTGTAGAAACAAAAAAGGACCCGATGAAGGGGCAGTGCTCCGGAAGCTCGTGCTACCAAAATAAACCTGTTGGACTTTAAGCTGGTGTTGTGGGACTTACTTACTGTGTCTATTCTAGCTACTTGGTGCATATCTTGGGAGTGTGGGAGGAAACCAGAGCACCCGGAGGAAACCCCACGCAGACATGGGGAGAACATGCAGGCTCCACGCAGACAGTGAGCCGGAGGCCGGAACTGAACCCGGGTCCCTGGAGCTGAGAGGCAGCAGTGCTAACCAGTGTGCCACTCAAAATTAGACAAGTCCACACAGTCTCCCAGTTATCATTTTGCATACAAAGACTTACCTTCCAGTCCTGTTCAACAGCCCTGTGCAAGACAGAAGCACGGAGGTGATGGCCTAGTGGTATTATTGCTAGACTATTAATCCAGAAACTCAACTCAAGTTCTGGGGACCCGGGGTTCGAATCCCACCACGGGAGGTAGTAGCATTTGAATTCAATAAAAAAAAATCTGAAATTAAGAACCTACTGATGACCATGAAACCAATGTCGGAAAAACCCATCTGGTTTGTTAATTTGGGGGAGGAAATCTGCCGTCCTTACCTGGTCTGGCCTACATGTGACTCCAGAGTCACAGCAACGTGGTTGACTCTCAACTGCCCTCCAAGGGGCAACTAAAGACGGGCAATAAATGCTGGCCCAGCCAGCGGCACCCATGTCCCGTGAATTAATTTTAAACAAACAAGGGCTTCCGTTAAACACGCTGAGGCCTCGCTAACACCTCTGTCACTCCAGCACGTCCCAGTGTAAAATCGCCTCTCTTGTTCAATGAGAGTGCGCGGAGTATTCAGACACGATACCGTGGCGATTGCGACCAGCACAATAAAGGAGAGAGTCTGGGAATCTTGTCTCGCTTTTATTTAAAAAGGGAACTGCTGCTAAGATGAAACCGCAAGAGTCAAGGTGGAAAAGAGTTGCGGAGGGTGCAAAACGCAGCAGTCAAAAAAATATATACATTCATGTACTTTCATCGAAAAATCAACAGTAAACGCGCCTTAATACACAGTTATCCCAACACCCGGACCGCAAATAAAGTCTCCTTTAACATTTCTCAGAAAGCAAACGTTACTCAACGTGAAAGGAAAGTGCTAAAACTCACAAGGAAGTATTTACACGGAGGAAGCGGGGAGAACAGGGTGGGGTGGGGTGGGGAGGGGGGGGTTATCGCGGGGACCAGGGGCCGTGAAGCGACGAGATCGTGTGCGCTTAATGGTGACGGATTCAGCGGCGAGCCACGCTGGAATGGTGGGGCCGAGGCAGCCTCTGCGGGACGGCTCCAGCTCGATGCCAACCGGCGCGAGCGGCAGTGGGAAGTCAGGGCGGGGGTGGGGAGGGCGGGGGGAGCAGGGGCAACCGTGAAAAGGGCGCTCGGTCGTGCCCTCGCCCTGCTGACGTGCTCCGAGGAGGCAGCCCTCAAGTGGCCAATCCACCCTCCTCCGTGGCCTCTCCTGTCTTGAGAATGGGTTGCCTCTTAAAGACTCGGGTATCAAATAGGGTGGATACAGGCCCGGTGCCCACACCTCACAGAATCCCTACAGGGCAGGAGAAGGCCATTCGGCCCATTGAGTCTTTCACTGGCCCTCCGAAAGAACAATCCGCCTCTGTCCATTCAATCAACCTATTCTTATAACTGTGCACATTTAGTATGGCCAATCCCCTTAATCTACACATCTTTGGACACTAAGGGGTAATTTAGCATGGCCAATCCACCTAACCTACACATTTTTGGACACTAAGGGACAATTTAGCATGGCCAATCCACCTAACCTGCACATCTTTGGACACTAAGGGGCAATTTAGCATGGCCAATCCACCTAACCTGCACATCTTTGGACACTAAGGGGCAATTTAGCATGGCCAATCCACCTAACCCGCACATCTTTGGATACTAAGGGACAACTTAGCATGGCCAATCCACCTAACCTGCACATCTTTGGATACTAAGGGACAACTTAGCATGGCCAATCCACCTAACCTGCACATCTTTGGACACTAAGGGGCAATTTAGCATGGCCAATCCACCTAACCTGCACATCTTTGGACACTAAGGGACAATTTAGCATGGCCAATCCACCTAACCTGCACATCTTTGGACACTAAGGGACAATTTAGCATGGCCAATCCACCTAACCTGCACATCTTGCAGGCTGTAGGAGGAAACCGGAACATCCGGAGGAAACCCACGCAGACGCAGGGAAGAATGTGCCCGTTCCACACAGTCACCCGAGGTTGGAATCGAACCCGGGTTCCCTGGCGCTGTGAGGCTGCAGCGCCAGCCACTGTGCCACCCCTGGGCAGGATGTCCAAGCGCGGGTCCAACTCAAAGCCGCTCTGACCCACCCCACCCCGGTGGGGAGTTAAGTTAAGCGGAAACAATCCCTCTCGCTTTCTAAAACAGAACTCAAAAAGTTGTGAACATTTACAACCATTTACAAACAGCAGAATATAAATATATAACCAGGAAAAAAAAAACTAAACAGCAGTTGCTAATCGATGGGATTTGGTTCCATAAATAGCATTACAGTTTTTGAAAAAAATATTTTAATATATTAGCACAGTGCAACAACATTTCCAGCAGTTCCACTGACAGACCTCCACACAGTTAACCCACTTCTTGCCAATATCATGTTGGGTTATTTTAGTTCCAATAGTTGCCCGAAAAACTGCAGTGGAGAGCGTTTTGACACTCGGGGGGGCCTGTTCGGGTACACTGAGGGAGAATTTAGCATACATCTAACCATCCCGTCTTTCAGACTGTGGGAGGAAACCGGAGGAAACCCACACAGACACGAGGAGAAGGTCCAACAGATGTACAGGTTGGGTTGATTGGCCATGATACGTTGGCCCTTAGTGGCAGTGGTTGGGTGGGCTGACGGGGATAGGGGGGATAGTTGTTGGTGCGGGTTCGATGGGACGAATGGCCTCCCTCTGCCCTGTACAATACGTGACTCGGCGCAGGCAGTGACCTGAGGCCGAGAATCGAGCCGGGGTCCCTGGTGCTGTGAGGCAGCAGTGCCAACCATTGTGCCACCGTGCCGCCCTCATCACAGGCTCAACGGTAAACCCTCTGCTGCAGAACTTGCTCATCATGGCTCTTGGCATCCCGGTCAAGCCAACTTAGACTCTTGCTCCATGCCAAGGGGGCAGGATAAGCTTCCCCTTGCTTGTTGACAGTGACAATATGGCCGCCATTATGGGGTACATTAACAATGAAAGGCCAATGGACTCTTTGCTGTCTCGACCAATTAGAATCTGTGGTTGTCAGTGGAATTTGCAAGTCTCCTTCTTATTGGCTCCCCAACAGCCCGAATGGTGATTGGCCACAACAGGGAAAGGGTGGTGGTCTTTGTATCTCCTCTTGCTCCATCTTGACCCAATGATAAGCAGAATTCCAAGCCAATCCTTCTCCTATCTGCCGCTCCAATCCAGCTTAGTCCCTCACGGAGACAGCAGCCACCAATCCCATGCTCAAATTTTAGGAAAATGTCCTAAAATATAGATCTATATTTAGATCATGAGTTTGATTGTACGTCCTCCCTCACACTCTCTTCATCAGCCACATTTCCTTCTCTACATGCCAACCCCTCCTAAAACTCTTTGGGCCTCATACCCTGCGAGACTTAGATACGGCTCATAACTCAGGTACGTGACTCCAGTGCCCTCTCCGGGTCCAATTCTGTACAGCGGCTACGTGTGAACGAAATGCACATTTGCAATTCAAAACACTACAGCGCTAAAAAAAAGCCCAGCCTTAACCTCATCGGCTTCCCAGCCAGTCTCCAAATCTCCGACTTTCAGATCCTCAGTTTTAATTCCTTCACCATCTCGATCCCTCCTCTCCTGCACTCAAGACCCTCTCAATACTCTCTGAGACCCTCGTCACCTCTCGCTCTCTCCATCCCAGGTATTGGTCACACTGCTCCGTATTCTCCAGAATTCCAAACCTCTCTGCCTGACCCTTCCCATTTGCACCCAGCCCCCTGGCCAAAAGAAAGACTTTTGTATTTCTATTGGGTCACTCACGTCCTCGGGACGTCCCGTTCACGGCAAGGGGAAGCGCTCTGATTATGAAAAAACGTTTCTCCTTCGGTTAGGCGGGCCCGTCACTGAGATCCTTGTCTTGTGTAGAATGTTACCCTCCGTTAAGCGTGGAATGAGCTACAATGTTATTGCTCGCCCCTTTCTCGGAGAATCATAGATTCCCGACAGTGCAGAAGGAGGCCATTCAGTCCACTGAGTTCTCACCAACAATTCCACCTATCCCCGTCACCCCCATGAACTTATCCTGCTAACCACCCTAACACCAAGGAGCAATTTAGCATGGCCAATCCACCTAACCTACACATCTTTGGACACTAAGGGGCAATTTAGCATGGCCAATCCACCTAACCTACACATCTTTGGACACTAAGGGGCAATTTAGCATGGCCAATCCACCTAACCTACACATCTTTGGACACTAAGGGGCAATTTAACATGGCCAATCCACCTAACCTACACATCTTTGGACACTAAGGGGCAATTTAGCATGGCCAATCCACCTAACCTACACATCTTTGGACACTAAGGGGCAATTTAGCATGGCCAATCCGCCTAACCTACACATCTTTGGACACTAAGGGACAATTTAGCATGGCCAATCCACCTAACCTACACATCTTTGGACACTAAGGGACAATTTAGCATGGCCAATCCACCTAACCTGCACATCTTTGGACTGTGGGAGGAAACCGGAGCACCCCGAGGAAACCCACGCAGACACGGGGAGAATGTGCAGACTCCACACAGACAGTGACACAGAGCCGGGAATCGAACCCGGGTTCCCTGGCACTGTGAGGTGGTAGCGCTAACAACTGTGCCACCATGCCATCCAGTCCTGTGAACACCCCCACCTCTCCACGTGCTGGGTTTGCCAATCTCCCCGTACATTAACCCGAACTGTGTGGAGGTCGTTGATCCCATTACAGAGGGGCCGAGTGCCACGGTCGGAATCGCTGTATCATTGCACACGAACAAATGATTTCTTACATGCACGGTCATGCACAAGCATGTACACTTGATATCTACCTGACATATAGACACACACACACACACACACACACACAATCTGTCAGCTTACACTGGTTTCTTTGATTCAATAAAATACTCAACACAAGCTGGTTCTGTCCTCGCGTCAACCACGACTCATCGTAACAGTGCCCGGCAAGTGAGGGGGGGCGGGCAGCAGGGTGAGGAGAGGGTGGAGGGGCAGAGAGGGTGCATGTGCCACCCATCGTGGCGAGGGGGTAACGGGCTGGTCTCAGCGGCTGACTGCCCCGTCGCGATGCCCGATGGGCAGAGCCGAGGATCGGGAGCTTGGCTCTCGGTCACCCTGTCCAGTTTGGGATGGGGGGGCAGCCCAGGTGTCGAATATTTGGGGGGGGGAGGAAGAAAACTCCAGGAAGCAAATAAAAAGCATCAAAAGCAATTTTTGCTTTGTAAATACCTTCATGAAAAATCAAACTAAATTAGCTTCCTCTGCCAGAAGGGTACGAAATAATCGCTTTTTAAAACAGGAGCAAAGCAATCCACAGAACCGCAGATGCCACCGTAACCCCCCCCCCCCCACTTTGTATCGTACCTGGCTGGTCTGGGAGTTACCAGTGGCACTGTTGGCACAGACTTGCCCACCCACCACCTTCTCCACCCTGGCTTCTCAGACCAAATTCCAAAGCGCTTTTGGAGATAGGGAATATTGGGAGACTGGAGGGATATGGGTGAACGTTGACTTGTTTTTGGGGGGGGGGGGGGGCCAGGGTCCCCTCGCTCCGGTGTGGGGAGCAGCCCCCATTTCAGAGACACATACCAGGGTCCAGGGTAAAAAGCCCCCCCTCCACCACCCCCCCACCCCCACCCCACTGCGCAACAGGTCCCCACCGCGCACTGACCCATCGCGCCAGACCTCCCCGGCGGGGGTCTTTGGCGCGTTGTTTGCCGGTGGCGGGATTCGGGGAAACCGGAGAATCCCACTGGGCGGTCAATTCCGGACGTGGGAATACCGAGCTGGTCCAATGGTTGGGAAGACCCACACTGCGCTCGGGATTGTCATTCCCTGCACCGTCCGGTATCCCCCCCACCCCCACCCCCACCCCCACCACCTCCTGCCAACGCCATCACCCACCCAACCTTAGCATCGCGTAAGCTTACGAGACGCGACAAGCGGACGCGTGCCCCAGCGGGTCAGAACATTCCTGAATTTCCGAATGGCAAAACGTTCGCCCTCTCCTCCAAAAAAGACTCGTACCGCGTTTACACAGAGAGACCGAAGCGGGAAGACTGAGCGACAGAGTGCAGGGGCGAGTAGGCCGCTACCAGTCACAAGCAGAGTGAGTCAGTGTCATTCCGTCTCTCTCACACAATTGCACATACTCCAGCAGCTTTCCGGACAGCCCCGTACGGGCTCCGTGTCTCGCTCTCACATTCCCGTCTCGTGCGTACTTTTCAGCCCCTGGGGAGGAAAAGGGGTAAAAAAAAAATAGAGGAGGGTAAATGTATCGTTTGGAAGGGCTGAGCAGTTTCTCTTCGCCAAGCTCTGGGGGACCCGGCTTCCAATCCTGCCACTGATGGAATTTGAATTCCATGTTTATTTTTTTTAAAAAAGAAAATCTGGAATTAAGAATCGGCAGATTGTCGGAAAGTCCCAGCTGGGTTCACTAACGCCTCTTCAGGGGAAGGAAATCTGCTGTCCTTACCCCGGTCTGGCCTACGTGTGAGTCCAGAGCCACCGCAACGCGGTTAACTCTCAACTGCCCTCCAAGGGCAACTGGGGATGGGCAATAAACGCCGACCCAGCCAGCGACACCCATGTCCCATGAATAAATGCTGGAAAGGTTGGTTGGATCTGATCACACACGTACCTGGGTAGAAACAGTTGAGAACTCCGAATACTTTGAGGTTTTCTTCATGTGGCAGGCAATGATGAACATCTTGGCGTATTCATCCCGGACCTGCAAGGGAACAGATGGGTGGAGTTTGTACGGATTCACTGGCACTGTGATATATGAGGGGCCAGACAAGTGCTCCACCGCGTTTACAACCCACGGTGCCCTCCAACCCGCTCACCACTGCCCACTGTGGTGGAAGGAGGGTGACCGGAACTGAGCTCTTTGCCACTGTCTCTGCCAAACCATGGGTGGCAGCGTGGCACAGCACTGCTGCCTCATAGGGAACCAGATTCCATTCTGGCCTTGGGTCACTGCACGTTCTCCCCGTGTCTGCGTGGGTTTCCTCTGGGTGCTCCAGTTTCCTCCCACAGTCCAAAGATGTGCGGGTTAGGTGGATTGACCATGGTAAATTACCCCTTAGTATCCAAAGATGTGTAGGTTAGGTGGATTGGCCATGCCAAATTGCCCCTTAGTGTCCAAAGATGTGCAGGTTAGGTGGATTGGCCATGCTAAATTGCCCCTTAGTGTCCAAAGATGTGCAGGTTAGGTGGATTGGCCATGCTAAATTGCCCCTTAGTGTCCAAAGATGTGTGGGTTAGGGGGATTGGCCATGCTAAATTGCCCCTTAATGTCCAAAGATGTGCAGGTTAGGTGGATTGGCCATGCTAAATTGCCCCTTAGTGTCCAAAGATGTGTAGGTTAGGTGGATTGGCCATGCTAAATTATTCCTTAATGTCCAAAGATGTGCAGGTTAGGTGGATTGGCCATGCTAAATTGCCCCTTAGTGTCCAAAGATGTGCAGGTTAGGTGGATTGGCCATGATAAATTGCCCCTTAGTGTCCAAAGATGTGTGGGTTAGGGGGATTGGCCATGCTAAATTGCCCCTTAGTGTCCAAAGATATGCGGGTTAGGTGGATTGGCCATGCTAAATTGCCCCTTAGTGTCCAAAGATGTGCGGGTTAGGTGGATTGGCCATGCTAAATTGCCCCTTAGTGTCCAAAGATGTGCGGGTTAGGTGGATTGGCCATGCTAAATTGCCCCTTGGTGTCCAAAGGTTTGTAGGTTTGATGGATTGGCCAATCTAAATGCAGAGGTTTACGGGGACAGGATAAAGGGGTGGGCCTGGGTCAGAGACCCCTTTGGATAGTCGATGCAGAATCAGCGTGCTCTCGGGTTTTTATGGTTCTAAAGGGTGGGGGGAGAAAAGTCACAACTTGGATCTTATGCACCTTAAAACAGAAGCCCAACTGGTGGCGGCAGTGCTGATTGTTAATGGATCTGACGGTTTGGAAGTGTTTCTGTTCCGAGTTTGGTCTCTGCGCACTCACACCGAGCTAACCTGGAGGAGTGAATTCAGACTCTCACCTGTTTGTTGAGCAGGCAGTGCAGGATGAAGATGAACGCCCCCTGCAGGCTGTTGATGATGGTGAAGATGTAGGCCATGGCGATGGTTCCCTCCTGGAAATGTAACATTCCGAATATCCACGTGCATCCCAGGAGACAGAGCTGGGCAATGGCAGTGAAGGTGAAAGTCCTGACGAAAGGCATGAGGTTACCATGACGTTACCATGTCCCACTCATGTTACATCAATAGCATTGTGAAACTTTCCCTGGTAGTTCTCAGAGATCATAGAAACCCTACAGTACAGAGAGAGAGGCCATTCGGCCCATCGAGTCTGCACCGACCACAGGCCCTACACCCATATCCCTACATGTTTTACCCACAGATCCCTCTAACCTACGCATCTCACAACACTAAGGGGCAATTTAGCATGGCCAATCAACCTAATCTTTGGACTGTGGGAGGAAACCCGAGCACCGGGAGGAAACCCAGGCAGACACGAGGAGAATGTGCAAACTCCACACAGACAGTGACCCGAGCCGGGAATCGAACCCAGGTCCCTGGAGCTGTGAAGCAGCAGTGCTAACCACTGTGCTACTGTGTCGCCCAAAGCTTACAACAGTGAATGCGGGGTGGGGGGCTTTAATTGTTCATGGTCCCGAGTTCAAAATCCTATGTTTCTCTTTATCTTTTTATAAAAAAGTATAAATATATTCACAAGATCAGGGTGTCATTGGGAAAGCCAATATTTATTGCCCATATCCCTAAATGTCCCTTGAGAAGGTTTGGCTAGTATCTTGATGGTTAATTCACTCACTTGGCCATTTCACAGGACGTTTACAGGCTATATGGGAGCAGAGGTAGGCCATGCTCCACCATTCAACTAGTCACAATAAATCAATCATAATGAATTATTAATGAGAATGAACTGGGCGGCATCGTGGCACAGTGGTTAGCACTGCTGGCTCACAGCGTCAGGGACCCGGGTTTGATTCCCAGCTTGGGTTACTGTCTGTGTGGAGTCTGCACATTCTCCCCGTGTCTGCCTGGGTTTCCTCCGGGCGCTCCGGTTTCCTCCCACACTTCGAAAGACGTGCTGGTTAGGGTGCATAGGCTGCGCTACATTCTCCCTTAGTGTACCCGAACGGGAGTGTGGCGACTAGGGGATTTTCACAGTTACTTCATTGCAGTGTTAATGTAAGCCTACTGTGGCACTAATAAATAAACTTTAATATGTTATTAATAAATTATACGTAATGTTTACATATATACTGGACAATAATAAAATACTGAAATATTATTATGTACAATTTCTCTACATGCATACAGGACAATTATAAATTCATTTTAACAGATTAATCTATTACAATATAATGCTTACATATATATATGCAAAACCTCTAATTTTTCATATGCTTTATTTGTTTAAAGATGACCTCACTAACCTTTGACCTTGGGGGGGTCACCTCTTCTCTAAGGCCTTGTTGTTAGGCTTTGAGGCCTAGTTAATTACGAAATGGAGTGGAGATGAGCTGGCCTAGGCCTCAAGGGCCTAACTACAAGGCCTTAAGTTAGAAAGGTCATCTTTAAATGAATAACAGCATATGAAAAATTAGGGATGTGAATTATATATGTAAACACGATATAAAATAACCTGTTGTAAAAATTTATTCAGTGCTCGCCCTCTTTTGAGTCTGACTCATTGGTGAAGAGATCTGAAATCATAACAGCGAGATCTGTGTGGGATTGGGTGCATCTAACAAATTATTAAGAAGAGGGAGTTGGGGAAAACCTACTTCCCTCCAACTCTCGCACCGTCGTAACTCGGAAACATATCGGTCTTTCCTTCACTGGGTCAAAATCCTGGAACTCCCTCCCTAACAGCGCTGTGGGTGTACCTACACCCTTGGGGACGGCAGTGGCTCAAGAAGGCAACTCACCTTCTCCAGGGGCAATAAATGTGGATCTCGCCACATCGCGTGAAGAAAAAGCATTGGGTTCAGTCCCTTGTGGCTGAGAATGAAGACAATAGCGCAGGAACCGCGATTTACAGGAACGTAGAACGGACAGAAGAATTCCAGCACAAGAGCAGGCCCTTTGGCCCTCCGGCCCTCCGAGCCTGCAGCCACCGGGCTGTCCAATGGAAGTAAAACGCCCTACCCTTCCAGGGACCATACCCCTCTATCCCCATCCTCTTCATGCACCAAATCTTCTCACCTGATTTTCTTCAACTCGTTCATATCAGGATTGAGGCTTGTAAATTTTTCGACTAACCGCCACACAGTAATGATAAAGAAACACGCGTTGACCTGCGATGGAAGAGAGAAAAGAAGAAAATGTATTTGAGATAGAGACTGTTTGTCAGTTAACCCTTCCACAATCTTGCATCTCCTAACTCCTGTCTGCTTTGTTTGAGGATCTGATCAAATCATTTAGTGACGGACAGGGGAGGAGATGGGCTAGCGGTATTGCCGCTAGACTGTTAATCCAGAACAACGCTCTGGGGACCTGGGTTCAAATCCCACCACGGAAGGTGGTGGAATTTGAATTCATCAAGGGGAAAAAGAAAATCTGGAATTAAAAATCTCATGATGACCATGAAACCATTGTCTGTTGTTGGAAAAACCCATCTGGTTCACCATGGGCGACACAGTGGTTAGCGCTGCTGCCTCACAGCGCCAGGGATAAGGGTTCGCTTCCCAGCTGGGGTCACTGTCTGTGGGGAGTCTGCACGGTCTCCCCGTGTCTGCGTGGGTTTCCTCCGGGTGCTCCCGGTTTCCTCCCACGTTCCAAAAATGTGTGGGTTAGGTTTACCAGGATGTTGCCTGGTATGGAGAATATTAGCTATGAGGAGAGGTTGGAGAAACTTGGCGTGTTCTCACTGGAACGACGGAGGTTGAGGGGTGACCTGATAGAAGTCTACAAGATTATGAGAGGCATGGACAGAGTGGATAGTCAGAAGCTTTATCCCAGGGTGGAAGAGTCAATTACTGGGGGGGGGGGGGGGGGGGGCACAGGTTTAAGGTGCGAGGGGCAAGGTTTAAAGGAGATGTACGAGGCAGGTTTTGTTTACACGGAGGGTGGTGGGTGCCTGGAACTCGCTGCCGGGGGAGGTAATGGAAGCAGATAGTGACTTATAAGGGGCGTCTGGACAAATATATGGATAGGATGGGAATGGAGAGATATGGTCCCCGGAAGGGTAGTTCAGTCGGGGTAGCATGGTCGGTGAAGAGGGCCGAAGGGCCTGGTTCCTGTGCTGTAATTTTCTTTGATCTTTATTGGCCATGCTAAGTTGCTCCTTAGTGTGAGTGGGGGGGCGGGTTAGCAGGGTGTATACATGGGGGTCACAGGAATGGGGCCTGGGTGGGATTGTTGTCGGTGCAAGTTCGATGGGCCGAATGGCCTCCTTCTGCACTGTAGGTATTCTAACCCTGTCTGGGAACTGGGCTCCCGCGATGGGGAGGGGGTGGGGGGGCGGTTTGACTGTGCGGGAATGGCTGTTATGTATCTAAGATGTGTGACGCAGGTGGAGAAGGTGCTGGCCTCGTCCTCCTCGCTGTTAGTTGGGGGGGGGTGGTCACAAGATTGAGAGGGGTGGGGATGGGGGACCATGAACACAGACAGATGGCTTTATACATTCACTCTGACTAAAAAACTTACCAGAATTATGATACAGACTGGAAGCAGGAAAGCCCACACAAATCCCGATTTCAGATCTAACCAACAACTGGGGGAAAACAGAGACAGGAATGAAGCAAAACCACAACATTTTTGCCCTCATTTTTTCCCCCTCCCTTCCCCGTCCATACCCACAACTGTCTCTCCCCCAGTCCCAATCCTACAGATGCTGTACACCCACCCCCCACCCCCCCAAAATCCACAGGGCGATACAAGACATTTGATTTGTGTCCCTAGGCCGGAAGGCCTGACCATTAGGCCGGAATCTGACCGCCATTCGCGCCGGCGGGATTTTGCCATCCCGGACGGAGAGTTGGCTGGCCGCCAAAATCCCTCGCTGCAGCGGGAACGCGGTGTGGACACTCGGTAAGATCCCCCTCTCCCTGGGGTTTGAAGGCCCCGATGGACCTTTGGCCTGCGTCTCCCCGGGTTCAAAGGGCAGGTGCCGAGGCCCGGCCCCCTGCGGTGGCCGACAGCATTGTCAAGGCAGACGGCGTAAAGAGGGAGGAGGATTGGAGTGGGGGAGGGAGAAGAGAACTTGAACAAGATGAAAGACCACAGCAGGAGGCCTGAGAGGATCCACTGGATGGGTAGGGCCCAGAAGGAGGCTGTTTGGTGCATCATCTCCCTGCATCAACCAATCCTTCTCTTCACTGACTTATCCAAGAAGAATAATCCCATCTCCCGCACGAGCTCAAACACAGCGTTGCAACACTTGGAATCGGAAGTTAAGAGAAAAGCCACACTTACTAATTCTGCGTGCCGTAGCCTTGAGGGTACGCCACTGCCGAGATCCCAACAACCAGCAGCGGAAAGCCGTAACCAAACAGGAGCATGTACTTCGACTGGAGGCTCTTGGCCTTGAAGACTTTCACCAGCATGAGGTAGAGCTGGACACCTTCTAGAAGCATCCAGGCGAAGCAGGCCAGGAACAGGTAATGCAGGAACCCGGCAATGATGGCGCAGCCAATCTGAAAGGGGGAAAACGAGTGGCCTTGTTAATCCCGTGAGCCAACTGTAGAGCGGAGGGCGGAGAGAGAGAGAGGTAGGAACGGCCGACATAACCCCAACACGAAACAAAACCGGGGAGGGGCAGGATTTTCCCCTCGCCTCAAGTCCTGCCCCAGGATTTTGCACGCTCTGCGCCCTGGGAGAATTTACATCCCAAACCCCCTCCCCGCTTTGTGTTTTGGGGTCACTGATCCTCAGCCAGGGAGATTTTTTTCATTCATTCCGGGGACATTTACTGCCCACCCCTAGTTGCCCTCGAACGGGGTGGCTCGCTCGGTCTCGGAGGGCAGTTAAGAGTCAATCTTTTGGAGGCCAGACCGGGTGAGGGTGGCAGAGTTCCTTCCCTAAAAGGACATCAGTGAAGTAGGTGGGGGTTTTTTTCCGACCATGGTTTCTGTAGATTCTCAATCCCAGGGGGTGAGTTCTCCCGTCCGCCACGGGAATCGGAGCGGGAGAGGCACGAACCGAGTCTGTTGACCTCGGCTGGGGGCGGGGGAGGATTTTCCGGGGCTAGCGTGACCAGAAAATCCCACCCCCCCCCCAATTTTTTTTTTATTGAATTCAAATTCCACCATCTCCCGCGACGGGATTCGAACCCAGAACATTAGCTGAGTTTCTGGGTTAATAGTCTGGCAATAACGCCACTCGGCCATTGATTTCCCCAAGAAAGGGGGCAATAAGTTTAGGGCAGTTAACCCCACCATCCAGTTCTGGAAGTTTCATTCCAAGGGGATTAAGTTGAGGCAGGAAGCATGGATGAGGTTGGATTGCCGGGTGATCATCCCCACACCCCCCACTTCTCCCCACGTCCCTTGGTCCCTTTAGCCCAAGCGCGATATCTAATTTCTTCTTGGCAATCGCACAACATTTTGGCCTCAACTCCTTCCTATGGAAGCGAGTGCCACACACACTCACCACCCCCTCTGGGTGAAGAAATCTCTCCTCCACCTCAGTCCTGAAAGATTTATTTATTGGTGACACAAGGAAGGCTCACATTAACACCGCAATGAAGTCACTGCGAAGATCGCCTCGCTCACCTAACCGGCACGTCTTTCACATCGCGGGAGGGAACCGGAGCACCCGGAGGGAACCCACGCAGTCACAGGGAGAACGTGCAGTGACAGTGACCCTGAGCCGGGAATCGAACCCGGGTCCCTGGCGCTGTGAGGCAGCGGCGCTAACCCACTGTGCCACCCTCTGGGTAACTTCATTGCGACGCGGAGGTAAGCCGAACTTTGACACTAATAAATAAACTAAACTTGAATAGAATCCCTACAGTGCAGAAAGAGGCCCTTCGGCCCATCGAGTCTGCACCGAACACAATCCCACCCAGGCCCTACCCCCCCCATATCCCACTAATCCCTCTAACCTATGCATCCCAGGACACTAAGGGGCAATTTCTTAGCATGGCCAATCAACCTAACCTGCACATCTTTGGACTGTGGGAGGAAACCTGGAGGAAACCCACGCAGACACGAGGAGAATGTGCAAACTCCACACAGACAGTGACCCCGAGCCGGGGATCGAACCCAGGACCCTGGAGCTGTGAAGCAGCAGTGCTAACCCACTGTGCCACCCACAGTAGATGGGGGGGGTCTGATCAAACGATGGCGGGGGTCTGACCAAAAGTGACCGACATTCACCATCCTTACCTTGTTTTGCACCCTTGATATTCCGGTGAGGAAAAGTAACTCTGCCAAGAACAGGCTGATGCAGAGGTAAGTGTGAATGGTGGTCCGGATGCTTTTGATGGAACGGCACAGCATGAAGGTGAGGATGGACAGGAAGAGACACACCAGCGATAGAATAACACCAATGTTGGTGATCAGGCCTAAGTTGTAAATGTGAGAAGGGTCCTGAGAACAAAGAGAAAGAGATCAGTCTTAAAGCCTATTGACAAGGCCATCTGAAGACCCTCACCCTCCACCGTAGGGTAACACTTAGGGCAGGACACTCCACCCTCCCTCCTCACCCTACCCCCTCCATTTTCTAGAGGCAGTTTGCCATTGGTTGATTTTCCAGCCTGCCCATGTCTACAGCATTTGGAGTTGGCTCACCCCACCCGTAACCATCTACAAAAGTCCTACCATCAACTCCCTCAGGAGGCTAAGGACATCATTGAATCATACAGCGTAGAAGGAGGCCATTTGGCCCATCGCGTCTGCGCCAACCGCAATCCAACCCAGACCCTATCCCCCATGCATTTACCCGAGCTAATACCACTCACACTAAGAGATAATTTAGTACGGCCAATCCACCTAACCGGCACACCTTTATGGGAGAACATGCAAACTCCACACAGACAGTGACCCAAGCTGGGAATCGAACCCGCGTCCCTAGCGCTGTGAGGCAGTAGTCTAACCACTTGGCATGTCCGCTATGACTCTCACCAACTTTTACAGATGCACCATAGAAAGCATTCTTCCTGTATCACAGCTTGGTATGGGCTCCTGCTCTGCCCAAGATCGCAAGGAACTACAAAAGGTTGTGAATGTAGCCCAATCCATCACACAAACCAGCCTCCCATCCATTGACTGTCTAAAATTCCCACTGCCTCGGCAAAGCAGCCAGCATAATTAAGGACCCCACACATCCCGGACATTCTCTCTTCCACCTTCTTCCATCGGGAAAAAGACACAAAAGTCTGAGGTCACGCACCAACCGTCTCAAGAACAGCTTCTTCCCTGCTGCTGTCAGACTTATGAATGGGCCTACCTCACATTAAGTTGATCTTTCTCTACACCCTAGCTGTGACTGTAACACCTCATTGTGCACTCTTGTTTCCTTCTCCTCTATGTACTCTACAAAAGTTATGCTTTGTCTCTATAGCGCGCAAGAAACAATACTTTCCCAATACATGTGGCAATAATGACTCAAATCAAATCCTTTGCGGCCTTGGGCAAAAATATTAGCAGGGGCAGGAGGATGGCAAACGGAGCAAGGCGACTCCATGTAACCTACCTTCTAATTCTATATTGTTCTAATTCTTTTAAAATCCCCAGCTATGACCGTAACACTACATTCTGTACTCTCTCCTTCCCTTCTCTATGAAGAGTACGTTTTGTCTCTATAGCGCACAAGAAACAATACTTTTCCCCATATATGAATACATGATGAATCAAATCAAATTAAATTGCCATCCCTAGGGTTTGGGGTCCTGAGGTAGGTTCGAGTGAATGTCGACCTCACTGAGGTCAACTTACATAGAATCATATAAGCCTACCGTGTAGAAAGAGGCCCTTCAGCCCATCGAGTCTGCACCGACCACAGTCCCATCCAGGCCCTACCCCCGTATCCCTACATATTATACCCACTAATTCCTCTAATCTACACATCCCTGGACACTAAGGGGCAATTTTAGCATGGCCAATCAACCTAACTCGCACATCTTACGGACTGTGGGGGGAAACCGGAGCACCCAGAGGAAACGCACGCAGACACGAGGAGAATGTTCACAGTCCACACAGACAGTGACCCGAGCCGGGAATCGAACCCAGGTCCCTGGAGCTGTGAAGCAGCACTGCTAACCCAGCACAATCTGGAGCCTTCCAGTTTGTATAGTCACTGGACATGATGTGGAGATGCCAGCGTTGGACTGGGGTTCTCACAAAACCAGGTTAAAATCCAACAGAGACCTGGATGATCAGGGAGCCGCACTTGATTTGAGGGATGGGACAGGTCTTGTTTGAGCCATACTGTTAGCACTGAGAATGGGAGGTAAGCCTGTCCTGTTTGGAGAGATATGGGGGTGAGGTGGGGGGGGACATGTGTAGATACGCAGCCTAGATATTTATCGCTCTACAGTTGTGCCTTCAGATGCTCATTCCTAAACTCCGCAACTCCCTCCATAAACCGCTCCACATCTCTGCCCCCCCCAATCAGTTACACCATAAAACTGACCTCTGTCCTCATGCTTTCAGCCTCCCCTTCATTAAAAAAAAGTAATTCAATCCCAATTCAATCAGCTGTGATCAAGGTACAATTAAATCATAGAATCCCTACAGCGCAGAAGAGGCCATTAAGCCCATTGAGTCTGTGCTGACTCTCTGACAGAGTGTGTTACCCACGGCCTTCAACCCCACCCTATCCCACACAGGATCCTTACCATGGCCAATCCACCTAACCTGCACATCTTTGGACACTAAGGGGCAATTTGGCATGGTCAATCCACCTAACCTGCACATCTTTGGACACTAAGGGGCAATTTAGCATGGCCAATCCACCTAACCTGCACATCTTTGGACACTAAGGGACAATTTAGCATGGCCAATCCACCTAACCTGCACATCTTTGGACACTAAGGGGCAATTTAGCATGGCCAATCCACCTAACCTGCACATCTTTGGACACTAAGGGACAATTTAGCATGGCCAATCCACCTAACCTGCACATCTTTGGACACTAAGGGGCAATTTAGCATGGCCAATCCACCTAACCTGCACATCTTTGGACACTAAGGGGCAATTTAGCATGGCCAATCCACCTAACCTGCACATCTTTGGACACTGAGGGGCAATTTAGCATGGCCAATCCACCGAACCTGCACATCTTTGGGTACTAAGGGGCAAATTAGCATGGCCAATCCACCTAACCTACACATCTTTGTACACTAGGGGACAATTTAGCATGGCCAATCCACTAACCTGCACATCTTTGGACACTAAGGGACAATTTACCATGGCCAATCCACCTAACCCGCACATCTTTGGTCACCAGGAAGCAACCAGAGCAACTGGGGGAAACCCATGCAGTCATGGGGAGAATGTGCAGTCTCCACACAGTCACCCGAGGCTGGAATTGAACCCGGGTCCCTGGTGCTGCGAGGCAGTAATGCTAACCACTGCAAATTCTTGTTGTTGGACTGAGGCTAAGTGATGCATACTGTTGGACGTAAGGAACGAGGGAGCTAAGGAACTGTTGGGATGTGGTAAAATTCAGGATAAACACCCCGTCCACGTCGTCCACAGACACCAGATACGGGGACAGCAGCAATGTCTGGGTGTGAAGTGTCATATTTCTCACTCAAAGTGAGATTGCTGATGCTATTGGACAACACCGGACCACAGCAGGTCGGAAAGGACTTTCAGGATTGTCTCACCTCGGATGGATCAAGGGCAGCTTGTAGGCCTGATGAACAATCGCTGATTATCAATGAACCAGGAATCCAGAGACCCAGGGTAATGGTCTGTGAACCCGCGCTCAAATCCCACCAAGGCAGATGGCGAAATTTGAATTTCCACTGATGACCATGAAACCATTGTGGATTGTCTTATCCGGGTCACTAACGTCCCTTTAGGGAAGGAAATCTGCCGTCCTTACCCAGTCTGGCCTACACGTGACTCCAGAGCCACAGCAATGTGGTTGACTCTCAACTGCCCTCCAAGGGCAACTAGGGATGGGCAATAAATGCTGGCCCAGCCAGTCACACCCACCTCCCGTAAAAATTCATTGAAAAACAGATCTCCCCCACTCTCCCTCGTGCACCACAGTGGCACAGTGTTTAGCACTGCTGCCTCACAGCGTCACTGCACTGGGTTCGATTCCCGGCTCGGGTCACTGTCTGTGTGGAGTCTGCACGTTCTCCCCGTGTCTGCGTGGGTTTCCTCTGGGTGCTCCGGTTTCCTCCCACGGTCCGAAAGACATGCTGGATAAATACATTGGCCGTGCTAAATTCTCCCTCAGTGTACCCGAACAGGTGCCGGAGTGCGGCGGCTGGGGAATTTTCACAGTAGCTTCATTGCAGTGTTAATGTAAGCCGACTTGTGACACTAGTAAATAAACTTTTTTTCTGTCCCTTTCTCTCTCCTTCCTCCCCTTCCCCCACCCTCACTCCCTCCACTCTCTCTCTCCTTCCACTCTCTCTCTCCTCTCTCCCTCCCTCCTTCTCTCTCTGTCCCCCCTCCTTTCTCTTTCTCTCCTCCCTCCTCTCTCCCTCCCTCCGTCCAGACGTACTGTAATGTCGTGGAGTGCCATGAGGACAGCGAAGCTGGACAGATGTGTGCAGCTGCACCTGGTGAAATTGATGTTGGAAGTGTCGATCGTACAACCAGCAGAAGACCAAGTATTCACTGAATTCTCCCAGTAGACACATTTTGCCGTTCTGTTTCTGACCTGGAGAAAGAGAAAGGTGATATTTGTCATCGACTCTGACCGTGGAATGTTACAATATTATAGTTTGCATTGATAGAGCACCTTTCTCATCCCTCCGATGCCCCAAAATGCTGAATTTCAGCCAGGAGATACTTCCTGAGGTAGGATCTCTGAGTCAGCACAGTGGCACAGGGCCTGCTGCCTCACAGCGCCAGGGACCTGGGTTCAATTCCTGGCTCGGGTCACTGACTGTGTGGAGTCCACACATTCTCCCCATGTCTGCGTGGGTTTCCCCCGGGTGCTCCGGTTTCCTCCCACAGTCCAAAGATGTGCAGGTTAGGTGGATTGGCCATGCTAAATTGTCCCTTAGTGTCCAAAGATGTGTAGGTTAGGTGGATTGGCCATGCTAAATTGCCCCTTAGTGTCCAAAGATGTGCAGGTTAGGTGGATTGGCCATGGTAAATTGCCCCTTAGTGTCCAAAGATGTGCAGGTTAGGTGGATTGGCCATGCTAAATTGCCCCTTAGTGTCCAATGATGTGCACATCTTTGGACATTAAGGGGCAATTTAGCATGGCCAATCCATCTAATCTACACATCTTTGGACACTAAAGCACAATTTAGCATGGCCAATCCACCTAACCTGCACATCTTTGGAGTGTAGGAGGAAACCGGAGCACCCAGAGGAAACCCACGCAGACATGGGGAGAATGTACGGTCTCCACACAGTCAGTGACCCGAGCCGGGAATTGAACCCAGGTCCCTGGCGCTGTGAGGCAGCAGTGCTAACCAGTGTGCCACCCAGAGATGTGCAGGTTAAGTTGACTGGCCATGCTAAATTGACCCTGGTGTCAGGGGGATTAGCAGGGTGGGGTTTGAGGAATAAGGCTTGGTGGTGCAGACTCGATGGGCCGAATAGCCTCCTCCTGCACTATAGGGATTCGGTGATTCTAAGAAGGATTCTATGAACCGATGTTAACCCTTTGCTCAGCAGTGGTTAACTCAGTATGTGAGGTTATGGGGAGCAGGGCCTGGGTGGGATTGTTGTCGGTACAGACGCGATGGGCCGAACAGCCTGCTTCTGCACTGTGGGGATTCTGCGATTCTCTGATTCTACTGCAGCTCCCGCCCAGAGACATAAATCCTCAGAGCATTCAGCCCAAGGCCCCCAGAACTTTAGCGCAAAAGGCGAACGAACCTTTGTGTTCTCAAAGGTTAAGTTGATGTGGTGCCCGTGGTTCTCCTTGACCGGGTTGGACACTGCGGCCGTGACGATTTCGGAGATGAATTTGTACTCGGTTCCCGTGCTGTCGTCGTCCAGGAGGGTGGTGTTCATCAGCGAGTCCAGCTGCTTGTAGGAGATGAGGGCGGCGGCAGCAACATCTGCACAAAGGAAGGGTGAAGGGTCAAAGTGGGGTTACACCTCGCCGGGTGACCTTTACAAATGCCGCGATGCCCGTGCTAAGGTTGGCATCGCGAACCCCACCAGGGCTGTCCCCGAAAGCTTCTACAAGGAACGATTAATCAACAGGACACCTCTGTCAACAGATAGGGAAACAGAATCGAGAGTATGTTGGGCTTGTTGGAAGAACGAGAGGCAACCTTCTTGAGGCGCGTAGGGTGGAATTTTACTACCTCACTTGTCGTAAAATCCCACCTGAGGTCAACAGACGCTGCCCCTCGCCCACTCCGATTCCTGTTGTGGACAGGACGGTAAAATTTTGGCTACAGTATTCTCAAGACAGGCCCTGCTCGCAGCGCCAAGTGTTGTAGTGGAGAATTTCTTGTTTTCCGAACTGTGATAGTAGAACTAAACCAAGTTTGCTTTGCAACCAGCTTTTATTATCACAAAACCTCATGCAGCATATGGCAGAGTCTTGGAGACAGAGAGCCGTCCCTACAAACTGCTGATCCTATCCCAAGACCACGCCAGCTTACAAGAATCAGTTCCATAGTTGTACCTTTCTCTTATCAGTGTACACGTTCAATTAGTAATACAAACAGTGAGACATCATCAATTGTATTAGGATCCGGTGACCTCCGAGACCCCTCTGTCTCATCAATAATATCATTATCTTGTCCTTTGAAGGAACAGAAAGGTTCCATGATCTCTGACCATATCTTGTTTTCTGACGTAATTGTAGGTTCTGTGACTCTGACCTTCTCTCGCCTCACTCCTCCGGCCCTAAGTTACGTGGTGTCTTATCAGGTCTTGATGTTCCTCATGTCTTAGGTTATTCAGAGTCAGTTTTACAGGGGTCTGGCAATTTGGAATAGCTTGGTCAGCTCTCCTTTATATCAATTACTTGACCATTTTCCCCATCATGCCACTGCTTCATCCGTACACTATCACATTGGTAGGTATTGAGAGGTGGGGTTTTTTTCCCCCCCCCCGTTCTGGGAGAGGTGAGGACCAAAGGGTGCAATCTCAGAGTGAGGGGTCACCCAGAGGTACGTAGCTTCTTCACTCAGAGGGTGGTGAATCTGTGGAGTTCTTCATTGCAGAGGGCTGGAGAGGCTGGGTCGTTAAGTATGTTCAAGGTTGAGATAGATGTTTGAGCAGTTAAGGGGAGCGAGGGGATAAGGCGGGAAAGTGGATCAGATCAGTCACGATCCCACTGAATGGCAAAGCGGACAGGATGGGCCGAATGGCCTGCTTCTGCTCCTCGGCTTTGTAGCAGTGATTAAGCTCCAAGATCGCCTTCATCAATCGAGGAATTGGGTTGGGAGATAATGCTGCAGCTGTATAAGACCCTGGTCAGACCCCACTTGTGCTCAGTTCTGGTCACCTCATTACAGGAAGAATGTGGAAGCCATAGAAAGGGTGCAGAGGAGAGTTACAAGGATGTTGCCTGGATTGGGGGGCATGCCTTATGAGGATAGGTTGAGGGAGCTCGGTCTTATCTCCTTGGAGAGACGAAGGGTGAGGGGTGACCTGATAGAGGTGTGTAAGATGATGAGAAGTATAGATCGAGTGGATTCTCAGAGGCTATTTCCCCAGGGCTGAAATGGCTGCCACAAGAGGACACAGGTTTAGGGTGCCGGGGAGTAGGAGGTGTCAGGGGTAAGTTTTTCACTCAGTGGGTGGGTGGACTGGGCTGCCGGCGGGGGTGGAGGAGGCAGATTCGATAGGGTCTTTGAAGAGACTTTTGGATAAGTACATGGGACTTAGTAAGATAGAGGGTTATAGATAAGCCGAGTAGGTAGGGAGACGCTCGGCGCAAGTTGTGGGCCGAAGGGCCTGTTTGTGCTGTAGTTTTTCTAAGACTTACCAAAGTCCTCCTTTCCAGCTACAGTGTTCCAATCGATACTCATGCGGTTCCTAGCCGTGGCTAACTTTGCCTTTCCATCTTTTGGGATTGTGCTGTTCCGAATGGCTTGGATGGACATTTCTGCGGAGCACAAAGGAACCAGCCAGGTAAGTATCAACAGTGTTAGGGGAAGCAGGAGAAACAGATCAATGGACCCACTTTCGGGGAAGAACCTCACCTACCCACTTTCGCTATATTCCTCATTCCCTCCCTACACACCCAACTATTGTCAAATGTCTCCCAAGTCAGATGAGGTTCCAAGCCAGTGCAGTAAGACAACACTCTTTTTCTGCATCGCTGGTTTATTTACAGGATGCAATATTAAATATAGAATGCTTACTGTACAGACAGAGATCATTCAGCCCATCGAGTCTACACCTACCCCATAACCCCACATATTTACCATGGCCAGTCCCCTAAACCTGGACATTTTTGGGCAATAAGGAGCAATTTATTTTTGCTAATTCCCCTTACCTTTGGACACTAAGGGCAATTTAGCACGGCCAATCCACCCAACCTACACATCTATGGACACTAAGGGCAATTTAGCACGGCCAATCCACCCAACCTACACATCTATGGACACTAAGGGCAATTTAGCACGGCCAATCCACCCAACCTACACATCTATGGACACTAAGGGCAATTTAGCACGGCCAATCCACCCAACCTACACATCTATGGACACTAAGGGCAATTTAGCACGGCCAATCCACCCAATCTACACATCTTTGGACACTACGAGGCAATTCAGCATGGCCAATCCACCAAACCTACACATCTATGGACACTAAGGAGTAATTTAGCATGGCCAATCCACCTAACCTGCACATCTTTGGAGTGTGGGAGGAAACCGGAGCACCCGGAGGAAACCCACGCAGACACGGGGAGAATGTGCAAACTCCATACAGGCAGTGACCCAAGGCCGAAATCAAACCTGGGTCCCAAGCACTGAGAGTTATCAAATCCCAACAGCGCACAATGAGGCCATTCAGCCCATCAAGTCTGCACCAACTCTCTGAAAGAGCACCTTACCCAGGCCTTATCCCTGTAACGCTACATATTTTCCCTGTAGCCTTGACACCCAGGGACACTAAGGGGCAATTTAGCTTGGCCAAACCACACAACCTACTCATCTTGGGATACTAAGGGGCAATTCAGCACGGCTAATCCACCTAACCTGTGCATCTTTGGATTGTGGGAGGAAACCGGAGCACCCGGAGGAAACCCACGCAGACACGGGGAGAACGTGCAAACTCCACACAGAGCCAAGCTGGGAATTGAACCCGGGTCCCTGGCGCTGTGGGGCAGCAATGCTAAGCACTGTGCCATCGTGCTGGACTACACCAGCTGATATATTTCCAAATGAGGATGGTGAGTGGCTTGGAGGGGAATCTCCAGGCGGTGGTTTCCCATGTATCCTTCTAGATGGTAGAGGTCATGAGTTTGGAAAGTGCTGTTGAAGGAACCTGGTAGATACGGCTGCCACTGAGCGTTGGTGGTGGAGGGAGTGAATGTTTATGGATGGGGTGCCAATGAAACGGGGCTGCTTTGTCCTGGATGGTGTCGGGCTTCTTAAGTGTTGTTGGAGCTGCTCCCATCCAGGGAAGTGGGGAGTATTCCATCCTGACTTGTGCCTTGTAGATGGTGGACAGGCTTTGGGGAGTCAGGAGGTGGGTTACTCACCTTAAAAAAAATCTCAGCCTCTGGGGTGCAGTCTGAAAGCCGTGTTGGTTAGATGCATTGGCCGTGCTAAATTCTCCCTCAGTGTACCCGAACAGGCGCAGGCGGCTAGGGGATTTTCACTGCAACTTGATTGCAGCGTTAATCCAAGCCAAGTAATAAGCTTCAAAACTTCAGAAAAGACCCCAGTGTCTGTTACGTTACCAAACTGGCTGGCTGAAAAATTCTTTTTCTCTTCATGACGTAAGCTTTGAGCCACCAGGATTGCGTGTTTTTCCATCACGTTCAGGAAATTGGATATCAGATCCTTCGATTTGCCATTCCCCAGCTTTGAAATGCTCCTTAAAGAGAGTTCCGCAAATGCGTTGATGTCCTACGCAAGACAACAGAAGCCAACAATTGAGGAAGCATTCACTTTAAGAACATAAGAAATAGGAGCAGGAGTCGGCCATCTAGCCCCTCGAGCCTGCCCCACCATTCAATAAGATCATGGCTGATCTGAAGTGGATCAGTTCCACTTTCCCGCTTTCTCCCCATAACCCTTAATTCCCTTGTCTATCAGAAACCTATCTACCCGTGACTTAAATATATTTAGCGAGGCAGCCACCACCACTTCAACGGGCAGAGAATTCCAGAGGTTCACCACCCTTTGAGTGAAGAAGTTCCTCCTCAACTCCGTTCTAAACTGCCCCCCCCCCACCCCTTTATCTTGAGGCTGTGCCCCCTAGTTCTGGTTTCCTTTCTAAGCGGGAAGAATCTCTCTACCTCTACCCTAACCATCCATTTCACTTTGGAGAGATCCTTGTACTAAGATCAAATCGAGGTGAGAGTGTTTAAGAAGACTAATTCTCGACAGCAACAGCACACGCTTCAGATATGGAGAGGGAAGACACAGAGTTCTGGGAAGAGGGATCAGTTTTGGATTTTTCCCAAAGGGAGTCAGCCATGATGGGATGAACCGTGCCGACCCCTATTGTTTTAGACCATAAGATATAGATGGCACGGTGGTTCACACTGCTGCCTCACAGCTCTAGGAACCTGGGTTCAATTCCAGCTTTGGACGTGTGTGTGTGTGTGTGTGTGTGTGTGTGTGTGTGTGCGCGTGGACTGTGCACGTTCTCCCCATGTCTGCGTGGGTTTCTTACACGCACCAAAGATTAGGTGAATTGGCCAAGGTAAATTGCACTTTAGTGCCCAAGAGGTGTGTGGTTAGGTGGATTGGCCATGCTAAATTGCTCCTTAGTGTCCAAAGATGTGCAGGTTAGGTGGATTGGCCATGCTAAATTGCTCCTTAGTGTCCAAAGATGTGCAGGTTAGGTGGATTGGCCATGCTAAATTGTCCCTTAGTGTCCAAAGATGTGCAGGTTAGGTGGATTGGCCATGGTAAATTGCCCCTTAGTGTCCATGGATGTGCAGGTTAGGTGGATTGGCCATGCTAAGTTGCCCCTTAGTGTCCATGGATGTGCAGGTTAGGTGGATTGGCCATGATAGTGCATGATGTTCAGGGGTGGGTTGGGGAAGAGGGGCTGGGTAAGATACTCTGTCACAGAGTTGGTGCAGACTCGATGGGCTGAAATGCCTTATCTGCAATGTAGGGAATCTACGATTCTACGTCTGAAGGTTCTCACCCACTAAGATATCAGCTAGAGTCATTCAGCTGACAGGAAGGCTTCGAGATTAGTAAATGTTACAAATAAGGAAAGGATTAGGCCATTCAGCCCAAGCCTGCTCCACCATTCAATCAAGGCTGATAAGCTTTCTCAGCCCCACTCTCCCTCCTTCTCGCCATGACCTTTGATCCCCTTATTAATCAAGAACCTATCTATCTCTGCCTTAAAGACACTCAGTGACCTCCACAGCCTTCTGCGGCAGAGTTCCACAGATTCACCACTCTCTGGCTGAAGAAATCCCTCCACATCCCTGTTCTAAAGGGTTGTCCCTTTACTCTGAGGCTCTGCCCTCGGATCCGAGTCTCTCCGATTTATAGAAACATCTTCCCCACGTCCACTCTATTGGGCTTTTCAATATTCTATAAGTTTCAATGAGATTTCCCCCCTCATCCTTCTAAATTCTATCAAGCACAGACCCAGAATCCTCAAACGCTCCTTGTATATTAAGCTTTTCATTCCCGGGATCATTCTTGTGAACCTCCTCTGGACCCTCTCCAAGGCCAGCGCATCCTTCCTTGGAAACTAGGTCCAAAATTGCTCACAATGTTCCAGACATGGTCTCTCGGAGCCTTGTAAAACACCAACGTCCCTGTTTTTGTATTCTGGAGTATTTTCTTATTTAAGGTTAGGCGTAGAGTGAAGGGTGGGGAAGGGTTAGAATTCATGGTCTCAATGTCCTTGTATATAAAGTGATAACACAGTCAAAATTTGCACTCCCAGCCTAAATCTGTGAAAGTCTTGAGACAGAAACAGTTAGCTGTTGAGCGAGACACATTTAGTATTCAAATGTCATGAGCTATTAATCACGGATCCTTTATTATCCCTTCCCACTTCCCCTGCTGGTATATGTTTATGGTAGTCGCAAGTAGACAAAATGCACATTGCAGTTTTCAATACACTACATCTTCCAACACCTCTCGCTGTTTAAGTACCTGCAGTGAGCACTGAGTGAAGAACAAACTCAACTTCCCCTGTGGCTTCTGAACTGCCAACCCCTGATCTTGAGACAGGCACAGGAAGAATGGTCTCTTGGGTCAGTCAGGGCTGGAGACCATCTATCGTCTTGGAGCCTGTTCTTCAACAATGGTCCGTTGCTGGGTCCAGGATAAATGGATATCAGGGGAAACCGGAGAAAGGGAATTGGACAAAATCCTGCCACCACAAAGTGCACTTACCAACTGAGTCATCGTGAATCTAAGTTTAAGTTTATTTATTAGTGTCATGAGTAAGCTTACATTAACACTGCAATGAAGTTACTGTGAAAATCCCCCAGTCGCTACACTCCAGTGTCTGTTCAGGTACACTGAGGGAGAATTTAGCACGGCCAATCCATCTAACCTGCACATCTTTGGACACTAAGGGGCAAATTAGCATGGCCAATTAACCTAACCGACACATCTTTGGACACTAAGGGGCAATTTAGCATGGCCAATCCACCTAACCTACACATCTTTGGACACTAAGGGGCAAATTTAGCATGGCCAATCCATCTAACCTGCACATCTTTGGACACTAAGGGGCAAATTTAGCATGGCCAATCCACCTAACCTGCACATCTTTGGACACTAAGGGGCAAATTTAGCATGGCCAATCCACCTAACCTGCACATCTTTGGGTACTAAGGGGCAATTTAGCATGGCCAATCCACCTAACCTGCACATCTTTGGACACTAAGGGGCAAATTAGCATGGCCAATCCACCTAACCTGCACATCTTTGGGTACTAAGGGGCAAATTAGCATGGCCAATCCACCTAACCTGCACATCTTTGGGTACTAAGGGGCAAATTAGCATGGCCAATCCACCTAACCTGCACATCTTTGGGTACTAAGGGGCAAATTAGCATGGCCAATCCACCTAACCTGCACATCTTTGGACACTGAGGTGCAATTTAGCATGGCCAATCCACCTAACCTGCACATCTTTGGACACTGAGGTGCAATTTAGCATGGCCAATCCATCTAACCTGCACATCTTTGGGTACTAAGGGGCAAATTAGCATGGCCAATCCACCTAACCTGCACATCTTTGGACACTGAGGTGCAATTTAGCATGGCCAATCCACCTAACCTGCACATCTTTGGACACTGAGGTGCAATTTAGCATGGCCAATCCATCTAACCTGCACATCTTTGGACACTGAGGTGCAATTTAGCATGGCCAATCCACCGAACCTGCACATCTTTGGACACTAAGGGGCAATTTAGTATGGCCAATCCACCTAACCTACACATTTTTTGGGTACTAAGGGGCAATTTAGTATAGCCAATCCACCTAACATACACACCTTTGGACACTAAGGGGCAATTTAGCATGGCCAATCCACCTAATCTACACATCCTTGAGTACTAAGGGGCAATTTAGCATGGCCAATCCACCTAACATACGCATCTTTCCGACTGTGGGAGGAAACCGGAGCACCCGGAGGAAACCCATGCAGACACGGGGAGAACATGCAAACTCCGCACAGACAGTGACCCGAGCCGGGAATCGAACCCAGGTCCCTGGAGCTTTGAAGCAGCAGTGCTAACCACTGTGCCACCCTAAAGATAAAGTTTGACTTAATAGATATTCCTTGTAACTTACCTCAGGGGATGAAGACTTCGGTCGAAGGAGTTTCAGATCTGTAGAAAGAAGAAAAAGGAAAATCTCAGTACTGGAGAAGTGATATTATTCAGACAAAATAGACAACCAAAGGCAAAAGAGAAAATGCTGGAAAATCTCAGCGGGTCTGGCAGCATCTGAGAGCTGGCAATTCCAGTTCAGATGACCTTTTGTCAAAGCTAAAAGGAAAGTGGGAGATATTGATACTGCAGGGGGAGGGAATGAAAGATGAGTCATAGCCACAGAAACCAGGGGAAAGGCTGCTGATGGCAGCCCAGAGAGAGAACAGAAGGTGTGAATGGCCAAAGAGCAGAGAAGCTGGAATCAGAGGGTGAGCTGTGGCCGATGAAGATATGGGAGGAGAGGGGAAGGGTGGGAGAGAGGGAAAACGGGGAAAAGGGGAAGCACGGGGGGGGAGTAAAGGTAAGGAAAAGGGGAATGGAATGGGTTAGAAAACCGAAGACCCATTGTTGCAAATACGAAGGTTGTAAAATTGTTACTTTCTTGATTCCTACAGGACAAAATGTAGGGATAGGAAGGAGGGGTTCATGTTACCTTTCTGAATTCTGCCTGATGTCAAGTTTGGGTGATTTGGTTGTTAAAATTAGAGTTGGTCTTCCTGGGGGGGTGGGGGGTAACCTGTGAGAAATTAACTGATTATCACGTCCTTTGCAGGACCTTGCTGTGTGCCAATTGGCTCTGATGTTTACTATTTTGCTCCAGTGGTTACATTTGCAGAAGTACTGAATTGGTTACAAAATAGTTGGAGACAAGTGCCCTCTATAAACCCAAATCTTCCTTTGCTCACAGTGCAGGGGATGTGTTTTTGCTACTCATTCATGAGCTGCCTTCCACCCTCCCTCTGCTGGTACATGTGTATGTTTGCCGCAAGTAGACAAAATGCGCATTTTTCAATACACTACATGATCCAACACTCCTCATTGTTTAAGTATCTGCCATGAGCATGGAATAAGCAAAGCCAACAGTTAATGTCTATTTCTAATGACCCTCGAACATTATTTACCCATGGTTATTTTGCCAGCACGATCCGGCAGTTGTCATTCAGAAACCTGGCCCAGTGAGGTCAAGTCAAGCCCAAAACGACATGGCAGGTACATCATAGAATTGTGCAATACACAAGAGGCCATTCAGCCCATCGAGTCTGCACCGGCCCATGAGAAACACCTGACCTCCCACCTAATCCCATCTTCCAGCATTTGGCCCATGGCCCTGAATGTGATCCAGGTACTTTTTAAAGGCTGTGAGGCCTCTACCACCCTCCAAGGGAAGCACATTCCAGACCCTCACCACCCTCTGGGTCAAAAAAGGTCTTTCTTCACATCCTCCTGTCCCAACACCTGTGTCCCATCATAACTGAACCTTCAACTCAGGGCAACAGCTCCTTATCCGCACTGTCCGTGTCCCTCATAATCTTGTACAGCTCAATCAGGTCACCCCCACCTCTGCTCCAGAGAAAACAACCCAAGCCTCTCTCCATAACTTCAACGTTCCATCCCAGGCAGGGTCCTGGTGAATCTCCTCTGCACCCCCGCTTCCAGTGCGTTCCGGACCTTCCTAGGAACCGGAACTGCACCCGGTACTCCAGCTCACCAAAGTTCTCTACGACGCCCATCAAGACCTCTCTGTTTTTGTAACACCCCGAGCGGTGAAGGCGAGCGTTCCATAGGCCTTTCTCACCACCCTGCTAACGTGCCTTTCTGCTTTCAGAGATCCGTAGACAAACATGCCAAGGGGCAGCGTGGGAAAGGAAACAAAGCTCTCTCTCGTCCTGATACTTATCGCGGGGGTGGGGGTGGTGGTGGTGGTAATATAATTGTTACCTGCACAGTGAGCCTCCGTTTTACTGGTAAAGTGAGGTTCACCATTACTTGACACAAAGCCTCCATCGCAGATACAATGGTAAGTTCCCGGTTCGTTGACACAGCTGGCATTGTAACCACAAACGTCGGGTTCATCTGTGCACTCGTCAATATCTGTAATAAATTAGAAAACGATTTCAGCGACCGGCTGTCGGGAAATGGGTCAAACTCGCTTCCGCTCTTGCAGGGGGGAGTGGAGGAATATTCGGCTTGAGGGCGTGAAGGGAATTGTGAAGGAAGAAGTGCCACACAGCAGTAAAGGTGATCCTGATTGGCTCGATTTTGGAACCTCGCCTCCCCTCCCCCCCCTCCCCCCACCCCAATATCCAACCCCTATCAGCTCCTGCCTACCACTCATAGAGTCATGGAGGTTTACAGCATGGAAACAGGCCCTTCGGCCCAACTTGTCCATGCCGCCCCCTTTTTTCTTAAACTAGTCCCAATTGCCCCCATTGGCACAAATCCCTCTATACCCATCTTACCCACGTAACTACCTAAAGGCTTTCTAAAATTGTACCTGCCTCTACTACTGCCTCTGGCAGCTTGTTCCAGACACTCACCACCCTCTGAGTGGAAAAAATTGTCCCTCTGGACCCTTTTGTATCTCTCCCTTCTCACCTTAAACCTACGCCCTCTAGTTTTAGACTCCCCAATCTTTGGGAAAAGATATTGACTATCTAGCTGATCTGTGCCCCTCATTATTTTTACACAGACCTCTATAAGTTCGCCCCTCAATTTTCTACGCTCTAGAGAAAAAAGTCCCAGTCTCTCCTTATAACACAAACCATTCTAGCATCCTAGTAAATTTCTTCTGCACTCTTTCTAGTTTAATAATATCCTTTCTAATAATAGGGTGACCAGAACTGCACACAGTATTCCAAGTGTGGCCTTACCAATGTCTTGTACAACTTCAACAAGACGTCCCAACTCCTGTATTCAATGTTCTGACTGATGAAACCAAGCATACCGAATGCCTTCTTCACCACTCTGTCCACCTGTGACTCCACTTTCAAGGAGCTATGAACCTGTACCCCTAGATCTCTTTGTTCTGTAACTCTCCCCAACGCCCTACCATTAACTGAGTAAGTCCTGCCATGGTTCAATCTGCCAAAATGCATCACTTCGCATTTATCTAAATTAAACTCCATCTGCCATTCATCACCCCAACGGATCAAGATCCCAATGCAATCCTAGATAACCTACTATGCCGAAATCGGCCACCTCCTGATGGTGTAGCCTCGATGGGCTGAATGGCCCCCTTCTACACTCTAACCATTGTACGAACCCTCTAATTTATGGCCAAGAATTTTGGTGTCCCGCCTGCCACAGGAATCGGAGCAGGCGAGGGGCGGACAACGGGAAGGTCCATCAGCCTCAGGCGGGACGTTACGGTTTCGGGACTGGGGCTGCGTAATCCCACCCAAAATCTTCCATTCGTCACCGAGGGCCTGTAAACGAAACGAACTAAATTCTACACCAGGCCCAGTGATCCAGTAAGTCCCACGTTCTCAGGCGTGCTCAGGCTAAGTGGGATAGCTTCAGAACCAACATAGCATCTCAAAGGCTGAGCAAGCAAGCTTAAGGTGCCGTGTGAGCTACAGGGTGATCGTGGCGCTGCGTACTCCTTGCTGCTCCCCCAGTGTTCTTACCGACGCAGGGGGCTCTCTTAGTCACTCTACTGCCCCCGGAGGCGGAGGAAAATCCTTTGGTGCACTCACAGTAGAACCTTCCTGCTCTATGGCGACAGACTGTATTGGGTCCACAGATGTGGAGCAGACACAGATTGGCTGCAATGAATGTTAAAGAAACATGTATAGGTTCAAAGAGATCGGGAGAGACAGGCAAGAGAGAAAAACAAAACACCAGAAAGAATGCCAAACAACTCGCACCCCATCAGTCCAACAATTAGCCATCGTTACATTCTGCCGTGGCTCAGAGGGCAGCCTTCTCACCTCTGAGTCAGGCAGTTGTGGGTTCAAGTCCCACTCCAGCCACAATAAATAGGGACTCCAGAATTACAATGCTCTCGTCCTGGGACTCATCATGAGGAAAAGTAAACTTTTTTACCTTTGCATTGAGTCTGGGTTTTATTGACGAAGGTAAGGTTTCCACTGGTTGCGACAAAGCCTCGATTGCAGGTACAGCGGAACCCTCCTTGAGTATTCTCACAGCTGGCATTGTGGCCACAAAGTCGCTTCTCTTTCGAACACTCGTCAACGTCTGGAATAAGCCAACAAAGCCGCTTAACCAACCTGGCCGCGGGAGAGGTTTGTTTCCCGACGTCGGAGCAGCGACCGAGGCACGCATCGGTGGGAAGGAAGTTGGCGTTTCGAGTGCTTGGCCCGGCTTGAAACCGTGGTGTCCCAAGATGGCTCCCGCTTTGTGTGCGCGGAGGCAGGGCCCCCTTAACGGGGGGGGGGGGTCATGTGACCTCAGGCTTGGGCTGCTGGGAGCCGCCCAGAGGTCAACGTTTTGGGGCGTGGAGTGACTGGGCCTAGTGAGGCGCTGTGCTCTCTGAGGCCTGGCTGGGGAGTAGCTCTTTGAGGAGACAGCACGATGGAGCAGGAGTTCACAACTCCCCGTCCGCAATAGGCCCGAGGCCCAAAGCTGATTGGCCAGCAAAAGAAATCCAGTCGGAACCGTGGGCCGGGCCTGGACAAATCCAACAACAGCAAGGAGCGATGGTGCTGGCGACGTACCCCGAATGGGCCAGATATCAAATGGCAATTAGTAGAGCAACTCACAAAGTAACGGGCGGCACAGTGGTTAGCACTGCTGCCTCACAGCGCCAGGGGCCACGGATCACTGTGGGAGTTTGCACATTCTCCCCGTGTCTGCGTGGGTTTCCTCTGGGTGCTCCAGTTTCCTCCCACAACCCAAAGATGTGTGGGTTGGGTGGATTGGCCGTGCTAAATTGCCCCCTTACTACCGGGGGTGGGGGGGGAAGGGGGAGGAATCAGCAGGATAAATGCACAGGGTTATGGGGATAGGTGGGATTGTTGTTGGTCCAGGTTCGATGGGCCGAATGGCCTCTTTCTGCACTACAGGATTCTATGATTTCTATGTAAGCTATAAACTAAGGGCGCTCATTGCACTATTTTTCCGGCTTTGGTCAGAATCGCTCCGTCAGTTAACTCCTGTCCTCAACTTCAGGAGAAGTTGGGCTGTAAACGGAAAGGACAAAACTGGGTCTGAGCAACACGCACACACACACACACACAGACACACACACACACAGACACACACAGACACACACACACACACACACACACACACACACACACACACAGACACACACACACACACACACACACACAGACACACACACACACACACACACACACACACACACAGACACACACACACACACACACACACACAGACACACACACACACACACACACACAGACACACACACACACAGACACACACAGACACACACACACAGACACACACACAGACACACACACACACACACACACACACAGACACACACACACACACACACACACACAGACACACACACACACACACACACACACACAGACACACACACACACAGACACACACAGACACACACAGACACACACACACAGACACACACACAGACACACACACACAGACACACACACAGACACACACAGACACACACACACAGACGCAGAGTGGAGTCTGAAGGCCGTGGTTCGAGACTTGTTTGGGGAACCTGAGCACAATCCTGGGCTGACAGCTGAGTGCAGCGGGGAGAGGCAGCCGGACCGAGCCTGATTTGCCAGGCGATTGCCGACATTCCCGTTCATTCCTGGATATCTTGGCCAACATTTATACTTCAATCTAACACGGCTAAAACCCATCAGCTGACCATTGGCATCTTGCTGTGCATAAATTAACTGCTGTGCTGTTACCTTACAGCAGTGGGTACACTTCAGTGGCTGTCAACATCTGAGAGATGCTAGATCAGAGAGAACCATTTGTTTAAATGTTTCATTTCAAAGGCAAGTATTGCCTTACCTTGGCACTGAGTCTGTGTTATATCGGTAAATTCACGTTCACCAGTGTTTGTGGTAAATCCTTCCTTACAGCTGCAGATGAAAGACCCATAAGTATTGGTGCATGTGGCATTCGGACCACACCAATCTTCATTAACACACTCATCGACATCTGAAATGAAAAACAACCTCATTATCTCCCTGAACACCTTCATATGCTGACTGCCCAGGGCGCCAGGGACACGGGCTCGATTCCCGGCTTGGGTCAGTGTGTGTGTGTGTGTGTGTGTGTGTGTGTGTGTGTGTGTGTGTGTGTGTGTGTGTGTGTGGAGTTGGCATGTTCTCCCTGTGTCTACGTGGGTTTCTTCTCATAGATGTGCAGGTAAGATGGATTGGCCATACTAAATTGTCCCTTAGTGCCCAAAGATGTGTAGGTTAGGCGGATTGGCCATGCTAAATTGTCCCTTAGTGTCCAAAGATGTGCAGGTTAGGTGGATTGGCCATGCTAAATTGCCCCTTAGTGTTTAAAGATGTGCCCAAACAGGCACCAGAGTGTGGCGATTAAGGGATTTCCATCAACTTTCATTAACTTCATTGCAGCGTTAATGAAAGCCTACTTGGGGCACGGATAAATAAACTTTAAATTGTTACTTTTTATTTTTGTCTCTCAGCCCCCTTTAGCTCCTGCCTAAAGTGACATTCTATTGACATTGACTTCATTTTCTGGAGAAGTCGAACACTGGACTTTAACATCCTTCAGGATCACGCCATGAGCAATGTGAACAGGGGTTCTTCAGGCCTGCTCTGGCTGTCAGTGGGCTCATTGCTGACCCTTCACCCCACTTTCCTGCCCGACCCCCAAATCTCTCCATTCCCCCCCGCAAGGGTCCAAAAATCTATCATAGCATCACAGAACCCCTACAGTGCACTAGGAGGCCATTCAGCCCATCTAACCTGCACCGACCACAATCCCACCCAGACCCTATCCCCTTGCTCATCCCCCCCCGATACTTAGCATGGCCAATCAAACTGACCCACGTTAGTCTTTCGGACTGCGGGAGGAAACCCAAGCAGGCACGGGGAGAATGTGCAGACTCCGCGCAGACAGAGACCCGAGGCCAGAATTGAACCTGGGTTCCTGGCGTTGTGAGGCAGCAATGCCACCGTGACATCCCAATCTCAATCTCAGTGACCAAGAGCCATACACCCTCCCTGCACCCCACCCCCCCAACCAGAGTGCAGAACTCCAAAGATTTGCGACCCTCATCGTGATAATGCCAAGAACACGTGCAAGTGGGTTCTTTGTGTATTCTTAAGTCAAAGGAGGTGGGCATCGCTGGTAATGCCACTATTTATTGCCCATCCCTAATTGCCCCCTTGGAGGACAGTTGGAAGTCAGCCACATTGCTGTAGCTCTGGAGTCACATGTTCTTCTTCATCGATGACATGTTGAAGGTTACGGAGAGAAGACAAACATCTCGCCAAGGCATATCTCCACACCCCCACTTCTTGCCTTCAAACAGCCGCACAACCTCAAACAAACCATTGTCCGCAGCAAAGTACCCAGCTTTCAGGAGAACAGTGACCACGGCACAACCCTACCACAGCAACCTCTGCAAGACATGCCTGATCATCGACACGGATGCCATCATCACACGAGAGAACACCATCCACCAGGTACACGGTACATACTCTTGCAACTCGGCCAACGTTGTCTACCTGATACGCTGCTGGAAAGGATATCCTGAGGTATGGTACATTGGGGAGACCATGCAGACGCTACGACAACGGATGAATGAACATCGCTCGACAATCACCAGGCAAGACTGTTCCCTTCCTGTTGGGGAACATTTCAATGGTCACGGGCACTCGGCCTCTGATCTTCGGGTAAGCATTCTCCAAGGCGGCCTTCATGACACACGACAGCACAGAGTCGCTGAGCAGAGACTGATAGCCAAGTTCCACACACACGAGGATGGCCTCAACTGGGATCTTGGGTTCATGTCACACAACCTGTAACCCCCATGACTTGTCTGGGCTTGCAAAATCTCACCAACTGTCCTGTCTGGAGACAGTACACATCTCTTCGACCAGAGCTTAAAGCTCTCTCCGCTCACATAGTCTGTACCTTTGAGACTTGATTACCTATATAGACTCTCATTCCAATCATTATTTTGTAAATTGAGTTTGTGCCTTTATATGCCCTGTTTGTGAACACAACTCCCACTCACCTGATGAAGGAGCAGCGTGTGCTCTGAAAGCTAGTGGCTTTTGCTACCAAATAAACCTGTTGGACTTTAACCTGGTGTTGTGAGACTTCTTATTGTGTTTGCTCCAGTCCAACGCCGGCATCTCCACATCACGACTGCTCTTGTAGCCGCGTGAATATGTGGCGAGTCCAGTTGAGTTTCGAGAGAAGTCAAATCTTTGAGAATTTTGAAGGGATGTGTCGTGCAGGAAGGAGGTATGGATGGGAGGTGCATGGGGAGGAGGGGTGGAGAGGCAGGGATGGTGGATTCTTTTACTGGGCCTCCCCTTCTGAACGAGGTGGCTCTCATTCAGGGCTGTCTGTCTATCTCCTGGTCTCCGAAGATGCACCTTTTCCCTGGGTAAAACCAGTCGGTGAGAGTTGGAGGATTGTGGGCAGAGATCCAGCCATTAAACCCTGGAATGTGAGGAAAGTTCAATCCTGGGGCACCTCTGAGGTACTTGAAAATTCATAATGTTCCCAATCTTTCCGGTAATAACGATTAACGGGATTCACTCATCCTCTGGGTTCATGACCTTCCAATGATGTTCTCTATCCCCGAAACCTATCACATTTAATTTTTTTCTATCTCCCAGTGTGAATGCCATTTTGCTACACTGACTAAATGGTTGTGGGATCTTGCAGCACCAAAGAAGGCCATTCGGGCCATCATGCTGGCTGTTTGACGGAGCGATCCCATTTGTTCCATTCCACCGTTCTTTCTGTATAACCCTGTCAACCTTTCTACTGAAGAGGGGGCAATTTTTATTCATAACCCCAATCAAAAGTCTATTCTGTGCAAATGCTCTGTCCTTCAGGTCTTGCATCTCCAGCAGAATAGTTTTTACCTCTGCACTGAGTCTTTGTTTTATCAGTAAATATGCGTTCTCCAGTGGTTGAGAAAAATCCATCCTTACATCTGCACTCAAACCCTTCGGCCTTTTTGGTACATTCTGCATTCAAACCACATGTGTCTGTTGTACACACATCGATACCTGGAACAAAAATCAATTCTTTAAACCCGGACACCAAAATGGACAAGTTGCCGAAGTTTTTTGTCCTGCACTCATCAGGACAAAGGCAAGAATGCCAAATTTCAAATGATCGCAACAATTTACACTGCAGGGGAACAAAAGAAATCGCTGATTGGCTGGCAAGTCCAATTTGATTGGCCCAGGCATCGCAATGGAGAAAGCTGAGGGGAAGCACAGACTCTCCTAGCTCCCCAGGGGCCACTCTGAACCACGCGTCACTTTTGAGTCTTTACTGAAATACAGAGGAATGTTCTGGATGTTGTTCCTCCAGGCTTTACCTCGGCACTGGTATAGATGTGGCTGAGACAAATCCTTGATCACAAGGGCAAAGCAGAAAGCTTGATCATATTCCTTTAGTTGGCAGAGAATGAGTCCCTGCTTATGAATGTATGTCACATCCTGCAACAGTAGATGAGCCACGTCCCAAGTTCGACCAATTTTCTTAAAATGATCATTAGAGTAGCTATTGGCGCACTCAGGATTATTCAAGAAGAGCTGCCCAATCGTGGAATCACATCATAATAGACGTTTTGTGTTGGATTTTGCAATGAGCCAGTTGCACTCTGTACTCTGTCTCGTACAAACAACATTTTGTGTAGGTTTTGCACCATTTTTGAATTACCCAGGAGTTGGGGGAGCTTACATTACAATTCACTTTTTCCATGACATCACCTCAACTAATCAGAGTCGACTTGCCAACCAATCAGCACCCTTCTCTCCCCTGGCATAAATTGTCGTGAGCGTTTGAAATTTGGTACGCTTGCATTCGACCTGATGAGTACAAGGAGAGAAGCTTCGGCAACCCGTCTCTTTTATCAGCAACCTGTGTGTTCTCTACAACAATCCTGAACACCTTCAAACACCCATCGCCTCTGTTCTGAATTCTGACTGGAGAGGGGATACTGTCACATGTTTACCTCCCCCGGGGGTCACGGCTCAATTGGTGAGCGGTTAACGGTGAGCGAACCTCAGCCCAATTCAGCTCTGCGTGCAGCAAGTGGCATTGCTGGGACCAGCTACCAACAACAGCTTGTTGCACCTCCAGTGTTATAAAACATCCCAGCATACTTCACAGGAGTTTTATCAAACAACATTTGACACCAAACTTTTAATCTGGATCCAATGCTTCTTTGGGCGCATCTGTGGAAAAAAAAAGGTGGGTCTTTAGGATGTTTTTTCCAAAGTCTTTACCTCCACACTGCTGCATTAGTTTACCTTGGATTCAGATCAATTTTCCCAGTGTTTGAAGTAAGTCCCCTTTCGCAAGTGCAGTTGAAGTTCAGGCACCTTGCAGTCGACCCAAATGGGCTTGACTTGCAGATACTTTTGATAGCTGGAAAGAAAAATGTGCTCACAATCTACCCCAGGCGTTCCGGTTTATTGACCACCTCTCAGTCCAGTCCTGGCATCAGATACATATCATCCAACATCACAACAGTGAGGTACTGTCTTGGCTCTGAATGGCTCCCCACCTTCCTCCAGTTCACCAGCAGCAGAAAAATATACGTCAACACTTACCACTTATAAAACCTCTGGACAATAATCCCACACACACACACAGTCCCGCCAAGAACACAATATGTACCCCACAATTATATAACTTGTACCGATTGTCTAACCTCACTGCTAGCTATGAAGATTTATTGCAAGGATTCAACTCTTCAGACTGGGTTCCACACCCTCTCCTCTCTAAAGCTGATATTTGATCAAATTCTCCAGGAACCATAGAATGGCAAGGTGGCACAATGGTTAGCACCACTGCCTCACAGCGCCAGGGAGCCAGGCTCGATTCCCAGCTGGGTGACTGTCGGTGCGGAGTCTGCATGTTCTCCCAGTATCAGCATGGGTTTCCTCCGGCGCGGTCCGGTTTCCTCCCACAGACACAAAAGATGTCCTGGTTAGGTGCATTGACCATGCTAAATTCTCCCTCAGGCGCTAGGAGATTTTCACAGTAAACTTCATTGCAGTGTGAATGTAAGCCGATTGTGACACTCATAAACATCTCCATTGAAGCTTCTAATTCCTCACTTGCTTTGCTCTTTGGCTTCGATGATCGCGTGGCGATATTTCTCATTCTGTTTATACTATGTCACATTGAAAATCCTGCCACATTGTAAATCCTTTTGCTGCATCATATACTCACAACGTAATTTCGAACAAACTTTCCATCTCCAAATTCCAAGGTCAGAAGTTCTTGTTATCGGAAATACCCATTTGTGCCACCATAAAAGTTGCCCATTCTGTTGTAAAACCCCTGAACGGAAAATTTCCTCAAGGCATCCATTGGTTTTTGATTTTGACAAATTTCCCTAACTAATTTGGACTTGAGGGAGGGCCAGATGTCATGGGAATGAGGTGTTTCATTCTCCAAGCTTACAGGTCTTGAGGTTACATAGTCTAGTAGTGATGGTTCTGAGAGGTGGAGAGTTCACATCCCAATCGTGGCTGCTGGTGAAAAAAATTCAACTTCCCTCCCAAAAAAGTAGGTTCACATAATTGGTTCACTCATGAACTTTTGGCTTGGACAGTTTGCCATCTCTGTGAGTTCAATACAACTTTAGCCCAGTTCAATATGGTTGATGCTAATGCACTCAAGGAGGGTAACTAGAGACAGGAACATTTAAAAATCAATTGTATAACTCCTTTAGATAGTAGGTTATCATCAAGAAAAAAAGCCAGCATAAACAAGGACTCCATGCACCCCGGATACTCTCTCTTCCACTTTCTTCGGTCTGGAAAAAGATACAAAAGTCTGAGGTCATGTACCAACTGATTTAAGAACAGCTTCTTCCCTGCTGCTGTCAGGCTTTTGAATGGACCTACCTTGCATTAAGTTGATCTTTCTTTACACCTTAGCTATAACTGTAACACTACATTCTGCACCCTCTCCTTTCCTTCTCTGTGCCCGGTATGCTTTGTCTGTATAGCGCGCAAGAAACAATACTTTTCATTGTATACATGTAACACTAATAAATCAACAAGGAAACATTGGTGAGCTAAAATCTTAGCACTCAACATTCATCCAATAAACCTTCAAATTACCATTCCCTTTGTAATGCCGTGGTTGTGTTCGTTCAGTTGGCAAGGCATTTGGCTCAAAACTGCAAAAGAAATTAGACTTCCTACTATCCTTGTGTCCTCGTAATGCTGACATGAGAAACAGAACAAGGCCCACACAGGGGGTCACTGGGCACGTTATCACGGAAACTAGCCAAAAGCAGCCAAATCCAAAACAAACAGAATATATCGACCGTTCCTTTCAACCGAACAGCACATTGACAATCATAAATGCTTTTGGAGAGTACCAACGTGTGAATATAAAAGGGGTTTTTCTCTTCACTCATCTATAACATTCACTCAAGAACTATGTTTTATGAATTTGTCAATGGAAAAGGTCGCTGTACAAAAGAAAGATGAACACCAAGTTAAAAATCAATTATTTTTAGTTACAGATCGACCATCTAACCATCATAGCAGTACAAGAATGACACTAAATGATCTTGACATCACCATGGTTTCATGGTCATTAAATATTGTTGAACATTTGTGTTCCTTCCTTTTTTTTGAACGATGGTTTTGTCTGCTGGTTCTCCCCGGTAATTCTTCCTGAATTTGGGTCCACAGACTGTTTGTATCACCCAAAGCAGTTTGACTGACACCCCATCCAGCACCACGATCATTCACTCCCTCCACCTACCACACAGCAGTCTGTCCCATCCCTACAGTGACCCCGACCAAGGCTCCTTCCACAGAACCTGCGACCTCCACCTCCACCCCCCCTCCCTTGAAGGGCAAGGGCAGCGGACACGTCAGAACACTTGGAAGTTCCCCCCTCGGTCACTCGCCACCCTGGCTTGGGGATCTACAGTCGCCGTTCCGTCACTGGGTTCAAATCCTGGTGCTCCCTCACTAACCGTGGGTCAACCTTCCCCACCCTTCTACACTACCTGCGCCGGGGCAATCAGGAACGGATAATAATTGTCAATTTTCCAGTGAAAAATGTACCTTGGAACGAGAGCCCTTCCATCTCTGTCACATCGCCCATCTGCTCCTGAAACCCTACCACATTCCTTTGCTACGCCCAGACGTGTTCGTTCTATCTTGTACCCTCCATAAAGTTCCACAGAGTTCATCCAAAGCTCTGCCTCTCCCTCTGTTAACTCTCACCAAATCCCATTCACCTTTGAACCACGTTGGCTCCCAGATTAAAATTCTCGCCTGTGTTTTAACATCCTTCAGCTCTGACGAAGGGTCATCCAGATTGGAAATGTTGCCCCTGTTTCTCTCTCCACAGAGGCTGTCAGACCTGCCGAGATTTTCCTGCTCCTTCTGTCTTTTTTATTTCGGATTCCAGCTTCCGCATTATTTCGCCTCTATCCCAGCTTCCACCATCGGGAGCTATGCCGTGCGCTGCTTAGGCTCCTGGGATTCCCTCTGTCTCCCTCTGGAAGACCCTCCTTGAGACTGACTTCGCTCTCCAAGCTTTTGGGCCTAATCTCTCCGAGTGTCACGGTGTCAGACTTTAAGCTGACAAGAACATTACAGCACAGTACAGGCCCTTCGGCCCTCGAGGTTGCGCTGACCAGTGGAACCAATCTAATGACCCTCTAACCTAAACTATTCCAATGTTATCCATATGCCTATCTACTGGCCATTTGAACACCCTTAAAGTTGGCGTGTCCACAACTGCTGCAGGCAGGGCATTCCACGCCCTTACTACCCTCTGAGTAAAGAACCTACCTCTGACATCCATCCTAACACCCCTCAATTTAAAGCTTTGTCCCCCGTGTTAGCCATCACCATCCGAGGAAAAAGGCTCTCACTGTCCACCCTATCTAATCCTCTGATCATCTTGTATGCCTCAATTAGGTCACCTCTTAACCTTCTTCTCTCTAACGAAAACAGCCTCAAGTCCCTCAGCCTTTCCTCATAAGACCTTCCCACCATACCAGGCAACATCCTGGTAAACCTCCTCTGCACCCTTTCCAATGCCTCCACATCCTTCCTATAATGCGGCGACCAGAACTGTACGCAATACTCCGAGTGCGGCTGCACCAGAGTTTTGTACAACTTGATCTCAGGGCTCCAAAACTCAATCCCTCTACCAATAAAAGTTAACACACCGTACGCCTTCTTAACAACCCTATCAACCTGGGTGCCAACTTTCAGGGACCTATGCACTAGGAGACACAAGACTTCTGGGAAGCAGTTTGGGAGATTTTAAGAGCTTTGAAAGGTGCAAAATGAAGACGTTGGCCGGACTTTTGTGGTCTCGCTCGCCCCTGGCAAGAACTTGGTGCTCCATTCACAGCAGCGGGACTGGAAAATCCCAGCCACAGGCGAGGTTGGAGAATCCCGGCCCATTGTCATCGCTTTGCTGCGCACCATTTTGCTGAGTGGGTAATGAAGTGCTCTTTCTGCATCTTTGGGTTGTCTGCACTCCCAACCTCGGGTATATCTTGATGGGCCTGGGGGAGGCAATGGTGCAGTGATATTGTTACTGGGCTAGCAATCCACAAACCCAGGGTTCGAATCCCACCCAAGATGGAAGGGGAAAAAAATAGCAGTAGGAAACAAGAGAACTAGTCTTGCATAGGTCAAAATGATTTAAAAACTAAACCAGGAAGAAAGAATACTGGTCCAATTTTTCCTTCTGTAAGATGGTGAAACTTGAATGCAAGAAAAATACAGTGTTTAAAAGTCCAATGGTGACCATTGCTATAAAGACCCTACCTGGTTCACCCATGTCCTTTAAGGAAGGAAATCTTGCGTCCTTATCCAGTCTGGTCCACATGTGATCCCAGAGCCACAGCAAATGTGATTGGCTCTTAACTGCCCCTCTGAAATGGCCAAGTGTGACACTCAGGTCAAAGGGCAGAGATGGGGAAGTGAGGGGTGGGCAACAAAAGCTGGGCCCAGCCAGCGACCATTCCGTGAACAGAAAATAGTCAGATTATTTGCCTTGACTATCAGGTACTGTTGGAGTTCCCCCTCTGACTGTTGACCCTCTTGAATGGCAAGTCCGTTTAGTTAGCGACGATCGAGGATAATTTCTGATCTCTCTCTCCCGCAGAGGTCAGACCATCCAAATTTACCTCCTTTTGTGAACTAGTTCCTGATACCTGAGCGGACTTACTTCCACCGGGTATACTCAGCAATACATAAGAACTAGGAGGCCATCTGGCCCCTCGAGCCTGCTCCACCATTCAATAAGATCTTTTTGTGGACTCAGCTCCATTTACCCACTCACCGTAACCTTCAATTCCTTCACTGTTCAAAAATCTATCTATCCTTGCCTTAAAAACATTCCATGAGGTAGCCTCAACTGGGCAGGAAATTCCACAGATTCACAACTCTTTGTGTGAAGAAGTTCCTCCTCATCTCAGTCCTAAATCTGCTTCTCCTTATTTTGAGGCCATGCCCCCTAGTTCTAGTTTCACCTGCCAATGGAAACAACCTCCCTGCTTCTATCTTATCTATTCCCTTCATAATCTTACATGTTTCTATAAGATCTCCCCCTCATTCTTGTGAATTCCAATGAGTATAGCCCCAGTCTCCCCTTATAAGCCAGCCTATAAAAACCAATACAAGGCCTAAATCTCTCTCGGCTTAGGATAGGGACATCATGCTTTGAAAGGACCCAGTAACATTCTTACCTATACACCCTGTATTCTCATCTGTAAAGTTAGTTAGTCCTGAACGTGTGATGAATCCTTTGGCGCAGAGGCAGTAGTAACTCCCCATTGTGTTATAACATATTGTATTTGGTCCACACACTGGTGGCATTTGGAAACATTCATTATTTTCTGTAACAGATATGAAATGATCACGTCATTATCTACATTGTGTTACAGGAGCTCCACTGCATTCCCCACCCCCCCCCAACCCCCCAAATCACAGACACTCATTTCTATTTGACATTCAAGATGCCAAGTGCTGATAGCGTGTGAGCAGCAGGGTGGCACAATGGTTAGCACCTCTGCCTCACTGCGCCAGGGACCCGGGTTCGATTCCAGCCTCGGGTCACTGTCTGTATGCAGTTTGCACATTCTCCCCGTGTCTGCGTGGGTTTCCTCCTAGAGCTCCGGTTTCCTCCCACAGTCCAAAGATGTGCAGGTTAGGTGGATTGGCCATGCTAAATTACTCCTTAGTGTCCAAAGATGTGCAGGTTAGGTGGATTAGCCATGCTAAATTGCTCCTTAGTGTCCAAAGATGTGCAGGTTAGGTGGATTAGCCATGCTAAATTGCTCCTTAGTGTCCAAAGATGTGCAGGTTAGGTGGATCAACCATGCTAAATTGCTCCTTAGTGTCCACAGATGCGCAGGTTAGGTGGATTGGCCATGCTAAATTGTCCCTTAGTGACCAAAGTTAGGCAGATCAGGTAGATTGGCCAGGTTAAATTGTCCCTTACTATCCAAAGATGTGTAGGTTAGGTGGATTGGCCATGCTAAATTATCCCTTAAATGTCAGGGCGATTAGCAGGATAAATATGTGGGTTGAAGGGGTTAGGGCCTGGTGGGATTGTTGTCGGTGCAGGCCCGATGGGCCGAATGGTCTCCTTCTGTGCTGCAGGAATCCTACAATTCTGTGAATCTAATTTGTTTGCAAGCCTATTAGTGAGTTGAATGTGTACAGCGTAACCACAAGCCAAAAATGATGGATCTCCGAGGGAGATTTAAGTTTGAATCACTGATGAAGAGGAACGTTTGATAATCCTGTAATTGCCAACTGTAACACAACAGAACTCCTCTCAGCTGCTAGTCGGACCAACAATGGTCAACAAACATCTAGTTGAGCATCAAACTCAAATAAGGATTTGAACCGAAGAATTTAAGAAGTTGGAGCAGGAGTTGGCCATCGAGCCATTGAACACGACCATGGCCGATCTTGATCTTCAACCCCATTTTCCCCCCTTTCCCCATATCCCAGAATTCCCCAAGAGGCCAAAAATCTATCTATTCCGGCCTTAAATGTGTTCAATGATGGAGTGTCTGCAATACTCCGAGGTACAGAACTCCGAAGATTCACAATCCTGAGTGAAGAACTTTCTCCAGCATCTCCACATCCAAGATTGGATCTCTGGTGGACCGGATATTCCCTGGATAACAGTACGGAGCTGCCCACTGGCCATTCCAGTTGGGATACTCCCACTGTTAACAATGGTGGTCGGGGACTGGGGGGGTGCTGAGTAAGGCAAGGAAGGGGGAACTACACTACACGTCCAGCAACTCCTCAGATCTCAGCCAGAGCTCCAAACGTAACTTCACCAATCTCAGATGGTTAAGTATTTTCCTCGGATACGTCCTTGTCCGAAGTTGGCATCGTTCCTAATATCGTTTATGCTTCAGTTGTTTGTTCATTTGCACTTCTTTCCTTGCCCGGAAACCGTGTGGGTCAATCCGCAAAGGTGCGAGGGGAGGGGATTGTTTGCCCAGAGAGCAGAGACAAGGCCCAGAGTGTGAGGCTGAAACAGAGTGAAAATGAAGGCTGAAGGAAGTGTACGGTAAGTGATAAGGTGAAGGCAAGGTGTGAGGGGGGGCGGGTAAGGTGTTTTGAGGTCGGGGGAACTAAATTATCAGTCAGACCTTTTAACTCCTTATAACTTATGCTAGAAGTGCCATGGGGGGTCGTGGCGCAGTGGGTTAGCATCCCTGCCTCTGAGCCAGAAGCTCTGAGGGTTCGAGTCCCAGCCCAGGACTTGACAGCCAAGGAAGGCCAAAGAGGTTGAGTGTCAAAATCCTTCCAAAGGCTGGCGGTGAGAATGAGAGAGACTCCTACACTTGATGTGGAGTGGTGGCCCTCAAGTTATAAACAACAGATAGTGACCTGTTCCAGGAACGATTAGCTATGGAAATCCACAGGATGACAATTGGAATACAACGACCATAGAAGGGAACTCACTGCCAATGGAATTCTGCCTTCACATCATTAGATAATGGATGTGTCTGCACCCATTGCAAAAACACTTAGCCCACAGGAGTTCTGTCCTAGGACCTCACTGTTCCAGTATGTCTGGTTCAGAATATACGAAGGAACTTGGCAAAATGAAATGGGAGAAGAACAGGCATTGATTTAGGACTCTGTCATGTCAGTGCGAAACGTTCCAAAGTGCTTCAAACATTACGACTTGTGTAGCTAAGCGTTGGCATGTAGGCAAAGTGTTGTTATGCTATTTGGCAAGAAATAATTCTTGCAGAATGTTGGGAACATCTAGTTCACAAGGTGAGAACAGACTTTGAGGTTATTTAATAGATCAAGATTATGATAGAATTTGCCGAACGCAAGCCAGAAACTTATTTTTTTGTTAAGTTCACTCATGGGATGTGTGGGCTAGGTCATTACCCATCTCTAAATGCCCCCTGAGAAGGTGGTGGTGAGCCATTTTCTCGAACCTGCTGCACTCCATGTGGCGTAGGTACACCCACAGTGCTGTTAGGGAGAGAGTTGCAGGAGTTTGACCCAGCGACAGTGAAGGAACGGCCGATATATCTCCAAGTCAGGATGGGGAGGCAGCATGGCGGCACAGTGGTTAGCGCTGCTGCCTCACGGCACCGGGGACCCGGGTTCGGTTCCGGCCTCGGGTCACCGTCTGCGCGGAGTTTGCACGTTCTCCCCATGTCTGCGTGGGTTACCTCCGGGTGCTCCGGTTTCCTCCCACACCCCAAAGATGTGCAGGTTAGGTGGATTGGCCATGCCCCTTAGTATCAGGGGATTAGCAGAGTAAATATGTGGGGTTACAGTGGATAGGACCTGGGTGGGATTGGTGCAGGCTTGATGGGCCGAATGGTCTCCTTCTGCACTGTGGAGATTTCTATGAGGGGAACTTGTAGGTGATGGTGTTCCCATGTATCTGCTGCCCTTGTCCTTCTAGATGGTAGAGATTATGGCTTTGGAAGGTGCTTTGGATCTTTGGTGAGTTTGTGCAGCGTATCTTGTAGATGGTACACACGGCTGTTACTGAGCAGTGGAGGGAGTGAATGTTCGTGGATGTGATGCTAATCAAGTGGGGCTGCTTTGTCCTGGATGGTGTCGAGCTTCTTGAGTGTTGTTGGAGCTGCTCCCATCCAGGCAAGTGGGGAGTATTCCATCACACTCCTGACTTGTACCTTGTAGATGGTGGACAGGCTCTGGGGAGTCGGGAGGTGAGTTACTCACCGCAGGATTCCCAGCCTCTGAGCCGCACTGGTAGCCGCAGTATCGACGTGGTAACTTGCGCAGTGGAAGAGCAGGTTGAGGAGACGTTTGGCCGAGTTTTCAAACTTGTGAGGCTTCCCTGGACAGGGGAGAAACTATTCCCATTGGTTTATTAGAGGAAAGGCCATTTAAGGGTGAGCGTGTGAGGAACTACAAACAGCCTGGGGAAAAACCGCAGCAGGCGGATGGGACATGGAGCACGCCCACTTTTGACGCAACGTCAATCCAAGCTTTCAAAAGAGAACGGGATAAAATTGTACGAAGGGGGATAATTTTCCGGGTTATTTGGGAAAAAAATGTGGAGGGGTTTGACCAGCTGAGGTATAAATACAGAGGGGGGGGTGACCATGGAAACGGCAAGCAAAATGTCCACCTTCTGGGCTGTAACTGTTCCAAAAATGTTCCAGTACCAGGAACGTCAAGATTGGCAAGGAATGTCGGAGGCACAGGTTCCAACTGTGAGGTGACCCATAGAATCCCTACAGTGCAGGAGGAGGCCATTCAGCCCATCGAGCCTGCACCAGCAACAACCCCACCCATAGAATCCCTACAGTGCAGGAGGAGGCCATTCGGCCCATCGAGCCTGTACCAGCAACAACCCCACCCATAGAATCCCTACAGTGCAGGAGGAGGCCATTCGGCCCATCGAGCCTGCACCAGCAACAACCCCACCCATAGAATCCCTACAGTGCAGAAGGAGGCCATTCGGGACATCGAGTCTGCACCGACCACAATCCCGCCCGGGCCCTGTCCCCTTAACATTTACGCTGCTAGATCCTGACACGAATATAACATGGCCAGCCCACCTGACCCGCACATCTTTGCGGTGTGAGGGGTAACCGCAGCACCCGAAGGAAGCGGGGGGAGGGCGTGCTGACTCAGCACAGTCACCCGGAACTGAACCCGGGTCCCTGGCGCTGTGAGGCAACAGTGTTAACCACCCTGGTCAATGATGGTGCGTAGATTTAAGACCAGGGTCAGGAGATTGAGGAGTGGGGGGTGGGGGGGGATGGAATTTGAGGAAATATTATTTTCACCCAGAATCTGGAACTCGCTGCCTGAAAGGGTGGTGGAGGTGGGAACCCCCATAACATTTAAGATGAGCACTTAAAATGCCCAGAGCACACAAAATTATAGACCCGAGTGCTGGGAAATAGGATTAGAATACAAAAGGTGCTTGATGGATAGCACATACACGATGGGCTGAAGGGCCACCTTTCTGTGCTGCAAAGTTCTTTGACTCTAGTGACAACGCTGGTATGGATGTTAGGAGTTAAGAATGAGCGAAAGAGAAAAGCGACAAAAGGGAAAGGAGCTGGATTAAGGGATTATTAATAGGCAAGGCATTCTCGCATCAGCTTATACAGTCATGCTGCTAAGTTCAGACTTGCCACAGTGTGGCTGCCCTCTTATCATGGGCTCAATGTAGAATAACCTCAAAATCAACTCAATAAAGTCCGTGAAGAGGAAGGGTGTTTTATAAAAGGACCGTATCATGTCGTGACGTGTCAGATGATTCCCGCAGGGGGTTTCGGAAGGGCATCTCCAATTCTGTGTTTTGGGTACGGTAACTCATAATAAAACTGCTAGAAAATTTACTCGTGTCACGAGTAGGCTGACATTAACACTTCAGTGAAGTTACTGTGAACTTCTCCTCGTCGCCACACTCCTGTCCGGGTACACTCAGGGAGAGTTTAGCGCGGCCAATGCGCCCTAACCTTTCTTTTGGACTGTGGAAGGAAACCCACGCAGACACGGGGAGAACGTGCAGGCTCCGCACAGACAGTGACCCGAATTGAACCCGGGCCCCTGGCACTGTGAGGCTGCAGTGTGAACCACTGCGTCGCCCCATGATGTCGGATGATGTGTCCCTTGCTCAAGAAGAAACCCACACAGAGACAGGAAGAACATGCAGACTCTGCACAGCGACACTGCAGTATCGGCGAGCTCCGAATATGTTTACGCCCAGTTGCAAATCCAACAGTTCTCCTCCCCCTTGGCGCTGGTCACTCCAGACCAAGGGCAGCACGGTGGCACAGCGATTAGCACCTCTGCCTCATAGCGCCAGGGTTCGATTCCCCAGACTCGGGTCACTGTCTTCATGTGGTCTGCACATTCTCCCCGTGTCTGCGTGGGTTTCCTCCGGGGGCTCCAGTTTCCTCCCACGTGTGGGTAGTTGGATTGGCCGTGCTAAATTGCCCCTTAGTGTCATGGGGGCTAGTTAGGGTAAATGCATGGGGCTATGGGGGTAGGGCGTGGGTGGGGATTGTGGTTGGGTGCAGACTCGATGGGCTGAATGGCCTCCTTCTGCACTGTAGGGATTCTATGATTTCTCAGAGTTGCGCACAGATTTGACCTAATGGCACTGTATCATCATAATACAGAGCACTCGGTAAATTCTGAAGATCTATGTCACTTTAACCTCTCTGGAGAGACCGTCTGAAGGCCAAGGATAATTTTAGAGGTGGGTTTGGAGTGTTTGCTATAAGATTCACTCCAAATCAGGTCCAATGCCAGAGGAATTCTCTGTGAATGCCCAGTTCCTGGGCAACCTTTGCTTCAGAACTGTTTGATACGGCTAATGTTTATTCTAGGACACAAATGGTTGTTCTGCCAGAGAATAATCTGGACTCGTAAACAAAGGATCTTACCCTGCAGTTCAGGAGGTGGCGATTCAGCCCATCGAGTCTGGATCGACTCTCTCCTGGAGAATCTTACCCAGGCCCTATCCCCATAAACCCATGTATTTATCCTGTTAATCCCCCTAACCAACACATCTTTAGACACTAAGGGACAATTTAGCATGGCCAATCCACCTAAAATACACATCTTTGGACACTAAGGGGCAATTTAGCATGGCCAATCCACCTAAACTACACATCTTTGGACACTAAGGGGCAATTTAGCATGGCCAATCCACCTAAACTACACATTTTTTGGACTGTGGGTGGAAACCGGAGCGTCCAGGGGAAACCCACGCAGACGCGGGGGGGAACGTGGAAACGGCACACAGGCAGACAGTCACCCAAGCCACCCGCAATCGAACCTTGGCGCTGTGAGGCAGCAGTGCTAACCACTGTGCACCGCCGTTAGATATCTTGCCCGACTGGACTTGGGGTCACAACTGGGAGAGAGAAGATTTTATTCTCTAATCCGTGTGTGTTCACCTGTCCGCCAAGCTAAACGTCAACCGTGTCATCAAACTCAGACACCTGGGAAGAGCCATGCGTGGTTGAAAGAGTCAAGAGTTCAGTAAGCGCCATGCCCAAAGTACGTCTACCAGCCGCAGAGGATGCCACTCATGCTGACTACTCATACCATGACTCGCTAAGTCAGCCACAGCAGCCACTACCTTCAGCCATGCACCTCGACCAACATCTTGCCCACGGCGCCGTCTCTCAAGCCTACAGTATTAAGATTACATCACTGCCAGCCATGCCAACTGAACCAACCGTACCAGGTTACACGTGTTAATGGGAGATCTGCCGCCCCACCACCCTCCCCTTGCCAACCATGCAACCAACGTAAGCCATCCACGCCAGGCACGCCCCATGCCCGCCATTCCGGCCAGCTTGCCAAGACCGTCCAAGCCGCCAGTGGTGCCATGGGTAGCTACAAAACAGGTCGGACAACTCCACCAAAGCCAGGCACGTGGGCGCAAGACCGCAATCCAAAATTTCGGCACCGCGCGTGAGGTCATTTCCTGCTGAACGTCAAGTGGGTGTGGGCGGGGGGAGATTTGGCCAGTGGGTGAGGAGGGTGGGTGGGATCTTGTTGAGGGAGAGGATGGGGGTGGTGGTTGGGAGAGGGGCGAGGGTGGAGAGTGGGTAGGGGACCGGGGGCTGGAGAGTGGTTTATGGGGAGTGGGTAGGGGAAGGGGGGTTAGAGAGTGAATGAAGGAGGCGGGGGTTGGAGAGCGGGTTGGGGAGGGGGGGTTGGAGAGCGGGTGGGGGAGGGGGGGTTGGAGAGCGGGTTGGGGAGGGGGGGTTGGAGAGCGGATGGGGGAGGGGGGGGTTGGAGAGCGGATGGGGGAATCTGGGGGTTGGAGAGCGGGCGGGGGGGGTTGGAGAGCGGGTGGGGGAGGGGGGGTTGGAGAGCGGGTGGGGGAGGGGGGGTTGGAGAGGGGGTGGGGGAGGGGGGGTTGGAGAGCGGGTGGGGGGGGGTAGGGGGGAGGGTTGGATGTTTGCCTGCCCATTCAGTGCTCCCAGTTCAGGCCACGAATGACCCATAACCTTTAACCCTTTGACTGGTGCTAAGTGCACTGAAAAGAATGCATGAACTCCCCTATCACGCCACAAAGTAAAGCATTGAAAGAATCAATATAAAATTATGCTCACCGTAACAGTTCGCCCTTGTGGTAAAATTATATTTTCTTGATGGGTTGGAATATCCTTTCTTACAGGTACAGTAGAAACTCCCAGGTGTATTGTAACACTCCGTGTTTACACCGCACATTGCTGATGCAGTATTGTCATCATCACCGCACTCATTGTCATCTGAAATGAAGAGAAAGGTTACAGGCTTTAATAGAGATCGAAGAAAATAAGAAATATGTGTGGTAAGATTTGTACCTGATGAGTCATTTAATATAATCATAGCTGCTCTTCCAACTCAAATCCACTTTCCATACATACGGATAGGGAACAAGAGTAGATCATTCGGAACTTAGTGCAATCCCTACACTTCTTAAGGAAGCCATTTGGCCCATTGGATGTTCTCCGCCATTCAATCAAGGCTGATAAGTTTCTCATCCCCATTCTCCTGCCTTTTCCCTACAACCTTTGATCCCCTCACCAACCAAGAACCTATCTCTCTCTGTCTCAAAGACACAATGACCTGGCCCCCACAGCCTTCTGTGGCAATGAATTCCACAGATTCACCGTCATCTGGCTGAAGAAATTCCTCCTCATCTCGGTTCTAAAGGGTTGTCCCTTTACCCTGAGGCTGTGCCCTCGGATCCGAGTCTCTCCGACTAATGGAAACATCTTCCCCACGTCCACTCTATCCGGGCCTCGCAGTATCCTGTGCGTTTCAATAAGATTGATTGTTGGCAGTTCCAGGGTGTAGATGTTTTAGTAAGAGTAGGGCAGGCGGTAAAAGAGGTGGAGGAGTGGCATTGTTAATCAAGGGTAGTTTAACAGCTGCTGAAAGGCATTTTTGAGGGCGATCTGCCTACTGAGGTAATATGGGCTGAAGTTAGAAATAGGAAAGGATCAGTCACATTGTTAGGAGTTTTCTATAAGCCACCAAATAGTAATAGAGATGCGGAGGAGGAAATGGGCAAAGCAGATTATGGATAGGTGTGGAGGTCACAGGGTAGTTACCATGGGTGACTTTAACCTTCCAAATATTGATTGGAACCTTTATAGGTCGAATTGTTCGGATGGGACACTCTTTGTACAGTGTGTCTAGGAGGGTTTCCTGACTCAATATGTGGGTAAGCCGACAAGAGGTGGGGCCACATTGGACTTGGTACTGGGCAATGAACCAGGCCAAGTGTTAGGTTTGTTTGTGGGTGAGTACTTTGGGGAGATAGTGACCACAATTCGGTGTCCTTCATTATTGCAATGGAGAGGGATAGGGTCACACAGCAGGGCAAGGTTTATAATTGGAGCAGGGGGTAATTACGATGCGATTAGGCAAGAATTAGGGAGCATAAGATGGGAACGGAAACTGTCAGGTATGGACACAAACGAAAAGCGGAGCTTTTTCAAGGAACAAATACTGTGTGTCCTTGATAGGTATGTCCCTGTCAGGCGGGGAGGAAATGGCCAAGTGAGGGAATCATGGTTCACAAAGGAGATTGAATGTCTTGTCAAGAGGAAAAAGGAAGTGTATGTAAAGATGAAAAAACAAGGTTCAGTTGGGTTGCTTGAAGGTTACAAGGTAGCTCGGAATGGGTTAAAAAAAAGGGCTTAGGAGAGCTAGGAGGGAGCATGAGAAGTTCTTGGCGGGTCGGATAAAGGAAAACCCCAAGGCTTTTTACTCTTATGTGAGAAATAAAAGAATGTCCAGGGTGAGGTTAGGGCCAGTCAAGGATAGTAGTGGGAACTTGTGCATGGAATCAGAAGGGATAGGTGAGGTGTTGAATGAATATTTTTCTTCAGTGTTCACTAAGGAGAGAGACCATGTTTTTGAGGAGGAGTGCTTGATACATGCTGATAGCATGGAGGAGGTGGATGTTCTGAGGGATGATGTATTAGCAATTTTGAAAAACCTGAGGGTGGATAAATCCCCTGGACCAGGTGGGATACATCCTAGGATACTTTGGGAGGCAAGGGATGAGTTTGCGGAGTCTTTAGCTTTGATCTTTGGGTCCTCATTGTTACGGGGATTGTGCCAGAGGACTGGAGAGTGGCGAATGTTGTTCCTCTCTTCAAGAAAGGAAATAGGAATGACCCTGGTAATTATAGGCCAGTTAGTCTTACTTCAGTGGTCAGTAAGTTAATGGAAAGGGTCCAGAGGGATAGAACTTATGACCATTTGGAAAGATTCAGTTTAATCCGGGCTAGTCAGCATGGTTTCATGAGGGGTAAGTCCTGCCTCACAAATTTGATTGAATTTTTTGAGGAAGTAACTAAGCGTCTGGATGAAGGTAGAGCAGTTGATGTTGTATACATGGATTTTAGTAAGGCGTTTGATAAGGTTCCCCATGGTAGGCTCATGAAGAAGATAAGGAGGTGTGGGATAGAAGGAAATTTGGCCAATTGGATAAGTAACTGGCTGTATCATAAAAGCCAGAGGGTGGTGGTGGAGGGAAAATTTTCAGACTGGAGGCCAGTTACCAGCGGTGTACCACAGGGGTCAGTATGAGTCCTTCCAGGGCCAGCACATTCTCCCTTAGATACTGCCCAAAATTACTCACAATATTCCAAATGTGGTCTGACCAGAGCCTTGTAAAGCTGCAGCCATATAATATATATATAAACCATATATACAAAATCAATACCCTGATATTATCAGGCCTAATTATTTGAAGCTCTAGTCAGGGTGACTGTGCCTCAGTTTCTGCCCTGCTCAAACGGGCAGCACAGTGGGTTAGCACTGCTGCCTCACAGCACCAGGGACCTGGGTTTGATTCCCAGCTTGGGTCACTGTCTGTGTGAAGTTTGCACATTCTCCCCGTGTCTGCGTGGGTTTCCTCCGGGTGCCCCGGTTTCCTCCCATAGAACATAGAACATAGAACAATACAGCGCAGAACAGGCCCTTTGGCCCACGATGTTGCGCTGACCAATTAAAAAAGCAATGACCCTCTAACCTAAACTAATCCCTTTCCATCCATTAACCTATCCACGGACCTCTTAAACGTCCCCAAACTAGGCGCATCTACAACTGCAGCAGGCAGGGCATTCCAATCCCCCACCACCCTCTGGGTAAAGAAGCTACCTCTGACATCTGTCCTATAACTACCACCCCTTAATTTAAAGCTATGTCCCCTCGTGATCAAAACTTGTGTGGGTTAGGTTGATTGGACAAGCTAAATTGGTGTCAAGGGAATGAACGTGAGGAGTCACGGAAATAGTGCCTGGCTGGGATTGTGGCCGGTGCAGACTCAATGGGCCGAATGGCCTCCTTCTGCACTGTAGGGATTTTATGATTCTATTCTATCAAGACTCAAGAAGCCCGACACCAGCCAGGACAAAGCAGCCCAGTTGGTTGGCATCACATCCACAAACATTCACTCCCATCACCACCAACGCTCAGTAACAGCCGTGTGTACCACCTACAGCAATTCACCAGAGATCCTTAGGCAGCACCTTCCAAATCTGAGACCTCTACTGTCTAGAAGGACAAGGGCAGCAGATACATGGGGAACACCACCCCCTGGGAGTTCCCCTCCAAGCCACTCACCATCCTGACTCGGGAATATATCGGCCGTTTCTTCACTGTCGCTGGGTCAAAATCCTGGAACTCCCTCCCTAACAGCACCGTGGATATACCTACACCAACAGGGACAGGAGCGGCTCAAGAAGGCTGCTCACCTCCACCTTCTCAAGGAGCAATTAGGGATGGGCAATAAATACTGGTGTAACCAGTGACACCCACATCCCAAAAGATTAATCTTTTGATAGTCTACAGCATGAGATTAGTGCTGGGCCTTTTTTTGTTCACAATGAAATGTGTAACCCAATAGAAATGCCCCCCTGGGCATTGACACTTTGCCCCTTGGGCAATGCCAGGGGGCACAGGCTGGCAATGCCTAGGCGATGCCCCCTTTATCCCCGACCTCCTGGGGGCCCTCCATGGCCTCCCTTCGCTGGGGAGCTGTTGATTTGTTTTACTATTGTCACATCTATTAGCATTCAGTGAGAAGTATTGTCTCTTGCGCGCTCTACGGCAGAGCATACCACTCATAGAGAAGTAAAACGCAGAACGCACAGAGCAGAATGTAGTCTTATGATAATGAGTCGGTTGGTACGTGTTCTCAGACTTTAGAATCTTTTTCCCGATGGAAGAAGGTGGAAGAGAGAATGCCCGGGGTGTGTGGGGTCCTGGATTATGCTGGCTGTTTTTTCCCGAGGCAGCGGGAAGTGTAGACAGAGTCAATGGACGGGAGACTGGTGTTTGTGTGACGGACTGGGCTACATTTGCGACCTTTTGTAGTTTCTTGCAGTCTTGGGCAGAGCAGGAGCCCATACCAAGCTGTGATACAACCAGAAAGAATGCATTCTGTGGTACATCTGGAGGATTGATAGTAGTCATGATGTGGAGATACCAGCGTTGGACTGGGGTGAACACAGTAAGAACCTGGTGTTGTGAGACCTCTTACTGCATCTGGAGGTATCAGTGAGAGTTGTAGCGGACAGGTCAGATTTCCTTATACTTCTGAGAAAGTAGAGGCATTGGTGGGCGAATAGTAATAAATTCAGCCACTTTGCTTTGAACATAGGAACCTTTAGCACAGCTCAGTGCTGGCTGGCCTCCAAGGACACACGCTCCACTCCAGAGACTGGACAACGTTATTCAAGCTGGCCCCTTTCTGGAACGATCTGAAGGAACCACTCTATTGTGGGGGATGGTGAATTCCAACTCAGTGGATGCTGAAGATGAAACAACCTCCCGTGTTGAGAGATCCATCAAACAGACAAAAAGACTCGTGTCTAACCTGCAGATCTTCCAAACACGAAGGGGCAATTTGGCACGGCCAGCGTCGCCTGCCCCTTCCTAATGGTTGACGGGTGAAGCGGGTTGGATCGCTACACGTTGGCGTCTCGAAGACTTTATTGAAGATGCTGAAGAAGAGTGTTCCCCTCCTTGGGGGAGCCTCGAGATCTAAAGGACAATGTGTCAAAATAAGTGGCTTCAGAGTTAACGTGGAGCTGTGTAGAAATTCCTTCTCCCAGAGCGAGGGCTGTTAGTGTTGAGTGAACAGTAAAGTCCAACCGTTCAACGATCGAGTTCGACAGAATCCTGATCGACGAGGGAATCAAGGGTCATGGAGTTCGAGCATATTGTGGCAGTGATGGTTTAATGGGCCGAATGGCCACCTCCTATTTCTTGTGGGTTTACTGTCAAATAAACTGGTTGGACTTTAACCTGGTGCTGTGAGACTTCTTACTCTGCGGAGAGAGACCAGTGGCAGACGGAGCTAAGGAGCTGATCAGCGTTGACCATGGTGGAGAGGGGGGGTGGAGGAGGAGGGTGCGGCGTCGGGGCTGGCCCAGAGACGTCTGGGAGGCCAGCGAACTGGGCGGATCGGAGGGGGCAGTGCTGTGGGGTCGCGGGGCTGGCCAGTGATCGGGAGGCTGGCGGTGCAGGGTTACTGTGTGTGCGCCGATCTCTGCTAATGACAGATCGACGTGGGGGGGGGGGGGGGGGGGGCCTGCTCGGTGCTTTGCTGCTGGCCTCTCCAGTGGGAATAGGCCCTGCCCCTGGATTTTAAAGAACAAAGAACAGTACAGGAAACAGGCCCTTCGGCCCTCCAAACCTGCGCTGCTCATTGGTCCAACTAGACCATTTGTTTGTATCCCTCCATTCCCAGTCTGTTCATGTGACTATCCAGATAATTCTTAAACGTTCCCAGTGTGTCCGCCTCCACCACCCTATTTGGCAACGCATTCCAGGCCCCCACCGCCCTCTGTGTAAAAAACGTCCCTCTGATATCGGAGTTATACCTCACCCCTCTCACCTTCAGCCTGTGACCCCTCGTGATCGTCACCTCCAACCTGGGATAAAGCTTCCCACTATTCACCCTATCTATAGCCCTCATAATTTTGTACACCTCTATTAGGTCTCCCCTCATTCTCCAACTTTCCAGGGAGAAGAACCCTAGTCTACCCACTCTCTCCTCATAGCTAAGACCCTCCATACCAGACAGCATCCTGGTAAACCTTCTCTGCACTCTCTCTAAAGCCTCCACGTCCTTCTGGCAGTGCGGTGACCAGAATTGGACGCAGTACTCAAAATGTGGCCTAACCAGCGTTCTATACAGCTGCACCATCAGACTCCAGCTTTTATACTCTACATCCCGTCCTATAAAGGCAAGCATACCATATGCCTTCTTCACCACCTTCTCCACCTGTGCTGCCACCTTCAGGGATTTGTGGACTTGTTTCTATACTCTTGATGGCCCTGCCATTTACTGCATACTCCCCCCCTACATTCGTTCTTCCAAAACGCATCACCTCACATTTATCTGGATTAAATTCCATCTGCCATTTCTCCGCCCAATTTTCCAGCCTATCTATATCCTGCTGTATTGTTCAACAATGCTCATAATTATCCGCAAATCCAGCCATCAACGCGTCATCCGCAAACTTGCTGATAACACCAATTACACCTTCTTCCATATCATTTATATATATTACAAATAGCAAAGGTCCCAGTACAGAGCCCTGCGGAACACCACCGGTCACAGGCCTCCAGCCGGAAAAAGATCCTTCGACTGCTACCCTGTCTCCTGTGGCCAAGCCAGTTCTCTACCCATCTAGCCACCTCTCCTTGTATCCCATGAGCCTTAACCTTCTTAACCAACCTGCCATGAGGGACTTTGTCAAAAGCCTTACTGAAATCCATACAGACGACACCCTTCCTTCGTCAACCGTTTTTGTCATCTCCTCAAAAAACTCCACCAAATTTGTAAGGCATGACCTCCCTCTTACAAAGCCACGCTGTCTGCCACTAATGAGATTGTTCCGTTCTAAATGCGCAAACATCCTATCTTTAAGAATCCTCTCCAACAGCTTCCCTACCATGGACATCAAGCTCACCGGCCTATAATTACCTTGTTATCCCTGCTACCCTTCTTAAATAACGGTACCACACTCGCTATCCTCCAATCCTCAGGGACCTCACCTGTGTCCAGTGAAGAGACAAGGATTTGCATCAGAAAATGGTCAGCAATTTCATCTCTTGTCTCCCTGAGCAGTCTAGGATAGATGGCATTAGGCCCTGGGGATTTGTCCGCTTTAATGTTCCCTAAAAACACCCTTTCAGCCTGAATCTCACTGAGTGCTCAGAGTGTGAGAGATTCATTTTGAAATTCCCACAGGAGTTACTCCAGTTTCTACGCGAATTCAGCACGGAGAATCTTTTCGGGGAGAAAACCCAGCCTACATTCTGTCCCCTCTCCTTTCTTTCTCCCCTACGCACTCTATGAACGGTATGCATTGTTTGTATACGCACAAGAAACAATACTTTTCACTGCATCCCCATACATGTGGCAATAATAAATAAAATCAAAATATTTCTTTTGAATTAATCATTTAAAACCAGAAGGTGTAAGCTTCTATACTCTGACTCACCGACACAGGTTTTGTTTGATGAACGGTAGAATCCAGAGGGACATGGTTTTGCTCCAATGAAACATGGAATTATTACAATGTAAAAGTAAAGTGCTGTAAAAAATCAGAACAACAGGAGTTAGACACTGCGGGTAATGGTTTTTAACACAGATAAGTGTGGTGGAAGCAGAGAAGCTGGTGGTCACGTCACTGGGCTAGTAATCCAGAGACCCCCCCCGGTCTAATGCTCGGGGGGGGGGGGACATGGGCAGCTGGCGGAATTTAAATTCTCAATCGAGAATTGAACGCAGCGTGGGTGACACCATCTGGTTCACTAACGCCCCTTCAGGGACGGAAATCTGCCCTCCGTTCTGGCTGACACGAGGTATGAGTGCTGCCCATTGAGGAGGCTAGGTTGAGTGCGCAGGAACGGTGGCTGCTGGCATTGTGGCATAACATTGCCACCGGACTACAGACAATGCTCGTGAGAGCAGGCGTCGGACCCACCGTGGCCGATGGTGAAATCTGAATTCAGCGCAAACCTGAAGTCAAACGTCTCGAAGCTCGGCTCACGTTCTGGGGGACCAGGGTCGAATCCCCCACACGGCAGATGGTGGAATCCGAATTCAATTTTAAAATCTCTGGAATTAAGAATCTACAGATGACCGTGAAACCATTGTCGGAAAAACCCATCTGGTTCTTTTTTTTATTACTCATTCGTGGGGCATGGTCAGTATTTATTGCCCATCCCTAGTTGCCCTTGGAGGGCAGTTGAGAGTCAACCACATTGCTGTGGCTCTGGAGTCACATGTAGGCCAGACCGGGGTAAGGACGGCAGATTTCCTTCCCTAAAGGGGCATTGTTGAACCAGATGGGTTTTTCCGACAATGGTTCCATCAGTAGATTCTTAATTCCAAATATTTTTTATTGAATTTAAATTCCACCCTCTGCCGTGGCGGGATTCGAACCCGGGTCCCCCAGAACATTAGCTGAGTTTCTAGCGATAATACTACTAGGCCATCGATTCCCCATCCTTTAGGGAAGGAAGTCTGCAGTCCTCATCCGGTCTGGCCTACATGTGACTCCAGACACAACAGCAATGTGGTTGACTCTCAACTGCCCACAGAAATGGTCCATCAAGGGCAATTAGGGATGGGCAATAAATGTGGTGTCCAAATTCAATGAAAGAATTTTTTTTTAAATCCCCAGAACAATGGAAGTACACAAATATGTGCCTAACAATGACCGTAAGAACAGGAGTAGGCCATTCAGCCCTTCGAGCCACTGAATAGAGTGATGACCCTAACCAACATCCCTCATATCCAATTTCCTGCCCTTTCACCGTAATCCTCAATTTAATCAGAAATAGGGTGGCACAGTGCTTAGCATTGCTGCCTCACAGCGCCAGGGACCCGGGCTCGGTTCCCAGCTCGGGTCACTGTCTGTACGGGGACTGCACATTCTCCCCGTATCTGCGTGGGTTTCCTCCGGGTGCTCCGGGGTTTCCTCCCACCGTCTGAAAGACGCGCTGGTGAGGGTGCATTGGCCGCGCTAAGTTCGACCGGAGTGTACCCGAATAAGAGTGTGACGACTAGGGGAATTTCACAGTAACTTCATTGCGGTGTTAATGTAAGCCGACTTGCGTCACTAATGAATAAGTATATCTCAGAAGGACATAGAAGATTCTACGGATGAATAAAGAGTGACGCACAATGTGTTAGGACAAATCCATTGGCCTGGGGTCGAGCTGTAACCTTCACCCAGTCCACCAGGTGGCAGGCTATCCCATTAGTTTGACGCACAGAGTCCGAACAGGCCTCTTGTGGAGGACTTTGCTTGTCATCGTTCAGTGAGTTACAACAATGTGCGAGGAACCCGGCCTGAGGGGGGGATTGTGGTCGGAGCAGACTCGATGGGCTGAATGGCCTTCTTCTGCATTGTAGGAATCCTATGAAGGAGCAGCGCTCCGAAAGCTTGTGATTCCAAATAAACCTGTGGACTTTAACCTGGTGTTTCGTGAGACTTCTTACTGTGCCCACCCCAGTCCCCAAAGCTGGCATCTCCACACCATTGCTACCACAGAAACTCAGGGCAATGTTCTGGGCTGGTGAAAACTTGAATTCAATTTTTTTTAAATCTGGAATTAAGACCATGAAACCATTGTCCATTATCATAAAAACCCATCTGGCTCACTAAAGTTTATTTATTGGTCACAAGTAGGCTTACATTAACACTGCAATGAAGTTACTGTGAAAATCCTCTCGTCGCCACACTCCTGTTCGGGTACACTGAGGGAGAACTTAGCACGGCCAGTTCACCCTGGGAGGAAACCGGAGCACCCGGAGGAAAACCCATGCAGACACGGGGAGGACATGCAGACTCTGCAGAGACAATGACCCAAACCGGGAATCGAACACGGGTCCCTGGTGCTGTGAGACAGCAGTGCTAAACACTGTGCCAGTTCACAGTTCTCCCTAACCAGCACGTCTTTCAGACTGTGGGAAGAAAGCGGAACGCCCGGAGGAGAACCCACGCAGACACGGGGAGAATGTGCAGACTCCGCACAGACAGTGACCCAAGGCTGGGAATCGAACCCGGGCGGCAGCAATGCTAACCACTGTGCCACCCCCTTTTTAATGTCGCTTCACAGAAGGAAATCTGCCTTCCTTACCCGGTCTGGCCTACATGTGACTCCAGAGCCACAGCAATGTGGTTGACTCTCAACTGCCCTCCAAGGGCAACTAGGGATGGGCAATAAATACTGGCCCAGCCAGCGACAGCCACGCACAGTGTCCGTCCAGGAGTTAAACATCTACAATCTGTCTTGCAGGTTCCAGGTCCAATCTCTCAAGTTTATTTTTGCTGTGCAAGAGGGCTGATCTCTATCGCTGAATTCTCAGAAGTCAGGAAGTCTGTGCTGTGGCTTTTGATGCTTGGTCATGCCCAATAAACAAACTAATAGGGTGTTCTGTTTCTCTTAGTCAGTTTAACCCTCCACTCTGCATGGTCAAAACATAAAAACAGAGAACGCTGGATAAACTCAGCAGGTCTGGCAGTGTCTGGGGAGAGAGGGACAGAGTCAAACCCTCACTCATCCCAATGTGTAAAATATGCTTCCCTTCGTAGGCCACTGAACAGATTGTGGGACCTGCCTTGACCTGCTTCCTTTGTGCTCTGCGTAACCCTGACAAAGAACAGGCTCCAGCACTGGGAAGCTGCAAGGTAGGTTATTGCGGCCAGAGATAATAATCTCTACCTCAACGTCAACTAAACAAAGGAGATAGTCATCGGCTTCAGGAAGCATAAAAGAGAACATATCCCTGTTTACATCAACAGGGACAAAGTAGAAAGGGTCGAGAGCTTCAAGTTTTTAGGTGTCCAGATCACCAACCACCTGCCCTGGTCCCTCCATGCTGACACTATAGTTAAGAAAACCCCTCTACTTTCTCAGAAGGCTAAGGAAATTTGGCACGTCCGCTACGACTCCCGTCAACTTCTACAGATGCAGCCTAGAAAGCATTCTTTCTGGTTCTATCACAGCTTGGTCTGGGCTCCTGCTCTGCCCAAAACCGCAACAAACTACAAAAAAAGTCGTGAATGTAGCCCAATCCATCACACAAACCAGCCTCCCATCCATTGTCTCTGTCTACACTTCCTGCTGCCTTGGAAAAGCAGCCAGCATAATTAAGGACCCCGTGCACCCCGGACATTCTCTCTTCCACCTTCTTCCATTGGGAAAAAGGTACAAAAGTCTGAGGTCACGTATCAACCGACTCAAGAACAGCTTCTTCCCTGCTGCCGTCAGACTTTTGAATGGACCTACCTCGCGTTAAGTTGATCTTTCTCTACACCCTAGCTGTGACTGTAACACTACATTCTGCACTCTCTCCTTTCCTTCTCTATGAACGGTATGCTTTGTCTGTATGGCACGCAAGAAACAATACTTCTCACTATAGATTAATACATGTGACAATAATAAAACAAATTCAAATCAAATCAAAATCAATCAAATGTTCTGAACTGCTGCCTCACAGCGACAAGGACCCAGGTTCGATTCCCGACTTGGATCACTGTTTGTGCGGAGTTTGTACGTTCTCCCCGTATGTGCGTGGGTTTCTTCTGGGTGCTCCAGATTCCTATCTCGGTCCGAAAGACGTGCGGATTAGGTTGATTGGCCATGTTAAAATTGAACCTAGTGTCAGGGGGCTTATAAATGTGTGAGGTTATAGAAATGGGTGGGATTGTGGTCGGAACAGACTGAATGGGCCGAATGGTCTCTATCTGTACTGTAGAGATTCTATGATTCTGTGACAAATGGATAGATCTCACCAAACCTTGGTACATGACAGAGTAAGGCCCATGGAAGACATGATTCATCTTTGGTTAAGAAGGGGATCCAGATCTGTCTATGGTCCACCTCCCCTCGCCTGCTCTGATTCCCATTACGGGCAGGGTGGGGTAAAATTCCAGCCAGTGTTTGGGATTTAAATGATCTTTCGACAGAACTGAAGCAACGTAGAATTATACAGTGGGAAATCAGGGCGAGTAGGAGATTAAGGATGGGTCAGGGCAAAGGAAAAAGGAACAAATATGGGTCATGGAGTCAGCACATTCTCCCCGTGTCTGCGTGGGTTTCCTCCGGGTGTTCCCACACTGTGCGGATTAGGTGGATTGGCCAGGTTAAATTGCCCCATAGTATCAAGGGGAACTAGTTGGGGTAAATGCATGGGGTTATGGGGATAGGTTGGGATTGTGGTTGGTGCAGATGCAATGGTCCGAATGGCCTCCTTCTGCACTGTAAGGTTCTCGGAATTTTTTCCTGGAAAAAGAGTGGCAAAAGGTGTGGTGGGAAATACTGTTAGTCCCTTTATCAGGATGGTTTGGTGCCTAGAAGCCTACGGTGCAGAAGGAGGCCATTTGGCCCATCGAGTCTGGGCCGACCACAATCCCACCCAGGCCTTATTCCCATAACCCCATGCATTTACCCTGCTAATGCCCCGACACTAAAGGGACAATTTAGCACGGCCAATCCACCTGACCCACACATCTTTGGACTGCGGGAGGAAACTGGAGCACCCGGAGGAAACCCACGCAGGCACGGGGAGAATGTGCTGGAATCGAACCCGGGTCACGAGGCAGCGGTGTCAACCACTGTGCCACCCCACCCCAATCTCAGTTGGGTCATTGATGAGAGTGGTTCCAAACTGATGGAGCTGCCACTGGATGGGGGTGAGCCTTTTGTATTTGCCGTAGGTACACTCGACAAAGCAGCTGCTCAATGAAAAGAGTCTAAGCAGCTCGAGCCTGCCCGCATTGGACCTCAGAAGAACGTGAGGTTCAGTTTTATTTAAACGTTAATTTACGGGCCCTGGCAGCGCTGGAATTTACTCCCAGTCCCAAACTGGGATTGGGAATATCTCAGAGGGCATTTGAGAGTCAGCCAGGTTGCTGTGGGCCTGGAGTCAGAACCACAGAGTTGAGGAGGAACTTCTGTTGACCATGCTGTTGACCAGGAATTTCAGGCCTTGGGGTGCATCTAGCTGGAAAATCCCAAATTCGGGTAGCGCAGTTGGCAGGCTCACGGTGCAGAACCAACATCGCGGGTTCAATTCCTGTTATCGGATGATGCCTTCCCAACCTTGTGCCCCTCACCCGGAGTGTGGTGACCCTCAGGGGTTAAGTCACCACCAGTTCATTCCTCCACCCCCCTCCCTCAAACTGGGAGAGCAACCTCAGGTGACATCTCAGCTGTGGATCTGGAGACAAAAGACTCATAATTCCAATTTTTTTTTAATTATTGAAATCAAATTTCGATATCTGCCATTGTGGGATTCGAATCTGGGTCCCCATATCTCATCCTGGGTACCTGGATTACTAGTCCAGTCACTATAACCACTGAGCCATCGCCTCCCCATATGGTTAAAGTGAGCTTATTGAAATAAGTAAGATTCCATGAGGCCTTGTCAAGCTGATTCCTGTTAGTGTAAACCCTGATCATACAAACCAGCCTCCCACCCATTGACTCTGTCGACACTTCCCGCTGCCTCGGCAAAGCAGCCAGCATAATTAAGGACCCCACGCACCCCGGACATTCCCTCTTCCACCTTCTTCCATCAGGAAAAAGATACAAAAGTCTGAGGTCACGTACCGACCGACTCAAGAACAGCTTCTTCCCTGCTGCTGTCAGACTTTTGAATGGACCTACCTCGCATTAAGTTGATCTTTCTCTACACCCTAGCTATGACACTACATTCTGCACTCTCTCCTTTCCTTCTCTATGAATGGTATGCTTTGTCTGTATAGCGCGCAAGAAACAATACGCATCACAGTATGTTAATAGATGTGACAATAATCGATCAAATCAAATCCTCTGAGGTATCGGGGGAGTCCAGAATGGGGGGGGAGGGGGGAGCAGTTTAAAGACAAGGACCGGAATTCTCCGGTCTCCCATACCCCACTAACGCTGCAAGCAAGGACCAAGAGTTTGGTGCTCTGCTGTACCTGTCCTGGGAGTGTTTGATGGGGGGACAGTGTAGAGGGAGCTTTACTCTGTATCTAACCCCATGCTGTACCTGTCCTGGGAGTGTTTGATGGGGACAGTGCAGAGAGAGCTTTACTCTGTATCTAACCCCGTGGTGTACCTGTCCTGGGAGTGTTTGATGGGGACAGTGTAGAGGGAGCTTTACTCTGTATCTATCCCCGTGCTGTACCTGTCCTGGGAGTGTTTGATGGGGACAGTGTAGAGGGAGCTTTACTCTGTATCTAACCTCGTGCTGTACCTGTCCTGGGAGTGTTTGATGGGGGACAGTGCAGAGAGAGCTTTACTCTGTATCTAACCCCGTGCTGTACCTGTCCTGGGAGTGTTTGATGGGGGACAGTGTAGAGGGAGCTTTACTCTGTATCTAACCCCATGCTGTATCTGTCCTGGGAGTGTTTGATGGGGGACAGTGGAGACAGAGCTTTACTCTGTATCTAACCCCGTGCTGTACCTGTCCTGGGAGAGTTTGATGGGGACAGTATAGCAGGAGCTTTACTCTGTATCTAACCCCGTGCTGTACCTGTCCTGGGAGTGTTTGATGGGGACAGTGTAGAGGGAGATTTACTCTGTATCTAACCCCGTGCTGTCCCTGTCCTGGGAGCTGTTGATGGGGATAGTGTAGAGGGAGCTTTACTCTGTATCTAACCCCGTGCTGTACCTGTCCTGGGAGTGTTTGATGGGGATAGTGTAGAGGGAGCTTTACTCTGTATCTAACCCCGTGCTGTCCCTGTCCTGGGAGTGTTTGATGGGGACAGTGTAGAGGGAGATTTACTCTGTATCTAACCCCGTGCTGTCCCTGTCCTGGGAGTTGTTGATGGGGATAGTGTAGAGGGAGCTTTACTCTGTGTCTAACCCCGTGCTGTCCCTGTCCTGGGAGTGTTTGATGGGGACAGTGTAGAGGGAGATTTACTCTGTATCTAACCCCGTGCTGTCCCTGTCCTGGGAGTTGTTGATGGGGATAGTGTAGAGGGAGCTTTACTCTGTATCTAACCCCGTGCTGTACCTGTCCTGGGAGTGTTTGATGGGGATAGTGTAGAGGGAGCTTTACTCTGTATCTAACCCCGTGCTGCCTTAATGACTCAGGCGTGAACATTACTTTAGATTCTGCTGAAATCACACTTTCCTGATGTGCTTATTGCAGTCTCATCCTTCTTGTGACATCTCAGTATTTGGTGTTAGTTGTGGCTGAATGTGCGCCCTTCACCCTCACAGACACCCTTGGGTGTAAGATCACTGAGACTTCAATGCAGCTTTGGATGCGCTGCACTGTCGGAGCTATTGTCTTTCATAGATAGTAAAGAGTTGTGATGGGCCGAAGGGCCTCTTTCCATGCTGGGTGACTCTATGGCCCAGGCTGCATTTAAAATAATCCCACAGCACTACTGGAAAAAGAGCAGGAGAGTTAACCCATCGTGTACTGGTCAACATTGACCTAAATTGACCGATGGAGTTTATCTGTCCATTTAGCCCATTGTCGTTTGTGGGATCTTGCTGTGTTTCTCAAACTACATGGCCAATCCGCCTAACCTACACATCTTTGGACACTAAGGGACAATTTAGCATGGCCAATCCACCTAACCTACACATCTTTGGACACTAAGGGACAATTTAGCATGGCCAATCCACCTAACCTGCACATCTTTGGACAGTAATAGGAAATTTAGCATGGCTAAAACAAAGCACAGTGTTGACTGAAAGGTACTCTGGCTGATTAGCAAAGGCGCTACATCAATGTAACGCCTGCCCATTCTTGTTGCTGTCACAGGGAGAGTTAATGTGTTGAGAGTGGGTTCCCACTGGGTTTGAGCCAATGATTTGAGGGCTGCTGGAAATGACAGAGAACCTGGCCACCCTGAGATACATCTGCCTTTGGAATAAATTCTCTGATATTCCTCTTTTACTGCTACACCACGATATGGTACATAAGCCCCCAGACTTTCTCCCCACTCTGAAACTGGAACAAAAAAAACTCTCTCTTGGCAATAGGACAGTATCTATTTCAATATCCTGGTGATACATCACCACTGAGTGCCACACTGGACTCAGAACAACCGTTCTTCAGATTTGAGGACGGCACAGTGGTTAGCACTGCTGCCTCAGAGCGCCGGGGACCCAGGTTCGATTCTGGTCTCAGATCACTGTCCATATGGAGTTTGGACATTCTCCCTGTGTCTATAGGTTAGGTGGATTGGCCATATTAACTTGTCCCTTAGTGTCCAAAGATGTGCGGGTTAGGTGGATTGGCCATGCTAAATTGCCCCTTAGTGTCCAAAGATGTGCAGGTTAGATGAGTTAGTGGGGTAAATGTGTGGGGTTACGGGGTTCAGAGAGGGGACACGCAAAATCGGGAAACAAATAAAGTAGCAGCAGAAGGCTTATTCTGTGAGACAGTGAGATGGGGGGGGTGAAATCAGCAGGGGGGGTGGTGAGGGTAAACACCATTGCCACACGGGACAGTAACTATTTCAACGTCTTGGTGATACATCGCCACTGTACACAGCGCACCAAACCACAATCACAGTCTTCAGAGTTAAAAGTGGCGCAGTGGCACAGTGGTTAGCGCTGCTGCCTCACAACCACAGGGACCCAGGTTCGATTCCCAGCTTGGGTCACCGTCTGTGTGGAGTCTGCATGTTCTCTCCATGTCTGCGTGGGTTTTCCTCTCACAGTCCAAAAGATGTTGGCTGTGCTACATTGTCCCCTCAGCGTAACCAAACAGGCGCCGGAGGGTGGCGACTGGGGGATTTTCACAGTAACTTCGCTGCAGTGTTAATGTAAGCCTATTTATGACGCTAATAAATAAACTTTAACTATCCCAGCAAGACGTGTCAAATTCATTTACAAATGTCTACTGATCTGATTTCTTATTGCCACATGTATTAGCCCACAGTGAAAAGTACTGTTTCTTGTGCGCTGTACAGATAGAGAAGGAAAGGAGAGAGAGCAGAATATAGTGTTACAGTCATAGCTAGGGTGTAGAGAAAGATCAACTTAACAACCTACTGCTTAGGTAGAGTCCCAATAAAATAACGGACCCGCACACTGCAATCGCCTTAATTTCAATACTACTGAAGACACAGCACCATAATTCTCTCCTCATCTATAACCTGCAGATTGCACTCATCAAAGGGAGTTTGCCGCCACTTCGAGCTGACTCAGTACAAAGCCACAATTCATCTGCGACTCAAGCAATCAAAGCCTTTCGCAGAACCAATTTTCCAACCCGGCTTGGGTCAACATTCATTGTTCTTTCACTGCCCTCCCCTGTGCTCAGCTCACACATGAGAAAGTCGGCTATTTTTAAACCCTCAGGGCTGGTTCGACAACCGCCTGGAATTATTCACAAGTCAGACCGGGTGGCAAGGGGAGAGGTGGGAACAAGAGGCAGAGAGAGAGAGAGAGAGAGAGAGAGGATTTACATGGAAGTGATTCCCAAACACGAGAAGAAAGGTAAGAGGTGAAGGAATGCAAGTTGGGGAGAGAGGGCACAGAAAGAGAGAGAGATAGAAAGCAAAAGCAGGAAAATTAGTTCGGAAGAAAATGAGAGAGAGACACGGAGACAGAGAGACACAGAGAGACAGAGAGAGAAAGAGGGAGAGACACAGACAGAGAGAGAGGCAGAGAGACAGAGGGACAGAGAGATAGGGACACACAGAGAGCAAGAGACAGAAAGAGAGAGACACAGAGAGCAAGAGACAGAGAGAGACACAGAGACAGAGAGAGACACAGAGACAGAGAGAGAGAGAGACACAGAGACAGAGAGACACAGAGACAGAGACAGACAGAGAGAGACAGACAGAGACAGACAGAGAGAGACAGACAGACACAGAGAGACACAGAGAGAGACACAGATAGAGAGAGACACAGAGAGAGACACAGACAGAGAGACAGAGACAGAGAGAGGGAGAGACAGAGAGAGGGAGAGACAGAGAGAGGGAGAGGGAGTATAATAAGTCATAAATCATATACCTCAAGAGAATAATAAGAATTATGGGGAAAAGAGTAAAAATCCAGAGAAATTGTGAGAAAGGTATGAAATATTGAAGAGAAGTAAATTGTTAGACAGAGAAAGAGAGAACCTAATATTGTAATCTTCAAAAAAGGGAACACAATATTTCACAGTATGAAAATTAACAGTCATCAAAGCTCAATAATCTCCCAAACACCGATCGTCTGTTACATACCGACTCGAAGTTGGGAGCTGTCTCGGATCTGCATGGTTTCTTCACTAAGGTTTAACAGTACCCAGTTAGTCCAGTTGTGCTGCCTCGCTAGCACTGCACTCTCACTCTCTCCCTGCCAGTTCACTATACTGAAATCATCTGGCAAACTTTCAGTAGTTTGTCATCTCAGACACACCCTGAAGGGGAGGAGGGGCCATCGCTCCTCGGGTCTGCCACTGAGACTGTTTTGTGTAGTTAAGGGAACAGCCTTTGCAATAGGTATCAGGAAATCGCGCTGATTTTTATTACTTTTTTTATTTATTAGTGTCGCAAGTAAGGCTTACATTAACACTGCAATGAAGTTACTGTGAAAATCCCCTAGTCGCCACACTCATGTTTGGGTACACTGAGGGAGAATTTAGCACGGCCAACGCACCCTAACCAGCATGTCTTACGGACGGTGGGAGGAAACCAGAGCACCCGGAGGAAACCCACACAGACACGGGGAGAATGTGCAGACTTCGTACAGACAGCGACCCGAGCCGGGAATCGAACCCAAGTCCCTGGCGCTGTGAGGCAGCAGTGCTAACCACGGTGCCACCCTGCATTTTCTACTTCCTACACCCCACCCCGTCTCCCCAGGTCTTTGGTGTCACACCAGCTCGAAAGCACTAGAAGGCAGCTGGGGGAAAGATTAACTTCCCAATTCGGGGGAAACGTGTTATTTCCCAGTAGAGTTCAGAAGAAGGAGAAGCAAGTGATTAAAACATATCAGATCCTGAGGATGTCCCCTCCCAGCGCCCTTTCACACCCCCATTCCCCCCCTCACACTCCCGACCCCCCCCTCACACCCCCAACCCCCCCCTCACACCCCCAACCCCCCCCTCACACCCCCAACCCCCCCCACACACCCTCAACCCCCCTCACACCCCCGACCCCCCCCTCACACCCCCATTTCCCCCCCTCACACCCCCAACCCCCCCTCACACCCCCATTTCCCCCCCTCACACTCCCAACCCCCCCCCTCACACCCCCATTCCCCCCCTCACACTCCCGACCCCCCCTCACACCCCCAACCCCCCCCCACACCCCCAACCCCCCCCTCACACCCCAAACCCCCCCTCACACCCCCGACCCCCCCTCACACCCCCATTCCCCCCTCACACCCCAAACCCCCCCTCACACCCCCGACCCCCCCTCACACCCCCAACCCCCCCCTCACACCCCCAACCCCCCCTCACACCCCCAACCCCCCCTCACACCCCCAACCCCCCCCTCACACCCCCAACCCCCCCTCACACCCCCAACCCCCCCTCACACCCCCAACCCCCCCTCACACCCCCGACCCCCCCTCACACCCCCATTTCCCCCCTCACACCCCAAACCCCCCCTCACACCCCCGACCCCCCCTCACACCCCCAACCCCCCCCTCACACCCCCAACCCCCCCTCACACCCCCAACCCCCCCTCACACCCCCAACCCCCCCTCACACCCCCATTTCCCCCCCTCACACCCCCATTTCCCCCCCTCACACCCCCATTTCCCCCCCTCACACCCCCGACCCCCCCTCACACCCCCGACCCCCCCTCACACCCCCGACCCCCCCTCACACCCCCATTTCCCCCCTCACACCCCCAAACCCCCCCTCACACCCCCAACCCCCCCCACACCCCCAACCCCCCCCTCACACCCCCGACCCCCCCTCACACCCCCATTCCCCCCCTCACACTCCCGACCCCCCCTCACACCCCCGACCCCCCCTCACACCCCCGACCCCCCCTCACACCCCCATTTCCCCCCCTCACACCCCCAACCCCCCCCTCACACCCCCAACCCCCCCTCACACCCCCAACCCCCCCCTCACACCCCAAACCCCCCCTCACACCCCCGACCCCCCCTCACACCCCCAACCCCCCCTCACACCCCCATTTCCCCCCCTCACACCCCCATTTCCCCCCCTCACACCCCAAACCCCCCCTCACACCCCCGACCCCCCCTCACACCCCCAACCCCCCCTCACACCCCCATTCCCCCCCTCACACCCCCAAACCCCCCCTCACACCCCCATTCCCCCCTTCACACCCCCCGACCCCCCCCTCACACCCCCCGACCCCCCCCTCACACCCCCATTCCCCCCCTCACACCCCCAACCCCCCCTCACACCCCCATTTCCCCCCCTCACACCCCCATTTCCCCCCTTCACCCCCCAAACCCCCCCTCACACCCCCATTTCCCCCCCTCACACCCCCAAACCCCCCCTTTCACACCCCCCGACCCCCCCTCACACCCCCCGACCCCCCCTCACACCCCCCGACCCCCCCTCACACCCCCCGACCCCCCCTTCACACCCCCCGACCCCCCCTCACACCCCCCGACCCCCCCCTCACACCCCCAACCCCCCCCCACACCCCCAACCCCCCCCTCACACCCCCAACCCCCCCTCACACCCCCATTCCCCCCCTCACACTCCCGACCCCCCCTCACACCCCCGACCCCCCCCTCACACCCCCGACCCCCCCTCACACCCCCATTTCCCCCCTCACACCCCCAACCCCCCCTCACACCCCCATTCCCCCCCTCACACTCCCGACCCCCCCTCACACCCCCCGACCCCCCCTCACACCCCCATTTCCCCCCCTCAACCCCCAACCCCCCCCTCACACCCCCAACCCCCCCTCACACCCCCAACCCCCCCTCACACCCCCCGACCCCCCCTCACACCCCCGACCCCCCCCCACACCCCCATTTCCCCCCCTCACACCCCCAACCCCCCCCCCAACCCCCCCTCACACCCCCATTTCCCCCCCTCACACCCCCATTCTCCCCTCACACCCCCAACCCCCCCTCACACCCCCATTTCCCCCCCTCACACCCCCATTCCCCCCTCACACCCCCATTCCCCCCTCACACCCCCGACCCCCCCTCACACCCCCATTCCCCCCTCACACCCCCGACCCCCCTCACACCCCCATTCCCCCCTCACACCCCCATTCCCCCCTCACACCCCCAACCCCCCCTCACACCCCCAACCCCCCCTCACACCCCCAACCCCCCCTCACACCCCCAACCCCCCCTCACACCCCCATTCCCCCCCTCACACCCCCATTTCCCCCCCTCACACCCCCAACCCCCCCTCACACCCCCAACCCCCCCTCACACCCCCATTTCCCCCCCTCACACCCCAAACCCCCCCTCACACCCCCAACCCCCCCTCACACCCCCAACCCCCCCCTCACATCCCCGACCCCCCCCCACACCCCCATTCCCCCCCTCACACCCCCATTCCCCCCCACCCCCCCGACCCCCCTTCATATCCCCGACCCCCCCCTCATATCCCCGACCCCCCCCTCACACCCCCGACCCCCCCCTCACACCCCCGATCCCCCCCTCACATGCCCGACCCCCCCCACACCCCCGATCCCCCCCACCCACACACCCAAACCCCCCCACACCCCTATTCCCCAACCTCCCAACCCCCCACATCCCTCAAACCCCCCACCACCCACCCACGCCCCTAGCACCTCCCCACCACCCTCTCTACCCTCCCCAACCCCCATCCTCCCACCCCACCCCCCCAACCTCCCCACCCCCCCCACCCCCATCCCCCAACCTCCCCACCCCTAGCACCTCCCCACCATCCCCCAGCCCCCCACACCCTCCCCAACACCCCCACCACCGCCCCCCCCAACTCCCACCACCCCCGAACCCCCCAATCCCCCCATCACCACCACCCCCCCACATCCCCCAAACCCCCTACCACTCCCCCATGCCCCTCACACCTCCCCACCACCCTCTACCCTCCCCAACCCCCGGAACTCCCTAAACGCCCCACAGCTCCACCCTCCCCACCCCCCCCACCACACCTCCATCTTCCCCACCCCCCAATCACACCCCCACGCCTCCACCCTCCCCAACCCCCAACGCCATCCCCCCACCCCCACACTGCACCCCCCCCCCCCCCGCCCCCACTCCCCACTCCCCCTCCTGTTGTGTGGGACAGTCTACATTGAGATCTGTGGGACACAGTTTAAATATTAGCGTTCTCCTGTTTGGGAATTCTCTCAGTTGGTTGTTTGTCGGTGGGGTTTTCTAGTCCAGTGAACAGTGGAGGTTGTCCTTGTCATATATTCAAGACTGCGTTAGTCAGACTTTAGTCAACAAGGGAGAATTCAGGAATTGGAGGTTAAGGCTACACTCAGAGCAGCCATGGTTTTATTGATAGAATCATAGAAACCTCACAGTGCAGAAGGAGGTCATTCGGCCCATCGAGCCCGTGGCAATCCCACCCAGCCCCCATCCCCATAACCACACACATTACCATGGCCAATCCACCTCACCTCAACATCTTTGTATCCTAGTGTCCAGAGATGTGCGGGTTAGGTGGATTGGCCATGCTAAATTGTTATGGACAGCACGATGGCACAGTGGTTAGCACTGCTGCCTCGCAGCGCCAGGGACCTGGGTTCGATTCCTAGCTTGGGTCACTGTCTGTACGGAGTCTGCCCATTCTCCCCATGTCTGCGTGGGTTTCCTCCGGGTGCTCCAGTTTCCTCCCACAGTCCAAAAGACGTGCTGGTTAGGGTGCATTGACCCGAACAGGCGCCACAGTGTGGCGACCAGGGGAATTTCACAGTAACTTCATTGCAGTGTTAATGTAAACCTATTTGTGGTGCTACTAAACTTTTAAAAAAAACTTTTAAAAATCTTAGTGTCCAAGGATGTGCAGGTTTAGTGGATTGGTCACGCCCCTTAGTTTCTAAAAATATGTGGGTCACAGGGGTTAACTCATTGGGTTGTGGGGATAGGGCGAGATTGGATGCTCTGTTAGGACAGTAGGTGCAGACTCGACAGGCCAAATGGCCTCCTTCTGCACTGTAAGGAGCCTTTGATTCTACGTCCAGTTCTGCGAGAGTTTGCGACTCCCTTGTGAGGGTTCTTTGTTTGCGATGCAGTGATGAAAGTTGGATCCATTTCCTTGCGATTTTTTTTGTCTGGCTGCTAACTCTGAGATCTCCCAGTGAGAGTGTTCTAAAAACCACCTCACCGCCAACCATCAGTCTAGCTTAACTGTCAGAGCACTAGCAAAATGTGGCATTGAGTGCAACAGGAGTAATAAGGAATAGGTTTCATTCTACGATTGACTTGCGCTGAAAAAAAAATCCACCTGGCGCAGATGGAGCGGGGAATTTCTCGAGAAAAAGGGAGATGGATATCAGGAACCCATGATTGAAGGATCGTACCTTAGTGTAGGAGGATCTGAAAGGGTTAACAGCTCAATGTTAACAATAGCAGCCCAGGCGAGCAGTGTTATTCCGTAATGAGAGAAGAAGGAGGACAATGCAAGTGCCATTGGCACAGGAAATGAGAGACAAAAACAAGAAGCGAGAAATGAAAAGAAACCAGGGGGAAAAGTAAAAATAAATCTCATCGATTCGGGAACAGAAAAACAAGAATTTTTAATAACAGGATCAGAGGAGCCAGAAGACCAATTCTTACCAAGGAATGTGATCACATTGTTCCTCAATCTCAACCGTCTCTTCACTCTAACCCCCTCAATCTCGACCGTCCCCTCAATCTAACCCCCTCAATCTCAACCGTCTCCCCAGTCTAACCCCCTCAATCTCAACCGTCTCCCCAGTCTAACCCCCTCAAAACCCCCTCAATCTCAACCGTCTCCTCAGTTTAACCCCCTCAATCTCGACCGTCTCCTCAGTCTAACCCCCTCAATCTCAACCGGTCTCCCCACTCTAACCCCCTCACCGTCTCCCACTCTAACCCCCTCAATCTCGACCGTCTCCTCAGTCTAACCCCCTCAATCTCGACCGTCTCCTCAGTCTAACCCCCTCAATCTCGACCGTCTCCTCAGTCTAACCCCTCAATCTCGACCGTCTCCCCAGTCTAACCCCCTCAATCTCGACCGTCTCCCCACTCTAACCCCCTCAATCTCAACCGTCTCCCCAGTCTAACCCCTCAATCTCGACCGTCTCCCCAGTCTAACCCCCTCAATCTCGACCGTCTCCCCAGTCTAACCCCTCAATCTCGACCGTCTCCCCACTCTAACCCCCTCAATCTCGACCGTCTCCCCACTCTAACCCCCTCAATCTCGACCGTCTCCCCACTCTAACCCCCCTCAATCTCGACCGTCTCCTCAGTCTAACCCCCTCAATCTCGGCCGTCTCCTCAGTCTAACCCCTCAATCTCGGCCGTCTCCTCAGTCTAACCCCCTCAATCTCGACCGTCTCCCCAGTCTAACCCCCTCAATCTCGACCGTCTCCCAGTCTAACCCCCTCAATCTCGACCGTCTCCCCACTCTAACCCCCTCAATCTCAACCGTCTCCCCACTCTAACCCCTCAATCTCGACCGTCTCCTCAGTCTAACCCCCTCAATCTCGACCGTCTCCTCAGTCTAACCCCCTCAATCTCGGCCGTCTCCTCAGTCTAACCCCCTCAATCTCGACCGTCTCCCCAGTCTAACCCCCTCAATCTCGACCATCTCCCCAGTCTAACCCCCTCAATCTCGACCGTCTCCTCAGTCTAACCCCCTCAATCTCGACCGTCTCCCCAGTCTAACCCCCTCAATCTCGACCGTCTCCCCAGTCTAACCCCCTCAATCTCGACCGTCTCCCCACTCTAACCCCCTCAATCTCGACCGTCTCCCCACTCTAACCCCCTCAATCTCGACCGTCTCCTCAGTCTAACCCCCTCAATCTCGGCCGTCTCCTCAGTCTAACCCCCTCAATCTCGACCGTCTCCCCAGTCTAACCCCCTCAATCTCGACCGTCTCCCCACTCTAACCCCCTCAATCTCGACCGTCTCCTCAGTCTAACCCCCTCAATCTCGACCGTCTCCTCAATCTAACCCCCTCAATCTCGACCGTCTCCTCAATCTAACCTCCTCAATCTCGACCGTCTCCCCAGTCTAACCCCCTCAATCTCGACCGTCTCCTCACTCTAACCCCCTCAATCTCAACCGTCTCCCCAGTCTAACTCCCTCCCCCTGACCATCTCCTCAATCTAACCCCCCTCCCCCCCCTGACCATCTCCTCAATCTAACCCCCTCCCCCCCGACCATCTCCTCAATCTAACCTCAGTAGAACTGGTGCAGGAAACGGGACAGGTAAAGTGAACCGTGGCCTTTCCAGTTTAAATCCAGTGTCACTGGTGGACGGAGTGGTGAAGAAGGCCTTTGGCACACTGGACTCTGTCAGGCGGGGCATTGAGTATATGAGTTGGTACATTTGGCGGGACTTTACAGCCTCGCTCATCCCGAAACAGTAAAATTCTATCCGTGGTCAACGCACACTGCCACGGTGTCCCCCCCCCCCCACCCTCTCGGATGCCGGTGGCGGGGCAGGGAGAGGAAAATTCCAGCCAATATGTCACAGTTGTGTCAGTTGTTGGTGAGGTCGCACTTCGAATATTGCGTACAGTTTTAGTCAGCCTGTTATAGGAAAGACACAAAATAAACTGGGAAGAGGAGATTTACCAGGACCAGTGGGTTTGAGTTATAGGGAGAGGTTGGCCAAGCTTGGCTCAGTTCCCAAGGAGGGGTGACCTTATTGAGGTCTACAAAATCACCAGGGGCACAGATAGGGTGAACACACCACGGAATTGATGTGGTTGACGATCCGACAACTCTGACCTTGGCCAGGGATTTCCAGTCCCGCCCAAGCGAGGCCGTAAAACCTCTTTTTACCCCCCCGGGAAAAGTAGAGGGCGTAGGTTTAAGGTGAGACCTGACGCAGAGGACGGTGCGGATATAGAATGGGCTGCCAGAGAAAGTGGTGGAGGTGGGTACAGTAGCAGCATTTAAAAAGCATTTGGGTAAGTACATGGATGGGGAAGGATGAGAGGGATAGGGACCAAACTCAGGCAACTGGGACTAGCTGGGAGGGCATCACGGTTGGTATTGGACTGGTATTCAGTGCTGTATTGGATGCAGTGACCAATTTCACTTTAATTAGCTCAGACCATTTTGTTTTTGGACCCTGTTAATCCATTATAATCCAGCAGAACTTTCCTCTTTCACTAAGAAGTCCTCAACTTTGCGTGGAGGTCTCTCCTGGGGTATTTCTGTCCAATCAACGTGGTAGTGAATAGATATGGAAAGCTACATTTGGCAAGCGCCTATGGAACTAAAACAGGCCTCCTGGAGCTCTGGGTTTCGAAACAATCCCACTCCACCTATTCAAGGGAAAGTATTTTGACAATCAGCCATGACCATAACGAATGGGGGGGGAGCAGGTTTGAAGGGCTGAATGGCCTACCCCGCTTCTAGTTTCCATGAAAATGGAGGACAGTTAGGTGATTGTCAAAATACTTTCCCTTGAATAGGTGGAGTGGATTGTTTCGAAAACCCAGAGCTCCAGGAGGCCTGTTTAGTTCCATAGGCGCTTGCCCAAATGTAGCTTTCCATATCTAATTACACTACACGTTAGGGATGGACAGAAATACCCCAGGAGAGACCTCCACGCAAAGTTGAGGACTTTTAGTGAAAGAAAGTTCTGCTGGATTATAATGAAACAGGGTCCAAAAAAATGGCTGAGTTAGTGATTGGTCCTGCAAACCCAGTACAGTAAACTTCCCGATTGCCCTCCCAGCTCTCAATCATTCATCATCCGCAATGCCTGGAGTCAACATCAATTGATGGAAGTGGCTTGGCTCCAGTTTCCAGAGGTGGCTCTGCCTTCTCAAGAGTCTCGCAGTCAGAATCAGCGGCATGCTCACCAGAAAAACACAAATCGCAGTCACGATACACAATAAATCCATTCGCACCTCGACCCAAAGGACTCCACATTGGGCTTTCAGTTTAACTGCTTCCTCGCACTTTCTCTATTCTTCAGTTTCTCTTTATTCATTTGTAGGACATGGACGTCGCTGGCTGGGCCAGCATTTATTGCCCATCCCCTAGTTGCCCTTGAACTGAGTGGCTCCCTAGGCCATTTGAGAGTCAACTACATTGCTGAGGCTCCGGAGTTGTGTGTAGGCCGCACCAGGTAAGGACACTTCCTTCCCAAAAGGACGTTAGTGAACCAGATGGGTTTTTACAGCAATGGTTTCCTGGTCATCTACGTTCTCAATCCCAGATTTTTTTAAAATTGAATTCAAATTCCACCATCTGCCATGGCAGGATTTAAACCCGGGTCCCCAGAACATTAGCTGAGTTTCTGGATGAATAATCTAGCAATAGTACAACTAGGCCATCACCCCATCGTCCCCCACTAGTTCTCCCTGATACTTAACTCGAGAAGGGTGAGTCCAGGCAGTGATGATCATCTGGTGAAATCAATTGTGGAGACACAACTGTTGATCCAAAATGAGGTGGACAATTGGCTCCAGTTTCTAGAATATTTCAGACCTTGTTGGACTGCAAAGATCATCACAACAGCTCACCAGAGAACTAAATGAGAGGACATGTTTGGTATTGGCATGGTGACAATGAGGGGACATCTTTGATATTGGCATAGTGACAATGAGGGAACCTGTTTGATATTGGCATGGTGACAATGAGGGGACATCTTTGATATTGGCATAGTGACAATGGGGGAACCTGTTTGATATTGGCATGGTGACAATGAGGGGACATCTTTGATATTGGCATAGTGACAATGAGGGAACCTGTTTGATATTGGCATGGTGACAATGAGAGCACCTGTTTGATATTGGCATAGTGACAATGAGAGGACATGTTTGATACTGGCATGATCCAAATGACCACCTTGCTTGTAGGATTTACTTTAAAGTTGAGTCTGTTCTGGGGAGGGGGGCTTCCAGTGGGTCCTTGACCAGGGTTAGGAGACAACCAATTGGTCCTAATCTTCAAGTGAGTGGGTCTCACTTTATCCCGTTGCCCCATTAATCAATTGGTAAGATTTTTTGATAGATTTGTAATTAGGAGGGGGTGAAATAAACTTTAACATTATGACCTCAGGGCACCCCAAAGTGCCTTACAGCCAGTGAGCTATGTTCAAAGTGTTATTTGTTCATTTATTTATTCAGGCGCAAGTAGGCTTATATTAACACAGCAATGAAGTTACTGTGAAAATTCCCTAGTTGCCACACTCCGGCGCCTGTTTGGGTACACTGAGGGAGAATTCAGCTTGGCCAATGCACCCTAATCTGCATGTCTTTTGAACTGTGAACATAGAACATTACAGCACAGTCCAGGCCCTTCGGCCCTCAATGTTGTGCCGAGCTATGTCCAATCCCAAGATCAAGCTATCCCCTCTCTATTCTCCTGTGGGAAGAAACCCACACAGACATTGGGAGAATGCGCAGATTCCACACAGACAGCGACCCAAGCTGGGAATCGAACCCAAGTCCCTGGTGCTCTGAGGCAGCAGTGCTAACCACTGTGCCACTGTGCCGCTCCAATGCGGAACTGATTCATGCACAGTAAGCTCCCACAGATGACAACGTGACAATGACAGATACATTAGTGGAAGTGCCCAGGCCACCAGCTCTGAGAGACACACAAGCCCCAACTCGAAACAGTCAGATTGTTTTCGTCCATCTGAGATGTCCCATCTGAAATAAAACACAAGGCCTCAGTCCCTTGGCTGGTGTTCTCCAGAATGGAGTTGTCCTGATGGTCCTCGAAACCAAAACCTTGTGGCTCAGGGGACAAGTGAACCAATCACAGTGTGACAGTCGATTGGCCATCCAGCAGAGGAAGAAGGCGATCCATCTCACCTTTCACCCCGTGTTAGCCGTTGAGAGGAATGGAACAGAGAGCAGTGTGGCTTCATCACACACAACTGAGACTTGAGTTAAGAAGTGACTTCCTCAAAAGCACCATGTGTACGATTGTTCATTTCCTACTCAGCAACCTCACTGAGCAACTGATGTTCCTGCTTTTGAGAGATGTTCATACTTTCTTCCCCCCGAACTGGAGTAACCTCAAGCTGAAATACATTTCGTAGAAAAATTCGAAGATAGGAGCAGGAGGAGGCCGTTTGGCCCTTCGAGCCTGCTCCACCATTCATCACAATCATGGCTGATTGTCCAACTCAATAGCCTAATCCTGCTTTCTCCCCATAGCCTTTAATCCCATTCACCAAACTTCAAGATCCAACCACCTCTTGAATACATTACATTTGCAACACAGAAACAGGCCATTCGGCCCAACTCATCCCTGCTGGGGTCAAAGCACCTCATTAACTTTCTACCCCACTCCTTCATTTCACCCCATCAGCAATCATTCTAATCCTTCACACTCCTTAAACTCATCTGTAGTTCACCTCAACATCTCCATCCTCCTTAAGTACATCTGTATTATTCACCCGCCATGTGTGGACAGCACGGTGTCGCAGTGGTTGGCACTGCTGCCTCACAGCACCAGGGACCCAGGTTCATTTCCGGTGACTGGGTGGAGTTTGTACCTTCACCCCGTGTCTGTGTGGGTTTCCTCCGGGTGCTCCGGTTTCCTCCCATACTCCAAAGATGAGTAGGTTAGATGGATTGGCCATGCTAAATTACCCCTTAGTGTCCAAAGATGAGTAGGTTAGATGGATTGGTCATGCTAAATTACCCCTTAGTGTCCAAAGATGTGCAGGTTAGGTGGATTGGTCATGCTAAATTGCCCCTTAGTGTCCAAAGATGTGCAGGTTAGGTGGATTGGCCATGCTAAATTGGCCCTTAGTCATAGAGCCATGGAGTTATAGAGGTTTACAGCATGGAAACAGGCCCTTTGGCTCAAAGCACCCTTTGCTTTTTAAAACCCCTAAGCTAGTCCCAATTGCCCACATTTGGCCCATATCCCTCTATACCCATCTTGCCCATGTAACCGTCTAAACGCTTTTTAAAAGACAAAAGCGACACAGTGGCGCAGTGGTTAGTACTGCTGCTTCACAGTTCCAGGGTCCCGGGTTCGATTCCCGGCTCGGGTCACTGTCTGTGTGGAGTTTGCACATTCTCCTCGTGTCTGCGTGGGTTTCCTCCCACAGCCCAAAGATGTGCGGGTTAGGTGGATTGGCCGTGCTAAATTGCCCCTTAGTGTCCAAATGTTGTTGCTCCCTCTAGCTGGGGGGAGGGTCCAGAACGAGGGGATCGCAGTCTCAGGGTACAGAGGAGGCCGTTTAGGGTTGAGCGGAGGAGACATTTTTTCACTCCGGGGGTGGCGAACCGATAGAATTCTCGAAGCCAAGCGACTGAATATTTAAGAAGGAAACGGATGGATTTCTAAAGGGGTCGAGGGGAGGGAGCGGGGATTGAGAGAGTGGACCGGGCATGACCAAATTGAATGGCAGGGCAGGCTGAAGGGGCCGAATGGCCTGCTCCTGCTACTGGGATCTTCCTGTGCGCGGATTTGCTTCTGCGTTTTCTACTTTCCAGCAAAGTGTTTTCTTTTCCCCCGGCAGAGCAGCGAGGTAGGGATGCCCACACAGTAAGATCTTTCTGCGCACCTTCCTTTCGAGCCGTAACCATGACGATCGGCAAGATATCACTGCGGTGGCAGTTTTTGAGTGTGGTTTCGAAATGCCCAGCAAACGCTCACGTCACCTTTCCTGAATCTCAAAATAGCGCCGTATATAAAGTCTTTGTAGGCAGGCTCAGAGCGGGCCAGTTCAGAAAGCGGGCAGGGGGTGCAGGCAGGGGGAACCGCGAGAGACACAGGAGGAAGACAAGTTCCTTTCCGTTCCAGCTGCTCACACCAACGTTGGTTTGGCAACTCTTTCACAGTGAGTGCCGCAAGCTTTCGGAAGCGCTGTCCCTTCGTCAGGTGAGTGGAAAGTTTCTGATCAGAACTTTCCACGCACCTGACGAAGCGACAGCGTTTCCGAAATCTTGCGGCGTTTACCATCAAACAAACCTCTTGGACTTTAACCTGGTGCGGTCAGACTTCTTACTGTCTTTACCCCAGTCCAACGCCGGCATCTCCACATCTTGGCACTTTTCCCCCAGGGCTTATGTCACATTTTATGTTGCGACAAAAGAAGGGAAGTGGTGGCACACTGGGTTCGCCCTGCTGCCTCACGGCGCCAGGGACCTGGGTTCGATTCTCGGGTCACTGTCTGTGCAGAGTCTGCACATTCTCCCCATGTCTGTGTGGGTTTCCTCCGGGTGCTCCAGTTTCCTCCCACAGTCCAAAGATGTGCAGGTTAGGTGGATTGGCCATGCTAAATTGCCCCTTAGCGTCCAAAGGTGTGTAGGTTAGATGGATTGGCCATGCTAAATTGCCCCTTAGTGTCCAAAGATGTGCAGGTTAGGTGGATTGGCCATGCTAAATTGCCCCTTAGTGTCCAAAGGTGTGTAGGTTAGATGGATTGGCTGTGCTAAGTTGCCCCATCGTGTCCAAACATGTGCACGTTAGGTGAATTGGCCACGCTAAATTGTCCTTTAATGTCCAAAGGTGTGCAGATTAGGAGGGATTGTCCATTGGAAATGTCTGAGGTTATGGGGAAAGGCAGGGTTAAGGTACTGGGTAACATACACTACCAGGGAGTCAGTGCAGAGTTGATGGGCCAAACAGCCTCTGTGGGGGTTCTCTGATTGTGTGCGACTCAGTGACTGGTTTGGATTTGGAATGCGTTGGCCAATCCATTGAAATGGGTTCAGTGTAGACTTTCTAAAGGGCCCCGTCTATAACCCTCAGCCATTGGCCCTGAATCTTTGTACCAAGGATTAAAGGTTCGAGAGTCGCAGGTATTTAAGGTCGGGAGTCGATTATTTGCTGCAATTTTTGGGTGGTTTAGAAAGCGGCAACAGTTTAGACGCCATTCATTAATTGGACAGAACCACCCCTGAACATTGAGAGCTATTTGCCAATTCCAGGCACAGATTGTTCCTCTGCTCTCCACTCAAAGGGTTGGGTAACCCTTCTCTCGGCACCCCCCCCCTTCCACCCACCCCCTGTGGCCCACCTTCCGTCTGCAGGTGGGAGCTCCTTGACGCGGTCTGCCACCTCAACAAGCAATGCCTCCCTGCCCACCAGCACTTAAAATCATAGAATCCCTACAGTGCAGAAAGAGGCCATTCAGCCCACTGAGTCTGCACCTCCCACCCAGGCCCTATCCCCATGCGTTTACCCTAGCCAGACCCCTGATACTCAGGGGCAACTTAGCATGGCCTAACCCACACGTCTTTGGACTACGGCGGGAAATCGGAGGAAACCCACGCAGACACGGGGAGAACGTGCAGACTCTGTACAGTTACCCAAGCCGGGAATCGAACTGGCACTGTGAAGACTGTAGTGTTAACCCTTCTGGGGGGATTAACATGTAGATCGTTACCCAGGAAATTGGGATTCCCCAGCGCATCTTTGGGCTAACACCCTCCTAACTAAATCCAACAGTGGGGAGCCAGGACATTACAAGCCTTATTTCTATGAGAATGTTTGTCTGATTAGATATCGTCCTGTTTGTGTTATCTTGACACGTCAGTATAGTGGAAAGAATGAAAGTTCAAACCTCATAGATATGTCACAGCAAAGTAGGGAAATAACTGTGTTGTTCTGTATCTGATAGTGGGCCAGAGATTTTACAGGCGATTAATTTTGAAACACAAAAGGCGCGCTGTCAATATCAGAGGAAGTGTGGAGGACTTGTTTCAGATGCACTGTGAAAGATTAAAGCAGGGGAGTGTAAAGTAAAAGTAGTGCTTCTTAGTGTCACAAGTAAGGCTGACATTAACGCTGCAATGTAGTTGCTGTGAAAATCCCCCAAGTCGCCACGCTCCCGTTCGGGTACACTGAGAGAGAATTTAGCACCTAACCAGCACATCTCTCGGAGGAGACCGGAGGAACCAACAGGGCTAGAGGGCACAGCCTCAAAATAAGGGGGGGGGTGGTGCAGTTTAGATCAGAGTTGAGGAAGAACTTCTTCACTCAAAGGGTGGTGAATCTCTGGAATCCTCTGCCTGTTGAAGTGGTGGAGGCTGCCTCGCTAAATATATTTAAGTCACGGGTAGATAGGTTTCTGATAGACAAGGGGAATTAAGGGTTATGGGGAGAAAGCGGGAAAGTGGAACTGATCCACTTCCGATCAGCCGTGATCTTATTGAATGGCGGGGCAGGCTCGAAGGGCTACTCCTGCTCCTATTCCTTATGTTTTTAACCTCATGCAAACAAGGAGCAGACTCCATGCAGACAGTGACCCAAGCTGGGAATCGAACCCCGGTCCCTGGCACTGTAAGGCAGCAGTGCTAACCATTGTGCCAGCATGCCACCCTTTCAGCCCCTCCAACCAACCCTGGCCCTACAACTAGCCCTAGCCCTAGAATGCACAGAATCGTACAGAGCAGGAGGCCATTCAGCCCTTTGAGTCTGCACCGACCGCAATCCCTGCCAGGCCCTATCCCCATGTATTTACCCTAGCTAGTGCCCCCCCTGACACTAAGGGACAATTTAGCACAGTCAATCGAACTAACCCGAGTGTGGGATCCGCCGCACATCTTTGGGCTGTGGGAGGAAACCGGAGCACGAAATCCCTGGTTGCGACTGATCCCATCGGGCCACTCCCGGAAGGAATCCGGAGCGCTCAGGGAGTTGGCGGGATGGTGTCTCATCTGCCCAGATGTTTGCAAAGGGTCAGGGAAGGACCCCGGAGCGTGTTTGAAACCAAAAATCTGAGCAAGTCACTTGGCTGGAAGCTTTCTCCGGGAACCTGCAGCCCCGAGCTGTCTGGATAAGCTCCGGTCTTCCAGCATTCTTGCCAGCATTTCTGGAACTCTGTCCTTGTGCGTGCCTCTGGCTGGATTCTGACTCTGACCCCACCCCCCCCACCCGACCCATCACCCACTTCCCTCTTCGCCCACCTCCCCTTCACCACCATCGCCCTGGCATCAGCAACACCCCCCCCCCTCCAAACTTCCCTCCTTTTACCGTCTCCTCCACTAACTGTAAGGAGTTATAGAGAAAGGCGGAATGGGTGGCACAGCGGGTTAGCACTGCTGCCTCACAGTGCCAGGGACCCGGGTTCGATTCCCGGTTTCGGCCGTGGTAAATTCTCCCTCCCCGAACAGGCCCCGGAGCGTGGAATTTTCACGGTGACTTCATTGGCTGCTGGCGGTGGAGACGGATTCAGTAGGGTCCTTTAAGACACTTCTGGATGAGTATGTGGGACTTAGTAAGATTGAAGGTTATAGGTAAGCCTAGTCAGTAGAGATATGTTCAGCGCAACCAGTAGCACAGTGGGTTAGCACTGCTGCTTCACAGCTCCAAGGTCCCGGGTTCGATTCCCGGCTCGGGGTCACTGTCTGTGTGGAGTTTGCACATTCTCCCCGTGTCTGCGTGGGTTTGGTCCGGTTTCCCCCCACAATCCAAAGATGTGTGGTTTAGGTGGATTGGCCGTGCTAAAAAATTGCCCCTTAGTGTCCAGGGATGTGGAGGTTAGTGGGCAAATGGGTAGGGATATGGGGATAGGGCCTGGGTGGGATTGTTGCCAGTGCAGACTTGATGGGCTGAAGGGTCTCTTTCTGCACTGTAGGCTTCTATGATTAACTTGTAGGCCGAAGGGCCTGTTTGTGCTGTAGTTTTTCTATGTTTCATCGCAGTGTTGACGTAAGCCTACTTGTGACGCTAGTAAAAATTAAACTTGAACGAATAAACTTTAAAGAAAGATGGCTGGAATTTTACTGGAATTGGAACAGGCGAAGGCGGGGGGGTGGGGGGGGCCATTGGAAAGGCCAGGTGGGATTTTACAGTCTCGGGGTGAGCAAGGCTGGAAAATCCCAGCCGATATCTCCGGCTCCGACCTGCGCAACGGTTTAAAGTTTTACTGTCGTCCCCCGATACGCACCGGGGTCCGAACCCATCTGATTGACAGCTGGTTTGGTGACGAGGCTTATTTTGCCTGCGGATTCACCGTCACAATGGAAATGTTCCTCCCAGTCATTCCCATCTGGCAACACGGCCCCTCGGGGAACCCCAGGCCCGGGATCGTGAGGGAATCACTCAGCGAATATCTCTCAGCATCTTGTAGCGGGGCTTCCTCTTTGTGGCTTCCAGTATCGTGGGCTTTCCTGGAACTTAGTGCTGACAGGATAGAGGCCAGGATGACAGATTTATATCAGCCAAACAGGCGCTCATGAATGATGGCGACCCTGAACGAGGAACATACATAGAAACTAGAAACAGCAGGAGGCAGTTCGGCCCTTCGAGCCTGCTCCACCATTCGTCTTGACCAAGACTGATCATCAAATCCAATATCCTGACTCCCCCCCCCCCCATGTCCCCCTTTAGCCCCAAAAGCTAAATCTCATTCCTTCTTGAAATCACACAATGTTTTGGCCTCAACGACTTTCTGTGGGAGTGAATTCTACAGCAGAAGTGTTTTAATTTTTGTATTTTCCAAAACCCTTCCTTTACGGGCTCGATTTCTACTCGCTCACAGTAAACATTCTTTAACATTAGGTCAACAAAGTACGAAGAACAAAGAAAATTTCCCTTCTTCCGTGGGGAAAGAGATACAGAAGTCTGAGGTCGCGTGCCAACCGACTCAAGAACAGCTTCTTCCCTGCTGCCATCAGAACATAAGAAATAGGAGCAGGAGTAGGCCATCTAGCCCTTCGAGCCTGCCCCACCATTCAATAAGATCATGGCTGATCTGTCGCGGCTCAGTTCCACATTCCCGCCCCCTCCCCATAACCCTTAATCCCCTCGCTTATCAAAAACCCATCAACCCGCGTCTTAAAAATATTTAGCGAGGCAGCCTCCACCACCTCCACCACCCCAGCTTTTTAATATTGTATTTATGGAATAGAAACCGGCCAATTAAATCAGTGGGCCTACAATGAGATTTATTTTCTGAGTCTCACCAACATCCTATTTTAAATGTCAACAATGTCCCTTTTCACTCCTCTCTCTCTCTCTCTCTCTCACACGCCTCTCTATTTTTCCCTTAAGTTCATCTATACTCGTTTTTCCAACCAGTCCATATAGCAATAGAAGCAAATTCCTGCGGATACTGGAATCTGAAACCAAAAGAGGAAACACTGGAAAATCTCAGCAGGTCTGGCAGCACCTGTAAGCAGACAAAAGAGCTGACGTTTTGAGTCCAGGCCACCCCTTGTCAAAGCTAAAAGGCGTCGAATGTGGGAGATATTTGTACTGCAGGGGGATGAAAGGTGAGTTATAGCCACAGAAACGGGGGGGAGAAAGACTTCTAATAGCTGTCCACAGAGAGATTAAAGAGTGTGAACGGCAGAGAAGCTGTAAGTTGTGACAGATGGAAATGTCAGAGGAGGGAAGGATGGGATAGAGGTAGGATGTAGAAAAGGGGAAGCGGGGGTGGAGAAAAGGTAAGGGAAAGGGGGATGAAGTCAGGGGAAAGAGTGGGGTTATATAGCGAGTATAGCATAATATAGCGAGTTCTATATTCTCACCCCTCTCTGGGTAAAGAAGATTTTCCAGAATTTGTTATTGGATTCATCGATAATGACCTTAGATTTATGGCCTTGTATCTTGGTCTCCGCACAAGTGAGGTACATCTACTCGCGATGGATTTCATTCTGATGTCTCCAGGTAGATTTTCAAGCCCATGACATTCTGAATCAGAAGTGAAAGGTTTCTTTTTATTCATTCATGGGCATCGCTGGCTAGGCCAGCATTCATTGCCCGTTCCCCAGTTGCCCCTTGAGAAGGTGGTGGGATGATGCTTAGATCCTCACTTGTTGGAGATGGTCATTGCCTGGCACTAGTGTGGCGCGTATGTTACTTACCACCTGTCAGCCCAAACCTGGATATTGCCCAGATCTTGTTACATTTGGACATGGACTGCTTCAGTATCTGAGGAGTTGCGAATGGTGCTGAACATTGTGCAATCATCGGCGAACATCCCCACTTCTGACCTTATGATGGAGGGAAGGTCATTGATGAAGCAGCTGGAGATTGTTGGCCCTCGGACACGACCCTGAGGGACTCCTGCAGAGATGTCCTGGGACTGAGATGGCTGAACCTCCACAACCATCTTCCTTTGTGCCAGGTGCTACTGTTTGAGCTCAAACAAGAGTGAGGCCAGCAACTGCCTCATGGAGCCCAGTGAGATCCAACAGTGTGGATTGGAGGAGCTGCAGCCCAGCTGGGTTCAGCTAGCAGACAGGGGAGTTGCAGAATTTCTATAAGGTTGATGGGACCACAGCGAAATGAGACTGGTATCCTTGTTCTGCAGGCAGTCGCAGGAGTTTTCCAGCGAAACAGGCTCCAAGACCCTCAGTTTGATAGCAGGATACTGGTCAACCTGGAGTCCTGGGTGGCACAGTGGGTTAGCACCGCTGCTTCACAGCTCCAGGGTCCCGGGTTCGATTCCCGGCTAGGGTCACTGTCTGTGTGGAGTTTGCACATTCTCCTCGTGTCTGCGTGGGTTTGCTTCGGTTTCCTCCCAAAGATGTGCGGGTTAGGTTGATTGGCCATGTTAAGAAATTGCCCCTTAGTGTCCAGGGATGTGTAGGTTAGAGGGATTAGTGGGTATAATATGTAGGGAAATGGGGGTAGGGCCTGGGTGGGATTGTGTTCGGTGCAGACTCGATGGGCCGAAGGGCCTCTTTCTGCACTGTAGGGTTCTATGATTCCTGCCTTAATGTTTGCAAGCGGGAGATTAGAACAGCAGACTGAGCGATGGGTCTAGACTTCATAGAAATCATAGAAACCATACAATGCAGAAGAAGGCCACTCAGCCCATCAAGCTTACACCGACAACAATCCCACCCATGCCAAATCTCTGTAACCCCACATATTTACTCTGCTAATCCCTCTAACATACACACCCCGGGACTATAAGGGGCAATTTAGCACGGCCAATCAACCTAACCTGCCCGTCTTTGGACTGTGGGAGGAAACCGGAGCACCCGGAGGAAACCCACACAGACACGGGGAGAACATGCAGACCCTGCACAGGCAGTGACCCAAGCTGGGAATCAAACAGGTCCCTGGGGCTGTGAGGCAGCAGTGCTAACCACTGTGCTAACATTAAAAACTCCCCAAACGGGGTGAGGTGGAGAAATTTGGAAATTCATCAGCAGAAAATGGAATATTTAGATGTCCCTGACTGCGGGAACCCATTACATTGAAGAGGCCAGTGTTGGAGAAATCTATTGCTGACACTTAGACACTCACAGTTAACTGACAGTACGTAATGCATAATTCACTGTTTTATTGGAGGACTGAGATTTCAGACAGTAGTGACCTTTGATTCAGTCTTTCTGATTCCACTATATTTTTCAGTTTGGACGAGTTTCCTGTTACAGTCCAATCTCTGCCACTGTGCATTGTGGAGGATTTTACAGCATGGCAAATGCCCTTCATCCAACAATCTCACCGCACATTCGCAGAAAGAGGAGTTTTAGTAAAATCGATCCAATCTCCAATGAATTGAAATGAGATAGAATCACTACAATGGCACAGTGGTCAGCGCTGCTGCCTCACAGCGCCAGGGATCCGGGGTTCGATTCCCGGCTCGGGTCACTGTCTGTGTGGAGTTTGCACATCCTCCCCGTGTCTGCGTGGGTTTCCTCCAGGCACTCCAGTTTCCTCCCACAGCCTGAAAGACGTGCAGGTTAGGTTGATTGGCCGTGCTAAATTGCCCCGGGCTGTGTATGTTAGAGGGATTAGCATGCTAGAGGTCTCAGGGATAGAGCCTGAGTGGGATTCTTCCTGGTACAGACTCTAAATTCTCCCTCAGTGTACCCAAACAGGTACCGGAATGTGGCAACTAGGGGATTTTCAAAGTAACTTCATTGCAGTGTTAATGTAAGCCTACTTGTGACACTAATCACTAAACTGTAAGGAGGCCATTCAGCCCATTGAGCCTGCACCGACAACAATCCGGGCCTCACCCCAGTAACCCCATGTATTTACCCTGCTAACCCCCTGACGCAAAGGGCCAATTTAGCACGGCCAATCCGCCTAACCCGCACATCTTTGGAGCATGGGAGGAAACCGGAGCACCCGGAGGGAGACCCACACAGACATGGGGAGAATGTGCAGTCTCTGCACAGGCAGTCACTCAAGGCCGGAATTGAACCCGGGTCCCTAGCGCTGTGAAGTAGCAGTGCTAACCCACTGTGACGATGATATAGGACTGGAGGAGCCATTTTACATCATGTCATGGACATGGGAACAAAAATTTTGGTTGCTGGGAACAAAGAGCATCTATTGATAGTGAGCCTTTCGTAGCACAAAGGCAATGGTGTGATGGTATTGTTGCTGGGACTAGTAATCCAGAGACCCGGGGTTATGCTCTGAGGACCCGGGTTCGAATCCCCCCATCGGCAGATGGCGAAATGTGAATTCAATAAAAAATATCTGGAATTAAGAATCTACTGATGACCATGAAACCATTGTCGGAAAAACCCATATGGTTCGCTAATGTCCTTTCCGGGAAGGAAATCTGCCGTCCTTACCCCGGTCTGGCCTACACGTGACTCCAGATGGGATTGACTCGTAAGAAGTAATGGAAATGGCTGAGCGAACCACTCAAGGGGCAATTAGGGATGGGTAATAAATGCTGGCCCAGCCAGCGACGCTCATGAATGAACTGAAGAAAAGATGCTACACCACCCAAAGGGATGCATTCTAAATGTACCCACTGTTGGGGTGAGGGGCAGCCTAGGTTGGTGAGTGGGCCTTGTGAGTGGCCCCACCCCTTCATCTCAATGGGTCACAAGATTGGAATGGGGCTTGTTCGCGAACCCTGACCCCGTGAATAAGATTAAATACATTTAGTACACGCCCAACATTACATAACCCGTTATAGAAAATGCTTCACCATTTATATATTAATAGAATTGTCATCAACTTGAACTGGAAAAAACTGAAGAAATGTTTGGACACAGAGTGAGAAACCAGCACACACCTCACTTCATAGAATCCCTACAGAAGGAGGCCATTCAGCCCATCGAGACTGCACCGACCACAATCCCACCCAGGCCCTATTCCCGTAACGTTCACCCCACTAATCCCCTGACACTAAGGGGCAATTTCTTAGCACGGCCAATCAACCTAACCCGCACATCTTTCTGACTGTGGGGGGAAACTGGAGCACCCGGAGGAAACCCACGCAGACACGGGGAGAATGTGCAAACTCCGCACAGACATTGACCCCAGGCCGGAACTGAATGTGGATCCCTTGGCGCTGTGAGGCAACGGTGCTAACCACCACGCCACCCCAAGAGTGGAGATAAAGGGACACTTTAGAGGGTGCTGCTGCCTCACAGGGTTCGGTGGATTGGCCATGCTAAATTGCCCCTTAGTGTGAGGGGGATTAGCAGGGTAAATGCCCTGGGGTTAAGGGGGTAGGGCCTGGGTGGGATTTGGTCAGTGCAGGCTAAATTGCCCCTTAGTCTAAAGACGTGTAGGTTGGGGGATTAGTGAGATTAATGTGTGGGGAGAAGGGAATAGGACAGGGGGTGGGCTTGGGTTAAATGCTGTGTTGGAGAGTCAGTGCTGACTTGATGGGCCGAATGGCCTCCTTCTGGGACTCTATATTCTCCATTAACCAGAATTTCTGATGTTCCCAATAATCACATTACCAATTTGAAGAGTGGCATAGTGGTTAACACTGCTGCCTCACAGCTCCAAGGAACTGGGTTCAATTCCCGGCTTGGGTCACTGTCTATGTGGGGTATGCACGTTCTCCCCATGCCTGCGTGGGTTTACTCCGGGTTCTCTGGTTTCCTCCCACCTTCTGAAGGTATGTGGGTTAAGTGGATTGGTCATACTAAGTTGCCCCTTAGTGTCCAAAGATGTGCAGGTTAGGTGGATTGGCCATGCTAAATTGCCCCTTAGTGTCCAAAGATGTGCAGGTTAGGTGGATTGGCCGTGCTAAATTGCCCCTTAGTGTCTAAAGATGCGCAGGTTAGGTGGATTGGCCATGCTAAATTGCCCCTTAGTGTCTAAAGATGCGCAGGTTAGGTGGATTGGCCATGCTAAATTGCCCCTTAGTGTCTAAAGATGCGCAGGTTAGGTGGATTGGCCATGCTAAATTGCCCCTTAGTGTCTAAAGATGCGCAGGTTAGGTGGATTGGCCATGCTAAATTGCCCCTTAGTGTCCAAAGATGCGCAGGTTAGGTGGATTGGCCATGGTAAATTGCCCTGAAGTGTCAGGGGAATTAGCAGGGTAAATATGTGGAGTTACAGGGATAGGAGCTGGATGGGAGTGTGGGCGATACAGACTTGATGGGCAGAATGGCCTTCTTCTGCACTATCGGGGATTCTTTGATGATGCAGTTTCACCGTACACGATAAAGGACTTAAGTTACAGGAAGTGATAAAATCGAATTAGCAAGGGAGCTGTTCAGGATATCATCAGACTGACAAATTTACATCCGACTGGAATTTAGTAACTGCAGGAAGATCAGACCGTCTCCATTAACAACAAGGTCAAAACAGGGCAGTAACTGGGGCTATCACAGCAAAAGTGGAAGGAATGGCAAACAAGTTGACCTGAGGGTGTCCTTGTTAAATCTCCTGATTCCTTGGTGACCCGCAGCTCCAAACTCCTTCATCCCATCACTGAACCAGCGAGTTGTCAAGTCATTTCTCATTAGTACTTTTGACCTCCTGGCCAAATAATTATTTCAAATTTAATCATGTCCCACTGCTTCTTGTTTCTGTAGCCTCCAGCCCTGCCCCCCAATTCATTAAGCTTCTTCCTCATTGAGTTGACGTCAAGACATATTTCCACATCTTTCAAACAAATAGCTGGTTGCTTCAGACCTTGAAACTTTGGAGTTCCTCAACTCCCACAATCCTCTCACTGCCCCCACTCCCTGCTACGATCGAAGCTTGGAGTTACCTGTTCCTGAGAACCATGGAGTCCCTGCAGTGCAGAAGAGACCCTTCAGCCAATCGAGCCTGCACCAACTCTCTCTCAGGGTATCTTACCCAGATCCTACCCCATAGCCCCACACATTTAGCATGGCCAATCCACCTAACCTACTCATCTTTGGACACTAAGGAGCAATTTAGCACGGCCAATCTACCAAACCCGCACATCTTTGGACACTAAGGGGCAATTTAGCATGGCCAATCCACCTAACCTACACATCTTTGGACACTAAGGAGCAATTTAGCACGGCCAATCTACCAAACCCGCACATCTTTGGGCACTAAGGGACAATTTAGCATGGCCAATCCACCTAACCTGTGCATCTCGGGACACGTGCGAGCCCCAAGACTGGAAAATCCCGCCCTTTATGTCTAAGTATGTGTAGGTTAGCGGGATTAGTGGGGTAAATATGTGGGGTTGTGGGCCTGAGTAAGATGTTCTGTCAGAGAGTTGGTGCATTCGATGGGCTGAATGGCTTCCTTCTGCACTGCAGAGCTTCTACGAATCCGCACAGATTCTGATCGACTTGTGGTGCACCTTCACCATTCTCTGGTATTACATTTCGGAACAGCTTGACGTTGCAGTCCCTTCCTCCCTCCCCCGACCGGTTCAAACCAATATCTCCGGCCAGTTCCTTCCTGACTGCTGAGTGGGATCCGTGCAGCTGCGCTCCCCATTCCTCTCTTCAAAGCGACTCACTCCCCGAGGCTTGTGTTTGAATGCCAAGCCTTGCTCATTCATCCCCGCAGTGTGGGGGCGTCGCTTCCCTTTATTCGCCATCCTCGATTACCCTCACAAAAGAACATGGTGGGCCGTCTTCCTGCAGTCAATGTGGCGGAGGGTACCTCACACTGAGGGGGGGGGGGGGGGTGGGGGGGGGGGGGGGGGGGGTTCCGCGATGTTAAGCTGGGACAGGATGAAAGAACAGCACCATGTGTTCAAGTGCTGTTGCTAAGGTCCCCTCTGTTCTGCCTCAAAGTCTAGTGGAGCTTAATAGTCTGAAGCCCAGGGGCTCTGTGTCTCCCAGTGGGGCCATCTCAGCCTCCCTGATTGCGCAAGCTGTACCGGGCAACAAAAACAATATTCTTGGCAGCCTCTGTGTTGCAAGCAGAATCTATAACCCCTTCTGATCTTCTGTGTAACCACGGTGTGGCCTTGTGCGTTGGCAGTTTTGTACTTGGTTAATATTTAAATGTGTATCAGTAGTCTGGAGCGAGAACGTCGTTCTCTTCAGCCATTGAGGTATTTTTGAAAGTCACTCCTGTCACATAGGAGGCAATTTCTGCACAGCAAGATCCCACAAACAGCAACTCAACAGGTTAGGTGGGTTGGCCATGCCAAATAACCCCTTAGTGTCCAAAGATGTGCGAGTTAAGTGAATTGGCCGTGCTAAGTTGCCCCTTAGTGTCCAAAGATGCGCAGGTTAGGTGGATTGGCCATGTTAAATTGCCTCTTAGTGTCCAAAGGTGCACAGGTTAGGTGGATTGGCCATGCTAAGTTGCCCCTTAGTGTCCAAAGATGCGCAGGTTAGGTGGATTGGCCATGTTAAATTGCCCCTTAGTGTCCAAAGATGCGCAGGTTAGGTGGATTGGCCATGGTAAATTGCCCCTTAGTGTCCAAAGATGCGCAGGTTAGGTGGATTGGCCATGTTAAATTGCCCCTTAGTGTCCAAAGATGCACAGGTTAGGAGGATTGGCCATGCCAGATTGCCTCTTAGCGTCCAAAGATGCACAGGTTAGGTGGATTTTCCATGATAAATCGCATCTTAGTGTCTGAGGGATCAGGAGGGTAAATATGTGGGGATGGGGCTTGGGTGGGGTTGTTGTAGATGCAGTCTCGACAGGCCGAATGGCCTCCTTCAGTACTTTCGGAATTCTTGAATTCTACGAAAAAATGACCAGTTGTTACTTACAGAATTCCCACAGTGCAAAATGTGTCTGCTGTGTTCTGCCTCCAAGTTTAGTGAAGCCTCATAGTCTGAAGCCCAGAGGCTCTGTCTTTCCCAGTGGGGGCCACCTCAGCCTTCGTGATTGTGCAAACAGTACTGGGTAACGAAGCAATATTCTTGGCAATTGCAGCCTCTGTGTTGCAAGCAGAATCTGTAACCCCTTCTGATCTTCTGTGTAATCACCGAGCGGCTTTGTGCATTGGCACTTCTGTACTTGGTTAATATTTAAATGTGTATCAATATTCTGGAACGAGAATGGTGTTCTGAAGCTCTTCAGCCATTGAGACACTTTTGAAAGTCACTCCTGTCGCATAGGAGGCAATTTGTGCACAACAAGATCCCACGTACAGCAGCTCCACAGGTTAGGTGGATTGGCCACACTAAATCACATCTTCGTGTCGGGGGATGAGGATGGTAAATATATGGGGTTACGGGGATGGGGCTTGGGTGGGATTATTGTAGGCCAACCACACTGCCCTATCCCCGTAACCACACACATACATAGGCCAAAGCTGCATTTCTTTGGACACTAAGGGGCAATTTAGCATGGCCAATCCACCTAACCCGCACATCTTTGGACACTAAGGGGCAATTTAACATGGCCAATCCACCTAACCTACACATCTTTGGACACTAAAGGGCAATTTAGCATGGCCAATCCACCTAACCTGCACATCTTTGGACACTAAAGGGCAATTTAGCATGGCCAATCCACCTAACCTGCACATCTTTGGACACTAAAGGGCAATTTAGCATGGCCAATCCACCTAACCTGCACATCTTTGGACACTAAAGGGCAATTTAGCATGGCCAATCCACCTAACTTACACATCGTTGGACACTAAGGGGCAATTTAGCATGGCCAATCCACCTAACCTACACATCTTTGGACACTAAGGGACAATTTAGCATGGCCAATCCACCTAACCTACACATCTTTGGACACTAAGGGGCAATTTAGCATGGCCAATCCACCTAACCTACACATCTTTGGACACTAAGGGACAATTTAGCATGGCCAATCCACCTAACCTACACATCTTTGGACACTAAGGGGCAATTTAGCATGGCCAATCCACCTAACCTACACATCTTTGGACACTAAGGGACAATTTAGCATGGCCAATCCACCTAACCTACACATCTTTGGACACTAAGGGACAATTTAGCATGGCCAATCCACCTAACCTGCACATCTTTGGACACTAAGGGACAATTTAGCATGGCCAATCCACCTAACCTGCACATCTTTGGACACTAAGGGACAATTTAGCATGGCCAATCCACCTAATCTGCAATTCTTCAGACGCCATAATGAATGGCAGGGCAGGTTCAAGGGGCCGAATGGCCTACTCTATGTATCTCAGCCACACGCAGAGGTCAGGGTTTGATCCCTGAGTGATTTTTTTTCCTTTTGACAGGGAGCTCCGAGACCCTCCCTCAGCTGAGACAGGGCAAGAGGGTCGCATGATTACCCTGTGCTTGGCCACTGTGGGGTTGGGGGGTGGGGGGGGTGGGCGGCGGTTCTGAGACATCTGCAGGCCTTTATGCCGGTCTTGCTAACTTGCTACAAGAAGGCACAGGATGTGTGTGTTAGCACACCCTGCCTTGCGACACTTCCCCCACACCCCCGCTCTCAGGCTGGTGAGTTCATTTCACGTTCATATTGCTTTGTTCCCCTTCAGCAATCACAGTGTTGGGTCGTAGGCTGAGCCTACGTCCATTGGCAAGTTGCCAAGCTGTAAAAGTACGTCACTTGAGTATATCAGCGTATATACATAGGAACATGTGTGACATAAGCCTGGAGACAACCACTCATATTTAAATGGAATTGTTAACGGAATTAGATTTTCCAGAAGTGTTTCAAAATGTGACAGCCACATGGGATGATGTTTTAATTAGTTTACGATGACAGTGTCGCTGGCGAGGCAGTTATTACCCCTCCTGATGAGCCCTTGAGCAGGTGCTGCATTCTTGCCCACTGCAGTCCACGTGCCGTAGGTACACTCACAGTGCCGCTAGGGAAGGGAGCTCCGGGATTTTGACCCAGCGACCCAGTGAAGGAACGCCCGATATATCCCCAAGTCAGGATGGTGAACGGTGCGGAAGTTCCTTTCCAAGTGCTGGTGTTCCTATGCGTCTGCTGCCCTCGTTTTTCTAGATGGTAGTGTTGGTGGGTTTGGACCGTGCTGCCTCAGGTGCTTTGAGGAGATCTTCAAAATGGTTTGAAGGGGAACTTTGAGCTCATGGTGTTTCTTTGTGTCCGCTGCCCTTGCCCACCTAGATGGCAGAGGTTGCAGGTTTGACATTATTGTCGGAGTAACTTTTGTGAGTTCCTGCAGTGCATCTTGTAGATGGTACACTGTTCTCTGCTTTCCTCCAGCAGTCCAAAGATGTGCAGGTTAGGTGGATTGGCCATGCTAAATTGCCCCTTAGTGTCCAAAGATGTGCAGGTTAGGTGGATTGGCCATTCTAAATTGCCCCTTAATGTCCAAAGATGTGCAGTTTGGGGGATTGGCCGTGTTAAATTGCCCCTTAGTGTTCAAAGATGTGCCGGTTAGGGTGGATTGGCCATGCTAAATTACCCCTTAGTGTCCAAAGATGTGCAGGTTAGGTGGATTGGCCATGCTAAATTGCCCCTTAGTGTCCAAACATGTGCAGGTCAGGTGGATTGGCCATGCTAAATTGCCCCTTAGTGTCCAAACATGTGCAGGTTAGGTGGATTGGCCATGCTAAATTGCCCCTTAGTGTCCAAACATGTGCAGGTTAGGGGGATTGGCCATGCTAAATTGCCCCTTAGTGTCCAAAGATGTGCAGGTTAGGTGGACTGGCCATGTTAAATTGCCTCTCAATGCTGGGGGAATTAGCAAGGGTAAATACGTGGGGTTACGATATAGGGCCCAGATGGCCTCCTTCTGCACTGTAGGGATTCTATAATTCTGTGACCAAGTAAAGTGAAAATAAAGTTTATTTATTAGTGTCACAAGTAAGGCTTACATTAGCACTGCAATGAAGTTACTGAGAAAAGTCCTCCATCGCCACATTCTGGCACCTGTTCACTGAGGGAGTATTTAAGTTTAGAAGGATCGGGGGGGATCTTATTGAAACTTACAGGATACTGTGAGACTTGGATAGAGTGCACACGGACAGGATGTTTCCATTAGTGGGATAAACTAGAACCAGAGGGTGCAACCTCAGACTAAAGAGACACTCCTTTAAAACGGAGATGAGGAGGAATTTCTTCAGCCAAAGAGTGGGGATTCTGTGGAACTCTTTGCCGCAGAAGGCTGTGGATGCCAGGTTCTATTTCCATACTACAACAGCGACAAAGTTAAAGTTTATTTACTTATTAGTCACAAGTAAGGCTTACATTAACACTGCAATGAAGTTACTGTGAAATGCTCATAGTCACCATACTCCTGTTCGGGTTACACTGAGGGAGAATTTAGCACGGCCAATAGCACCTTAACCAACACGTCATTCACGCTGTGGGAGGAAACCGGAGTACCCGGAGAAAACCCACGCAGACACGGGGAGAACGTGCAGACAGACAGTGACCCGAGCTGGGAATCGAATCCAGGTCCCTGGCGCTGTGAAGCAGCAGTGCTAACCCACTGTGTCACCCTCAAATACCTCAACAATAATACCTCAAATGTCACCACAGCCATTGATGGCAAAGCTATCTGAGGCTGTGAAAAGCGTTATGTTATAAGAAGGGGCGGCACAGTGGGTTAGCACTGCTACCTCACAGTGCCAGGGACCCGGGTTCGATTCTGGCCTCGGGTCACTGTCTCCGTGGGTTTCCTCCGAGTGCTCCGGTTTCCTCCCACAGTCTGAAAGACGTGCTGGTTAGGGTCCATTGACTGTGCTAAATTCTCCCTCAGTGTTACCCAAACAGTCCCTTCCTCCACTTAACCACCGCTGGTCACAGCAAGAGCTGTCTGCCGAGAGAGAGAGAGAGAGACGGATAGGGAAAGGAGGAGACAGCAAATGGAAGGAGTGGGGAAGGAGAGACAGAGAGTGCGGGACAAGGGGAGAGGCAGGGGCTGCAGGCTGGAGAGGGAGAGGGGGATGTCTGGAGCAGAAGGTGAGAGGGAGGGAGAAATGACGGGAGGTTAGAGAGGACAGAGAGAGAGACAGAGAGGGACACAGAGAGACAGAGAAAGAGGGACAGACAGAGAGAGGGGGGAGAGAGACACAGAGAGGACAGAGAGAGAGAGGACGAAGGGAGAAAGAGAGAGGACAGACAGAGAGAGAGAGAGACAGAGACAGAGAGAGAAAAAAAGAGAGGGGGCGGACAGAGAGAGAAAGACAGAGAGACAGACAGACAGACAGAGCGAGAGAGGCACACAGAGAGACAGGGAGAGAGAGGTGGCATAGAGAGAGAGAGAGGGAGGGACAAAGGTGGGGGGAGAGAGATAGAGAGAGGACAGACAGAGAGAGAGAGAGGCACAGACAGAGAGAGAGACAGGGAGAGAGAGAGAGGGACAGAGAGAGAGAGAGAGAGGACAGAGCAAGATAGAGAGAGGTACAGAGAGAGAGAAGCATAGAGAGAGAGAGAAGATAGAGGATAGAGGGAGAGGCACAAACAGCAAGAGAGAGGGGGATTGAGAGGCACAGAGAGAGGGGGGGAGGTTGAGAGGCAGAGAGAGAGGCACAGAGAGAGAGAAGACAGAAAGGGACAGAGAGAGAAAGACAGAGAGAGAGAGAAATGGACAGAGAGAGAGGGCAGCGAGAATATGGGAGAGAAAGGCAAAGACAGAGAGAGAGGGAAAGAGAAAGAAAGGGACAGAGAAAAAGGGAGAGAGTGAGGGAGGAGGAGGGGAAATAACAGAGAAAGAAAGAGACAGAGTGAGAAGACAGAGATGGAGAAGGAGGGGGAGAAGGGGACAGAGAGAAGGACAGAGAAAGAGAGGGAAAGATAGAGAGAAAGAGAAAGGGAGAGAGAGGGAAAAAGAGAAAGAGAGACAGAGAGAGGGGGAGGCAGATATACAGAGGGAAGGAGAAAGAGAGGAACTGAGAGAAATACAGAAAGATAGAGGAGCAGAGAGAGGGAGAGTGAGAGAGGGACAGAGAGAGTGGGAAAGAGGTATAGAGATAGAGAGGGGCAGAGAGGGAGAGAGGGGGAGACAGGAGGGTGGGACAGAGAGCAGGGACAAAGGGAGTGAAGGAGCAGAGGGATGGAAGGTGGAGGAAGGGAGGTGTGGAACAGGTGGAGAGATAGAGAGGCAGGAGGGACAGGGCAATATTGGGAGGGAGAAGAGGGAAGAATGCACAGAGGGGACAGAGAGAGGAGGAACAGAGCGATAGAGGGAGGGAGAGAGGGGGAGAGATAGAGGGAGGCTTCAACAACCACAGGAAATTTAATGCTTATAGTTTCTTTCCTTAATCCCTGGACTCCAACATTCTCGGAGCTGACAACTCAGAGATTGGAGGCAGACAGGACCGTAAACAAAGAGATGCAGTCAAACTGAGATTGAAAGATTGCTCACAGGGCAGGAATGATGTGACTCCTTAATCTCCCATCAACCTCCTAACACGCCATCCCACTAAAACAATGCCAGCCCTGAATGCAGGCTGGCAAAACATTTATTTCCATCACTACCAGGGTATAGTCCCGACATTATTAATACTGGGACACACACACCGACAATATTAATACTGGGACACACACCCCGGCAATATTAATACTGGGACACACACCCCGACAATATTAATACTGGGACACACACCCCGACAATATTAATACTGGGACACACACCCCGGCAATATTAATACTGGGACACACACCCCGACAATATTAATACTGGGACACACACCCCGGCAATATTAATACTGGGACACACACACCGGCAATATTAATACTGGGACACACGCACCGGCAATATTACTACTGGGACACACGCACCGGCAATATTAATACTGGGACACACACCCCGGCAATATTAATACTGGGACACACACCCCGGCAATATTAATACTGGGACACACACCCCGGCAATATTAATACTGGGACACACACCCCGGCAATATTAATACTGGGACACACACCCCGGCAATATTAATACTGGGACACACACCCCGGCAATATTAATACTGGGACACACACACCGACAATATTAATACTGGGACACACACACCGACAATATTAATACTGGGACACACACACCGACAATATTAATACTGGGACACACACCCCGGCAATATTAATACTGGGACACACACCCCGGCAATATTAATACTGGGACACACACCCCGGCAATATTAATACTGGGACACACGCACCGGCAATATTAATACTGGGACACACGCACCGGCAATATTAATACTGGGACACACGCACCGACAATATTAATACTGGGACACACACACCGACAATATTAATACTGGGACACACACACCGACAATATTAATACTGGGACACACACACCGACAATATTAATACTGGGACACACACCCCGACAATATTAATACTGGGACACACACCCCGGCAATATTAATACTGGGACACACACACCGACAATATTAATACTGGGACACACACCCCGGCAATATTAATACTGGGACACACACCCCGGCAATATTAATACTGGGACACACACACCGGCAATATTAATACTGGGACACACACACTGGCAATATTAATACTGGGACACACACACCGACAATATTAATACTGGGACACACCCCGGCAATATTAATACTGGGACACACACCGGCAATATTAATACTGGGACACACACCCCGGCAATATTAATACTGGGACACACACCGGCAATATTAATACTGGGACACACACCGGCAATATTAATACTGGGACACACACCCCGGCAATATTAATACTGGGACACACCCCGGCAATATTAATACTGGGACACACACACCGGCAATATTAATACTGGGACACACATCCCGACAATATTAATACTGGGACACACACCCCGACAATATTAATACTGGGACACACACCCCGACAATATTAATACTGGGACACACACCCCGGCAATATTAATACTGGGACACACATCCCGACAATATTAATACTGGGACACACACCCCGACAATATTAATACTGGGACACACACACCGACAATATTAATACTGGGACACACACACCAGCAATATTAATACTGGGACACACACACACTGGCAATATTAATACTGGGACACACACCGGCAATATTAATACTGGGACACACACCCCGACAATATTAATACTGGGACACACACCCCGACAATATTAATACTGGGACACACACACCAGCAATATTAATACTGGGACACACACACACTGGCAATATTAATACTGGGACACACACCCCGGCAATATTAATACTGGGACACACACACCGACAATATTAATACTAGGACACACACCCCGGCAATATTAATATTGGGACACACACCCCGGCAATATTAATACTGGGACACACACCCCAGCAATATTAATACTGGGACACACACCCCGGCAATATTAATACTGGGACACACACCCCAGCAATATTAATACTGGAACACACACCCCGACAATATTAATACTGGAACACACACCCCGACAATATTAATACTGGAACACACACCCTGACAATATTAATACTGGGACACACACCCCGACAATATTAATACTGGAACACACACCCCGACAATATTAATACTGGGACACACACCGGCAATATTAATACTGGGACACACACCCCGGCAATATTATTACTGGGATACACATCCCGACAGTATTAATACTGGGACACACACCCCGACAATATTAATACTGGGACACACACCGGCAATATTAATACTGGGACACACACCCCGACAATATTAATACTGGGACACACACCGGCAATATTAATACTGGGACACACACCCCGACAATATTAATACTGGGACACACACACCGGCAATATTAATACTGGGATACCCACCCCGACAATATTAATACTGGGATACACACCCCGACAATATTAATACTGGGATACACACCAGCAATATTAATACCGGGACACACACCCCGACAATATTAATACTGGGGCAAACATGCTTTCTGTAATGTCATCTTTTGAATCTGAACGTATAAACGCAGCACCCCTTACCCCCCCAAATTCCACATCCTGTCTGTAATGGCTTCAGAGCGTAGGAGTAAGTTTTAAGTTGAATGTTTATTGGTGTATTAGTCCCACAAGTCAGCTTACATTAATACTGCAATGAACTTACTGTGAAAATCCCGTAGCCTCCCCCACTCTGACACCTGTTCAGGTACAGTGTGGGAGGAATTAGCACGGCCAATGCACCCTAACCAGCACGTCTTTCGGACTGTGGGAGGAAATCGGAGCACCCGGAGGAAACCCACGCAGAGACGGCGAGGACGTGCACAGACAGTGACCCAAGCCGGGAATCGAACCTGGGTCCCTGGAGGCAGCAGTGCTAACCACAGTCTGCCGGCACAGTGCTGAAATCTCCGTCCCCCAATCCAGGTAGACAGGGGGCCAGGCAGGGTAGTGGAGTTAAGTCCCACAATCAGATTCGCCACTGTCCTGAGGGATAGCAGAGCGGCTTGAGGGGCCGAAGGACCGAGAGCCCCTTGCTGTGCCCATTTCCGACGCTTTCTTCGGATTTTATTTGTTGAGGCATTCCTTTGTCGCTGGGGTGACCAAGAACACACACAGTGCGGGGTGGTCTGCCAACTCAAGAGGTAAAACAAATGGGAGAAGGGTGGGGGGTATGTGGAGAGAAATATACAGACATTCTCTCTTCCACCTTCTTCCATTGGGAAAAAGATACAAAAGTCTGAGGTCACGTACCGACCGACTCAAGAACAGCTTCTTCCCTGCTGCTGTCAGACTTTTGAATGGACCTACCTCGCATTAAGCTGATCTTTCTCTACACCCTCGCTATGACTGTAACACTACATTCTGCACTGTCTCCTTTCCTTTCTCCCCTACTACTCTACAGCGCACGAGAAACAAAACTTTTCAGTGTAGGCTAATACATGCGACAGTGATAAATCAAATCAAAGTATGTTCACTTCACGTCTGCATTTGCAAAGATCCCCCCACCCCGTCCCCTGCCCCCCCCACCGACAGGGTGAAGCCAGCAGATTGCCCCCCCCCGGTGAAAGCCTGCGCCACCCTCGTTGGGAGTGGCTATACGGAACAGAACCAGTTTTGTTGGACCTCCTGTGAGAGATTTTATGGCCTTGCTCATCCCATAACCATAAAACCCCATCCGAGGTCAACGGACCTTCCCGTGCTCCGCCCCATCTGATTCCCCTGGCGGCCAAGCTGGTTAAATTCTGTGTCAGTTTGGAAATGAGGACAGGCAGAGAGGAAACGTTTTTATTCCTTCCCCTTCCCTCCACCCCCCCCCCCTCGATTTTCCCACCAGATGTCAGCTGCGACTCTTGTCTCTGAGTCAAAAGGTTAAAGAGTTTGAGAAATCCTTGACGAAGCTTTGGCGCAGGGCTGTGAGGGAGAGGTGCGATGCCTGCTTTGGATGAGAATTTAACCCAAGGTGGATATAACCTCATCGATAAACAAACGGAGAGGAGAGGTGCTCCCCCTCCCGTCCCACACTGCGAAACAAGAGAATTACCCCACTGTCAATCCTCAATCGGCAGGAGAACAAACTATCCACCAATACTACACCGCTGCCAGTGCGATTTCGCTGAAAGCATTCCGGTTGGAGTGTTTCCGACAGTACAATCATAACATCATAAATTATACAATCCCTACAGTACAGAAGGAAACCCTTCAACTCTCTAACACAGCGTCCCAATCTTTCCCTATCCCAGTAACCCCACACACTTACCCCACAGATTCCCCTAACCCACACATCTTTGGACACTAAGGGACAATTTAGCATGGCCAATCCACCTAACCTGCACATCTTTGGACACTAAGAGGCAATTTAGCATGGCCAATCCACCTAACCTGCACATCTTTGGACACTAAGGGACAATTTAGCATGGCCAATCCACCTAACCTGCACATCTTTGGACTGCACCTGTCCTGGGAGTGTTTGATGGGGACAGTGTAGAGGGAGCTTTACTCCGTATCTAACCCCGTGCTGTCCCTGTCCTGGGAGTATTTGATGGGGGGACAGTGTAGAGGGAACTTTACTCTGTATCTAACCCTGTGCTGTACCTGTCCTGGGAGTGTTTGATGGGGACAGTGTAGAGGGAGATTTACTCTGTATCTAACCCCGTGCTGTCCCTGTCCTGGGAGTGTTTGATGGGGACAGTGTAGAGGGAGATTTACTCTGTATCTAACCCTGTGCTGTACCTGTCCTGGGAGTGTTTGATGGGGACAGTGTAGAAGGAGCTTTACTCTGTATCTAACCCCGTGCTGTCCCTGTCCTGGGAGTGTTTGATGGGGACAGTGTAGAGGGAGCTTTACTCTGTATCTAACCCCGTGCTGTACCTGTCCTGGGAGTGTTTGATGGGGGGGACAGTGTAGAGGGAGATTTACTCTGTGTATAATCTGTGTCAAATTCGAATTCCTGTCAGAACAGTGTAGTTGCTGATTTACTTTGCTAACCACTTTGTAAGTTACTGTAATGTGATTGAACCTGAGATTAAACCTCAGATAGGAAATGTTCTGACCTTTGGTACAGATATTCTTCTCTTATCTGTGAATCATGTGTTAAATAGAAGAAAGCAACTCTGAGCAAGAGAGATATAGAGAGGGAGAGAGAGAAAGAGAGAGATAGAGAGAGCGCTAAAGAGATATAGAGAGTGATAGAGAGAGATAAAGAGAGATAGAGAGAAGTAAAGAGACAAAGAGAGATAGAGAGGGAGAGAGAGAGAGATAAAGAGATATAGAGAGAGATAGAGAGATATAGAGAGGGAGAGATAGAGAGAGATAAAGAGATATAGAGAGAGATAGAGAGATATAGAGAGGGAGAGATAGAGAGAGATAAAGAGATATAGAGAGAGATAGAGAGAGATAAACAGAGAGATAGAGAGAGAGATAGAGAGATATAGAGAGAGATAGTGAGATATAGAGAGGGAGAGACTGAGAGAGATAAAGGGAGAGATAGAGAGAGATAGAGATAAAGAGAGATAGAGAGAGAGATAGAGAGATATAGAGAGAGATAAAGAGAGAGATAGATGGAGAGAGATAAAGAGAGAGATAGAGAAAGAGATAGAGAGATATATAGAGAGAGAGATAAAGAGAGAGAGATAGAGAGATATATAGAGAGAGAGATAAAGAGAGAGAGAGATAGAGAGAGATAGAGAGAGAGAGAGAGAAAGGGAGGGTTAGAGCTAAATGAAACACATTTCTGGTAACACATTCTCCAGTGAGGGTGCAAAATACCCTCAGCTTTTCCTTGTTTCCTGGAATGATGGTTGCTTTATGATTTCCTCCCATTCATTTCTATAACAATGGAAGAACCCCGTGTGCTACATGGCCACCAGTGGGAGTGTAAAAGAGGCTGAAAATGCAAAGAACAAAGAACGATACAGCACAGGAACAGGCCATTCGGCCCACCAAGCCTGTGCTGACACAGATTCCTCTCTAAACTTGTGGGGCCTGATTCTAGCCCCCAAAAACAATGCCGAGTGCTGAATTTGCGGGAAAACTGGTGTCAGTCACCATTGATCTTTCAGTGGGAGTTCAGACTCGAATCTCCAATGCAGAGTGGCAGCGGGACCCCCTCCCTCCCTCCCTCCCCCACCCACCCCACCGATTGCCCCCAACGCCCCCTAGGCAGGGATTGGTTTCCTCAGAGGACAGAAGGCCGAGGGGGTGGGACCTGATCGAGGTTAGAAAATTATGAGGGACATGGATAGAAAGAAACTTATCTCCTTGGTAGGAGGGTCAGTAACCAGGGGGCAGAGATTGAAGGTGAGGGGTGGAGATTTTGAGGGGATTTGAGGAAAATGTTTTGCACCCAGAGGGTGATGGGAATCTGGAACTCGCTGGTAGAGGTAGGAACCCTCATAACATTTAACAAAAACTTGGATGAGAACTTGTAGCATACAAGGCTACAGGCTGGAAAATGGGGTTAGAATAGGTAGGTGCTCAATGGCTGGTGCTGGCACGATGGGCCAAAAGGCCTCTTTCTGTGCTGTCAAACTCTGCAACTCTTGGACTGTTGGCCAAAGCTCTGGTCAAAGATAGACAGGGTCCCAGGTTCGATTCTGGCCTCGGGACTGCACAACCTCCCCATGTCTGCATGGGTTTTATCTGGTTGCTCTAGTTTCCTTCCCTACTCCAAAGATGTGCGGGTTGGGTGGATTGGCCATGCTAAATTGCCCCTTAGTATCCAAAGATGTGCAGATTAGATGGATTGGCCATGCTAAATTGCCCCTTAGTGTCAGGGGGACTAGCGTGGTAAATACATGGTTGTAGAGATATGTGGGGTTACGGACATAGAGTCTGGATGTGATTGTTGTTGACGCAGGCTCGAGGGGCTGAATGGCCTTCTCTTGCACTGTCAGGATTCTAAGATTTGATGAAGCTAGTCACTGATACTTTCCTTGACAGTGGGTTTATTGACAAAGGGGCAGCATTACGCATGTCTATTTCCTCCCTACCAATGAACCGGTGTCACAACGGTCTCTCTTTGTAAGTGCTCAAAGCGTGTAAACAAGCAACGCCCTTTACCCATGGATCTTAACAATGTGCTATTATCAAGTGTTCAGGGGGCATGACAAGGACTTGACTGCGAAGCCATCTGCAGTCAAATAGTCAAGGCTCACACCCGGAAATGGTCAGGTTGATCAGGTCCCAGAGGTACCATCAGCCACAGAAGCATTTTTCTGCACTAGGAGAGGGAAGTCGGTCGGATCGGGAGAATTACATTGCACATCATGCAGTGGCAAACTCCTGCCTATCAGCAGAGGCCAGGAACTGGGAATGAAGGATTTCTGGAGTCCCACCTTGCAATTTTTATAACTGAGGATTTATCTGCTTTTGCCAACATTTCCAGATCACTGGAAGAACTGTCAAATAAATGTTTTACTATGATTACTTCCATGTGGACCAAGCTGTGCCCAATTTTTCATATCATAGCATCATAGAATCCCTACAGGATAGAAGGAGGCCATTCAGCCCATCGAGTCTGCACCAGCCACAATCTCATCCATGCGCTATACCAGCAATCCCACTTATTTACGCTGCTAGTCCCCCTGACACTAAGGGGCAGTTTAGCATGGCCAATCCACCTAACCCATACATCTTTGGACACTAAGGAGCAATTTAGCATGGCTAATCCACTTAATCTACACATCTTTGGACACTAAGAGGCAATTTAGCATGGCCAATCCACCTAACCGACACATCTTTAGACACTAAGGAGCAATTTAGCATGGCCAATCCACCTAACCCATACATCTTTGGACACTAAGGAGCAATTTAGCATGGCCAATCCACCTAACCTGCACATCTTTGGACACTAATAGGCAATTTAGCATGGCTAATCCACTTAATCTACACATCTTTGGACACTAATAGGCAACTTAGCATGACCAATCCACCTAACCTACACATCTTTGAACACTAAGGGGCAATTTAACATAGCCAATCCCCCAAACTGCACATCTTTGGACACTAAGGAGCAATTTAGCATGGCCAATCCACCTAACAGACACATCTTTTGGACTGTGGGAGGAAACCGGAGCACCCAGAGGAAACCCACACAGACATGGGGAGAATGTGCAAACTCCACACAGACGGTCACCCAAGCCGGGAATCGAACCCGGGTCCCTGGCACTGTGAGGCAGCAGTGCTAACCACTGTGCCACCGTGTCTCCCCAAACGTATAGGCAGCCTGCCAGTCACATCTCCCTGGTGCGGGTAAAAGGCGGTCTGAGGAGTAAGCTAGGATACACATGGCGAAGACTCGTGATGTAGCGTGACAGAGAGGACTCAGAATATCTAACAAAAGACCAACAAGGCAGGAGGGTGCGGGAATAATCTCCAATAGTTTCCAGGCCGCAAGCGTTTGAACACAACCAGATGTTGGGCAGAGAGCTTGACATGGATTGTTGAGATGGTTGTGGGAGCACTTTTATTCAGCAGTTTTGGCTTTTTGCCTCTAGGGAGGATTAGTTTGTCCACATTATCGTGACTTTATTAAGCCTACCAGCCTACGCTATGGAGAGAGAGAGGAAGTGGGAGGGAGCGAGAGAGAGAGAGAGATAGCACCACATCTTGTACCATATTGAACCTAATTTAGTGAATATTCACAATGGTTCTCCCCTATTCCGGATCAGATTCTTTGGGCACAATCACCATTTTGATTTGGGAAACACGGTGGCACAATGGTTGGCACTGCTGCCTCACAGTGCCAGGGACCCGGGTTCAATTCCCGGCTTGGGTGACTGTCTGTGTGGACTTTGCACGTTCTCCCCGTGTCTGCGTGGGTTTCCTCCGGGTGCTCCAGTTTCCTCCCACAGTCCAACGATGTGCAGGTTAGGTGGATTGGCCATGCTAAATTGTCCCTTATTGTCCAACGATGCGCAGGTTAGGTGGATTGGCCATGCTAAATTGCCCCTTAGTGTCAGGAGAACTAGCTAGGGTAAATACATGTGTTTGTGGGGATAGGGCCTGGGTGGGATTGTGCTCAGTGCAGAGTTGATGGGCTGAATGGTCTCCTTCCACACTGTAGGATTCTAAGATGACAACCGGAAATAGTTGAAAGACATTAGTTATGTTCCTACTTTGAAATATTGGTAACCCTTGTTCCAGACACAATGAGCCTTGTTCCACCATTCTTTGGGGAGATGGTTGCGTAGTGGTATTGTCACAGGAGAACTAATCCAGCAGAGCAGGGGTGATGCTCTGGGGAAGTAGGTTCAAATCCCACCATGGCCCATGGCGAAACCCAAAATCGAAGGGAAGCTAGTGGTATTATCACTGGACTATTAATCCAGAAACTCAGCTAATGTTCTGGGGACCCGGGTTCGAATCCTGTCACGGCAGAGGGTGGAATTTGAATTCAATAAAAAATATCTGGAATTAAGAATCTACGGATGAAACCATTGTTGGAAAAACCCATCTGGGTCACTAATGCCGCTTTAGGGAAGGAAATCTGCCATCCTTACCCGGTCTGGCCTACATGTGACTCCAGAGACACAGCAATGTGGGTGACTCTCAACTGCTCTCAGGCAACTAGGGATGGGCAATAAATGCTGGCCCAGCCCGCGACACCCATGTCCCATAACTGAATAATTAAAAAAGAATCTAGAAAGTCTGAAGTGCAAGATGCCATTTGGCCCATCAAGCCTATACTAACGGCAATCCCACTCAGGGCCAATTACTGGAACCCCTCGTGATTATCCTGCTAATCAATAAAATCGGGAATTAATAGTCTAATCATGACCATCATCAAAACCAATGATCATTGTTGATTGTCGGAAAAAACCATCTGGTTCACTAACGCGCCTTTAGGGAAGGAAATCTTCCTTATCACAGATTGGTATGGGTTCCTGTTCTGTCCAAGACCGCAATAAACTGCAAAGGGTCGTGAATGTAGCCCAATCCATCAGGCAAACCAGCTTCCCACCCATTGACTCTGTCTACACTTCCTGCTGCCTGGGCAAAGCAGCCAGCATCATTAACCCAACGCACCCCGGACATTCTCTCTTCCACCTTCTTCCGTCGGGAAAAAGATACAGAAGTCTGAGATCACGTACCAACCGACTCAAGAACAGCTTCTTCCCTGCTGCTGTCAGACTTTTGAATGGACCTACCTTGCATTAAGTTGATCTCTGTCTACACCCTAGCAATGACTGTAACACTACATTCTGCACTCTCTCTTTTCCTTCTCCCCTATGTACTCTACAAACAGTATGCCTCGTATAGCATGCAAGAAATACTATATCCCAATACTTGAGACAACAATGAATCAAATTGAATCGCATCAAATGAAATGAAATCAAATTAAATTAAATTAAATCTGACCTATATGTTCAAGGCCCCCACACACCCCGGACATTCTCTCTTCCACCTTCTTCCGTCAGGTGAAAGATACAAAAGTCTGAGGTCACGTACCGACCGACTCAAGAACAGCTTCTTCCCTGCTGCTGTCAGGCTTTTGAATGGACCTACCTCGCATTAAGCTGATCTTTCTCTACACCCTAACACTACATTCTGCACTGTCAACTTTCCTTCTCTATGAATGGTATGCTTTGCCCTGTATAGCGCGCAAGAAACAATGCTTTTCGCCGTGCCCCTGTACACGTGACAATAATAAATCATACCAAATCATGTCTGCAGCCCTTACCCTACATGTGTCTCCACAGTCATAGCAACGTGAGTGACTCTTAACCGCCCTCAGGGGTGAGGGACATCGTGCACGTCCCATCAGCGAATCGAAAGAAAGAAACTCTTGAACAGTCACGAAGAATCTTGGTCTTTGGGCCAATTGGTGCCGCGAACGGGCATTTCAGGTGGAGCACTATCGCACTTGATGCTGCACATTTGTCAAAGAGCCATTCACCATCAGGAGACAGGAATGCAGGAGCAGACTATTTAGCATCTCAAAGTATTTCCGAGAAGGGCCTTGTACAGACATACCTCAGAGTGGCTCCAGCAACAATGTGGGAGTGCAGTCCAAAACTCCTTAAAAGGCTTGCTCGAATAACAAAACGGGCTTAAATCTGCTGGAAGGACAGCGTTTCTCACAGCAGATCACCTGCTGTACATTAGATCCGTGGCAGAGTACCGTCGCTGCACTTTTGATGAATGTATAAATATTCCCTCCTTGCTGGTAACGCACTGTGCCAAAGATCGGGCCGATTGTTTATCAACTGGTGCTAAGTGCACAGAAACCACATAATGGGAGGTTAATTTAGAAGATCAAAATCGCTAAGTAATTACCGAACGTGACCAATTTCTCTTTCAGGCTCATTTTGCAGCCTTGCCTTTCCCCCAGGGACACAGCGAAAGCCCAGGGACCTCCTAGGCTGCTATCCCTAGCTGGGCAGGGGGAGGGGGGGCAAGTGGTCAGCGCACACTCCATGGGCCGAATGGCCTCCTTCTGCCCCATCAGGGTTCTAAAAAAGGACCCACCCCCCCCCCTGCAGCTGGTGGTCAATGCAGACAAACCTGGGCTGCAAAGGACTGTGGGGGATATTAGGCCACCAACTCTTCAAGATCAATCCTGGAGTCTCCAGACATGGAGGATTTATCTCCGGGGCAATGAAATCTTTCCCGGGATGTGTGCCTCTCAGATGGGGGAATCCTAACTGAGGGAGAAGGGAAATTCTTGAAGAGGTAAAGCAGAGTAAGTAACAGAGGAATTAGGAGCAGGAGTCGGCCAATCCAGCCCTTGGAGCCTGCTCCACCGTTCGATCAGATCGTGGCTGATCTCTCCCTGGTCTCCAATCCACCTCCCCACCTGTTCCCTATCTCCCTTTAACCCGTTTTTTATCAGGAATATATCTATTTCCTTCTTGAAACCACTCAATGATTCACTCTCCACCGCACTGTGGGGTAGTGAGTTCCACAAATTCATCCCTCCCTCTGTGAGAAGTAGTTCTTCCTCTTCTCAGTTTTAAATCTACCGCCTCTCAAACTATACCCTGTGACCTCTTGTTCCAGGGCCAGAAATTAAAATAACAGTACAAAGGGGAGACGAGAATACTGGTCTGAATTGATCTTGTTTTAACTTAAAATCAGCAGAGACTGATGGCCAAGTTCCACACACATGAAGGTGGCCTTGACTGGGATTGTTTGGGTTCATGTCGCACTGTCTGTAACCTCCACGATTTGACCTGGGTTTGCAAATTCCTACAAACTGTCCTGGTTTGAGACAATTCACACCTCTTTAACCTGTGATTATCCCTCTGTCCATTCTTACTGTCTGAGATAATACCATAACACTACCCCCTTCTGCACCCTGCCCCATGGTAAACTGAGGCCTTGCTCATGGTGGCCAACTGGTGGGACATTCAGAGGTCTTATCATTAAGAGCTCTATGTTGTGTTAAATTGGATCCATTTGCCGGCTGGAATGTTAAACTTCCGAGAGGTGGCGCCACCTCTGGCCTGGCAGGCCGTGACAACTCTACTGACTGCCGCGGACCCAGGAGGTTCCAGGTTCAAGATAGAATAGAATCCCTACAGTGCAGAAGGAGGCCATTCGGCCCATCGAGGCTGCACAGTCCCACCCAGGCCCCATCCCCGTCACCCCGTGCATTTACGCTAGCTAGTCCCCCTGACACTGAGCGACAATTTTCAAAGCCAGTTAACCTAACCTGCACATCTTTGGACTGTTGGGATGAAATCAGAGGAAACCCACGCAGACACGGGGAGAACATGCAGACTCGGCACAGACAGTGACCCCCAAGCTGGGAATCGAACCCGGGTCACTGGCGCTATGAGGCAACAGTGCTAACCGCTGTGCCACCCAAATCAGGGTCAAGAATGTGGGCGATGATCCCGCTGCCTCTCACATGATGTGGAAATGTCTGTATTGTGCGCAAGAAACAATACTTTTCGCTATATGTTAATACATGTGACAATAATAAATCAAATCAAAAATCAAGGTGCCAGCATTGGACTGGGGTAAGCACAGTAAGAAGTCTCACAACACCAGGTTAAAGTCCAACAGGTTTATTTGGTATCACGAGCTTTCGGAGCACTGCCCCTTCATCAGGTAAGCGCAGAGTTGTGTTCAGAAACAGGGCATATACAGACAGAGACACAATTTACAAGATAATGGTTGGAATGGGAGTCTTTACAGGCAATCAAATCTTAAAGCTACAGACAATGTGAGTGGACAGAGGGTTAAAGAGGTGTGAATGGCCTCCAGCCAGGGTAGTTAGGAAGATTTTGCAAACCCAGGCCAAATTGTGGGGAGTTACAAACAGTGTGACGTGAACCCAAAATCCCTGCTGAGGCCGTCCTCATGTGTGTGGAACTTGGCTATCAGTCTCTGCTGATTTTAAGGTAAACAAGATAAGTTCAGACCAGTATTCTCGTCTCCCCTTTGTACTGTTATTTAACTTCTGGCCCTCCTGATGGGGAGGTGATGGCCTCATGGTAATATTGCTGTAATGTTAGTCCTGAAACTCAATTAATGTTCTGGGGACCCGGGTTTCAATCCTGCCGCAGCAAGTGATGGAATCTGAATTCAATTAAAAAAATCTGGAATTAAAAACCTACTGATGACCATGAAACCATTGAGGGAAAAACCCATCCGGTTCGCTGATGTCCTTTAGGGAAGGAAATCTGCCATCCTTACCTGGTCTGGCCTACATGTGACTCCAGAGCCACAGGAATATGGATGACTCTTAACTGCCCTCTACGGGCAACTAGGGATGGGCAATAAATGCTGACCCAACCAGTGATGCCCATGTCCCACGCACCCCGGACATTCTCTCTTCCATCTTCTCCCATTGGAAAAAAAGATACAAAAGTCTGAGGTCACGTACCAACCAACTCAAGAACAGATTCTTCCCTGCTGCTGTCAGACTTTTGAATGGACCTACCTCGCATTAAGTTGATCTTTCTCTACACCCTCGCTATGACTGTAACACTACATTCTGCACTCTCTCCTTTCCTTCTCCTCTATGTATTGTATGAAGGGTATATTTTGTCTGTTCAACGCATAAGAAACAATACTTTTTACTGTATCCCAATACATGCGGCAATAATAAATCAAATCAAATGTCCCAAGAATGGGTATAAAAATTGATGGGTTTTTTTTCCCAGGTGTGAACATGGGGCACAATGGTGTTAAGCCATCTCCCCAGTCCCCAACAACATTGGTCTGCCTCAAAGTAGCTGGTGTTTCCGGGGGAATCCAAGCCGATACTGTAGGCTCGTAATAAGGTCAGTGAGTAACCGTAAGCTCAGAGGAGTGAGATCATTCCTACCACTCCCACACTGAAGTATCGCCAGGACATGCGGCTCCAGCTCTTTGCCCTGGAATGCTGCCTACCTTGCCATTCCGCTGCCACTAGGGTATTTGCCCTGTGTCCCTGTCCCTGTCCCTGACACTGCACCCAGGATGGGTGCTGTTGAGTTGGGGCAACCCATTGGCACACTGGTTAGGCTAACTATGTGGGGTTATAGGGATAGGGCCTGGGTGGGATAGGGCAGGATCGATGGGGCTAAGTTGCCCCTTTGTGTCCCAAGAGTAGGCGAATTCACCATGCCAAATGGGAGTGGCGTGGTGGCACAGTGGTTAGCGCTGCAGCCTCACAGCGCCAGGGACCCGGGTTCGAATCCCGGGCTTGGATCAGTTGAGGAGTTGCCCAGTTTGCGTGGGTTTCCTCCGGATGCTCCAGTTTCCTCTCGCAGTCCAAAAGATGCGCTGGTTAGGGTGCGTTAGCCAGGCTCAACTCTCCCTCAGTGTAACCCGGAGAGCAGGGGGATTTTTCGCAGTAACTTCATTGCAGTGTTAACGTAAGCCTGCTTGCGACACTGAGAAATAAACTTTAAACGCCGTGGCCTCGAGGGAAGAGGATTGGGAGCGTAACTAATCTCCGCTGGTATCAGCCGGGTCAGGAGAGCAAAGACATAATCTTTCCGCGGAATTGTACAGTCGATGTGGTGGTGTGCTAGTATTTGGGAAACGGTTCAGTCAGTGCTTGTGATGACAGTTCGGAATGTGCACAGAGTCCTGGGAATGTGGCTCGTTGCCCTATCCCTGTATTGAAATAAAAAACACATGTTTTGCTTTGTTTGTCCATTTTGCAGGATTTGCGAGTCCCTCAGCCTGCTCGGGGGTTTCGCTGTTTGTTAGCTTGTCTTGCCCAGGGAGCCCCGCAAACATTAGCCCCCGGGCTGGAGGGGAACGCGGTGGGTTCGGGCAGAGTTCTACACCTCCCCCACCTCCCCCACCCCACCCCCACCCCCACCCCCCGCCCCCACCCCCCGCCCCCACCCTGCCGTCGCAGCAAACAAGGGGAGGGGGCCGTGAAATACTCCACTGATTTTGGCAGGAATAAAAGATCCTGCCAGGGGTCAGCTTTCCTTCTCCATCCCGAGTTGCTCCTTGAGAAGGCGGTGGTGAGTTGCCTTCTTGAAGAGCTGCAGATAGAACATAGAATCCCTACAGTGCAGAAAGAGGCCCTTCGGCCCATCGAGTCTGCACCGAACACAATCCCACCCAGGCCCTACCCCCCATATCATACCCACTAATCCCTCTAACCTACGCCTCCCTGGACACTAAGGGGCAATTTCTTAGCCTGGCCAATCAACCTAACCCGCACATCTTTAGACTGTGGGAGGAAACCCACACAGACACGGGGAGAATGCGCAAACTCCACACAGACAGTGACCCCCAAGCCGGGAATCGAACCCAGGACCCTGGAGCTGTGAAGCAGCAGTGCTAACCGCTGTGCCGCCACAGTGCTGTTAGGCAGGGAGTTCCAGGATTTGGACCCAATGGCAGTGAAGGAATGGCAGCACAGTGGTTAGCATTGCCACCTCACGGGGTCAGGGACCCGGGTTCAATTCTGGCCTCGGGTGACTGTGTGTGTGTGTGTGTGTGTGTGTGTGTGTGTGTGTGTGTGTGTGTGTGTGTGTGTGTGTGTGTGTGTGTGTGTGTGGGGTCTCCATGTTCTCTCCGTGTCCGTGTGGGTTCCCTCCGGGTGCTCCAGTTTCCTCCCACAGTCCGAGAGATGTGTGGGTTAGGTGGATTGGCCGGGCTAAATTGCCCCTTAGCCTAGTGTCCCTACCTCTAAGGGTCAATTTAGCATGGCCAACCCATCTAACCTGCACATCTTTCGGACTGTGGGAGGAAACTGGAGCACCCGGAGAAAACCCACGCAGACATGGGGAGAATGTGCAAACTCCACCCAGTGACCCGAGGCCAGAATTGAACCCAGGATTACGGAATCAGGGTGGGCAAGGCTCGTAGAACAGAAATCTCTCTTGGTCTCTGGCAGCATTTTACAATCTCGCCCAAGAGTGGTTGTACAATCTTGCTTTTAATGTCCGGAGATGTGCGGGTTAGGTTGATTGGCCGTGCTAAATTGCCCCTTCGTGTTGGGGGATTGGTAGAGCGGGAATAGGGCCTTGGTAGGATTGTGGTCAGTGCTGACTCAATGGGCCGAATGGCCTCCTTCTACACTGTAGGGATTCTATGATTCTACGATATTTCCAAGTCAGGATGGTGAGTGACTCAGAGGTGGTGTTGTTCCCGTGTATCTGCTGCCCTGGTCCTTCTAGATGGAAGTGGCCGTGGGTTTGGAAGGTGCTGTTTAAGGAGCCTTGGTGAGTTTGTGCAGTGTATCGTGTAGATGGTACACACGGCTGGCACTGAGTATCGGTGGTGGAGGGAGTGGGTGTTTGTAGATGTGATGCCAATCACGCAGGGCTGCTTTATCCTGGATGGTGTCGAGCTTCTTGAGTGTTGTTGGAGCTGCTCCCATCCAGGCAAGTGGGGAGTATTCCCTCACACTCCCGACTTGTGCCTTGTAGATATTGCAACCGCAAAGGGTTTAGATAAAGTAAATCAACTGGAGCTATTCCCATTGGCTGTAGGGCGGAGAGCCAGAAGTTCAAGGTTTAAGCTGATGAATGAAAACCAGAGGCAACATGAGGCTAAACATTTAGCGCACAGCAAGAGGTTAGTATTCGGAGCACAATCCTGGTACGGTGGTGGATTCACACTCAATAGCTGAGGGGAATCGGATAAATATTTACAGCGATCTGAGGAAAGAGTGAGGATGTGAGAGTAACATTAATGATCTTCGAAAGTGCTGACACGGACTGGATGAACAGCGAGGAACAGCCTTCTTCCGTGCTGTCTAATTCTTATACACTATATTTTGATGGGCTGAATGGCCTCCTTCTTTCTGAGCTATCCAATTGTTGGATGCTATGTCCTGATGGGCTGAATGGCCTCCTTCTTTCTGAGCTATCCAATTGTTGGATGCTATGTCCTGATGGGCTGAATGACCTCCTTTTCTCTGTGCTGTCCAATTGTTGGATCCTATGTTTTGGGCTGAATGGCCTCCATCTTTCTGTGCTATCCAGTTCTTGGATGCTAAGTTTTGATGGGCTGAATGGCCTCCTTCTTTCTGTGCTATCCAGTTTGTGGATGCTATGTCCTGATGGGCTGAATGGCCTCCTTCTTTCTGTGCTATCCAATTGTTTTGAAATAATAAAATGGCGCCCACAAAATCTATCTAAACCCATGAGTTGTCCCTGGAAACCAGCCTGCTGCTTTTCACACCCTGCCCCTCTCCCGCCATCTTGTAAACCATCGACCCCCTCAAGAGGCATCAACTATCCCCTTGTCACTTAGCATTGACAAGATCTTCAACAGCGTGGGGCATCACAGTCCAGCTCAGTCTCGGCCTAGGGGTCTCCCGTTCCCCACGTTCACCTCCAAGTGGAAGAGACACTGGGAAAGTAGCAATCAACTCAGGGTTAACTTTTATCCCTATCTTTTGGATGGGGCATCAGAAACTGGGACCGCACCCCCTCCCCCACCTCACCTATCCCACCCCTCCCCCAGGGTGGGTGTAAAGAATCCCACGGCAATATTTCGGGAAAGGAAGGGGAACCCCTGTTTTCACCAATAGTCACGATGTGGAGATGCAGGCGTTGGACTGGGGTAAACGCAGTGAGAAGTCTCACAACACCAGGTTAAAGTCCAACAGGTTTACTTGCGAGCAAAAGCCATGAGCTTTCGGAGCGCTACTCCTTCATCAGGTGAGTGGGATTTCTGATCACAAATAGTCTCCTTAGAATCACAGAATGCCCACAGAGCAGAAGGAGACCTTTCAGCCCATCGAGCCTGCACCACCTATCCCTGTATTTACCCTGTTAATCCCCCTGACACTAAAGGGCATTTTAATATGGTCAATCCACCTAACCTGTACATCTTTGGACACTAAGGGGCAATTTAGCATGGCCAATCCACCTAACCTGTACATCTTTGGACACTAAGGAACAATTTAACATGGCCAATCCACCTAACCTGCACATCTTTAGACACTAAGGGGCAACTTAGCATGGCCAATCCATCTAACCTACACATCTTTAGACACTAAGGGGTAATTTAGCATGGCCAATCCACCTAATCTGCACATCTTTAGACACTAAGGGACAATTTAGCATGGCCAATCCATCTAACCTACACATCTTTAGACACTAAGGGGTAATTTAGCATGGCCAATCCACCTAATCTGCACATCTTTAGACACTAAGGGACAATTTAGCATGGCCAATCCACCTAACTTACACATCTTTGGACTATGGGAGGAAATCAGAGCACCCGGAAGAAACATATGCAGATACGGAGAGAACATACAAAGTCCACCCCACGTCCCTGGTGCTGTGAGGCAGCAGTGCTAACCCCTTCGACGCCCTAGATCAGCATAACCAAATTATGCACTGGTCATCTGCATTGCTGTTTGTGGGATCTCACTGTGCTCTGAATTGGCGTCGGTGTTTTTCTACATTACAAAGGCGGCCTGGCTATTTCAGTGCTAGTTCGGCTCTTCCATTTGCTAAATAAAAAAATAAATTTTGAGTTTAATATTTGGTGTGAAGGGATTTTTTTAGACTTTCTTTCACAGGATGTGAGGTATCACTTGTGAGGTGAAGCCCTCGAGAAGGAGGTGGTGAGCAGTAATGTAACAAGAGTATCGCACTCTGTGGCCTCTGAAATCCCTGGAGAAACATGAGTAACTCTCATCTGCAGGCTATTCTTGTCAATGACTGGAGAGTAACCCGTCTATTTATAAATAGCAGCCTTCCTACTTCTTCCTGTACGTCCAAAAATAATCACACTGGGCCGCAGCCTCCTAATGGGATTGCCTCGTCTCATTGGCAACAGCCTTGGAACAATAGGCTTTCTTCGAGATCCAGGTGGATGAAAGGCAAAGGTTAACAGGACGGGGAGAGGAAGTAGGCGAAAGCGGGAACTGGTCAGTTAAAGTGTGAGTAGGCCACAGGCTTTATGTGAGAGGCAAGTATTGTGAGTAGGCCACAGGCTTTATGTGAGAGGCAAGTATTGTGAGTAGGCCATAGGCTTTATGTGAGAGGCAAGTAATTGTGAGCAGGCCAAAGGCTTTATATGGGAAACAAGTAATTGTTAGTAGGTCACAGGTGTTATGTGGGAGGCAAGTAAATGTTAGTAGGCCAAAGGCTTTATGTGGGAGGCAAGTAATTATTTGTAGGCCACAGGTGTTACGTGGAAGGTAAGCAACTATGAGTAGGCCAAAGGCTTTATCTGGGAGGCAAGTAATTGTTAGTAGGCCACAGGTGTTATGTGGCAGGCAAGTATTGTGACTAGGCCAAAGGCTTTAGGCGGGAGTCCCTGTTGTTTCAGGCTCCAGGAAATGGAGGAGGCAGTATGGTGAGGCCTAAAATAGATTGTCCGATCATTATCTCATTTGAGGGAGGTTACTGTGTGCAAATTGACTGCCATGTTTACAACAGTGCGGAGGGGGAGCAGTTGTGTCAAATCCTGCCCAAAATGGATTTTGCTTCCAGATTGGCTGTGGGAAGGAAGAGGGGCATGTATAGAACATAATAGGTGGCCAATGGTTGGAATGTGGAGTGTCACATATTGAAGCCTGTGCACCCAACCAGAATTGGCCTATCAAGAAGGGGATAAATGGTGGCCATTTTAGACAGCGAAGACCTGACGTGGCGTTGAAGCCAATGCCTTTTTTTATTGATTCGTGGAAGATGGGCATCGATGGCTGGGCCAGCATTTATTGCCCAATCCTAATTGCCCTTGGAGGGCAGTTGAGAGTCAACCAGATTGGTGTGGCTCTGGAGTCACAAGTAGGCCAGACCAGGTAACGATGGCAGATTTCCCTCCCTAAAGGACATTAAGTGAACCAGATGGGGTTTTCCAGCAATGGTTTCATCAGTAGATTGTTAAGGGCTTAGAGGAGAGAGTTGGGGAGAGCCCATGAGAAAGTGGACATCATTTATAACCTGCTTCCAATATTATTAACTCTTAACTGCCCCTCTGAAAATGGCCAAGCAGCGTGGGAGCCTAGTGATATTATTGCTAGACTATTAATCCACAAGCTCAACTAGTGTTGTGGGACGTGGGTTCGAATCCTGTCAAGGCAGGTAGTAGAACTTGAATTCAGTAAAACATATCTAGATTTAAGAATCTACTGATGACTATGAAACAATTGTTGGAAAAACCCATCTAGTTCCTTTAGGGAAGGAAATCTGCCGTCCTTACCCGGTCTGGCCTACATGTGACTCCAGAGCCACAGCAATGTGGGTGACTCTCAACTGCCCTCCAAGGGCAACTAGGGGTGGGCAATAAATGCTGACCCAGCCAGCGATACCCATGTCCCATGAATGAATAAATAACGCAAGCCAAACCGTTCAAGGGTAATTATGGATGGGCTGCAAATTTTGGTCTCACCTGGAAGAATAAAGATCTCTTTTGCATTCCAGATTTCCAAAATTCTCACCTCTCCTTTCTGTCTCACTTTTACAACCAGCTTTACAGAGGATAGACTCACTGGGGCTGACTCAGACTATCCCCGACTGGTGGGGAGAAATGGTGCAGAAATAATAGTTAGTGACATTTCGTTGCACAATGCAAAATAAAGTTTCAGAACCTTGAAACTGTGCCACAAAGCACGGCCTGGTAAATTACTTAAACCCCACGTGACCATCCTCCCCCAGAACTCTCAGGATCTAGCCTTCACTCTGTTGCTCACTGGCGTGACTCACCAAATCCCACCTCATCAACTCCTTTCTCAAGCCAATGATTCACTGCTTCTGACGTCTGACTGAAACGTAAGAAAGTTCGCCAGGCAGCACGGTGGCGCAGTGGGTTAGCACTGCTGTCTCACAGCGCCAGGGACCTGGGTTCGATTCCAGCCTGGCTCACTGTCTATGTAGAGTCTGTGCATTCTCCCCGTGTCTGCATGGGTTTCCTCCCACATTCCGAAAAGCGTGTCAGTTCGATGCATTGGCCGTGCTAAATTCTCCCTCAGTGTACCCGAACAGACACTGAACTAGGGGATTTTCACACTAACTTCATCGCAGTGTTAATGTAAGCCTACTTGCGACCAATAAATAAACTTTAACTTTAGGATTACATCAGCGAAAGTCCAGCTTTGACATTTGACCCTCAGCACCAAGGCCCATGGCCTAGTGGGCTGTGCCTCAGTCACCTCTGTGTTAGTGTCAGATGTTACAATGACCCTATAGTGGGGTGGCAGCCAAAGTTAGTTAACTCTGACTCCCGAATGGTAAAACATCCCCTTAAATGCCCTTTCCTACCAGAGTCCTGAAGACCTTCAACTCTCGAAAGCCGGAACAGCGATGAGGGAAGATGCGGTGACACAACTTGGAGCAGCCTCTTAGACTTCATAGAATCCCTACTGTGCAGGAGGCCACTCAGTTCATCACGTCTGCACCGACCCACCTTCGCCAGGCTCAATCCCTGTAACCCACACATTTACCCAACTAATCCCCTAATTTACACAGCTATGGACACTAAGGGGCAATTTAGCATGGCCAATCCACCTAACCTACACATCTTTGGACACCAGTGGGTAATTTAGCATGGCCAATCCACCTAACCTGCACATCTTTGGACACTAAGGGGCAATTTAGCATGGCCAATCCACCTAACCTGCACATCTTTGGACACCAGTGGGTAATTTAGCATGGCCAATCCACCTAACCTACACATCTTTGGACACTAAGGGGCAATTTAGCATGGCCAATCCACCTAACCTGCACATCTTTGGACACTAAGGGGCAATTTAGCATGGCCAATCCACCTAACCTGCACATCTTTGGATACCAATGGGTAATTTAGCAAGGCCAATCCACCTAACCTGCACATCTTTGGACACTAAGGGGACATTTAGCATGGCCAATCCACCTAACCTGCACATCTTTGGATACCAATGGGCAATTTAGCATGGACAATCCACCTAACCTGCACATCTTTGGACACTAAGGGCAATTTAGCATGGCCAATCCATCAAACCTGCATATCTTTGTACACTAAGGGCAATTTAGTAAGATGGACACAATTGGTGTCACATTCAGTTGTATTCTTAAGTAGAATTTTTTTGCTGGGTTTTAATAAACGTTTCAGAGGCAGACGAGTTACCCACACTGCTGTGGATCTGTAGTCACAACTAGGCCAGACTGGGTAAGGATGGCAGATTTCCTTCAGGACAGAAGGCCTTGTGGCACAGTGGGTTAGCGTCCCTGTATCTAAGCCAGCAGCTCCGGGTTCGATTCCCAGCCCAGGACTTGATGCCCAAGGAAGGTGCGTTCATAATGTAACCAAACAGGTTGTGTATCAACCGGCAAAATCTTTCCAAACATGCCAATGGCTGATGGTAAGAGTGGGAGAGACTCCTTACATACAGAGGGTGGCGAATGTCTAGAATGCGCTGCCCAGGGAGGTAGGTACAATAGTGACACTTAAGGGTCAACTAGATAAATGCATGAATAGGATGGGAATGGAAGGGTACGGACTGTGAAAGCGCGGACGGTTTTAGTTTAGGCAGGCATCACAATCAGTGCAGGCTTGGTGGGCCGAAGGGCCTGTTCCTGTTCTGTACTGTTCTTTGTTCCTGGTCAGCCATGTTTGATGTGGAGTGGCACCCCCTCAAACTATAAGCCCCCTGGCCACAGACTAATGACCTGTTCCGGGAATGACTGGCAATGGAAACAGATAAACATTTGTCTTATTGCACCATTGGATGTGGGAAAGGGATTGGACAGTAGATCAGTGAATCATTATGACAATTTAATGGCTTTGAATAACTGTTATTGTTACTGGTTGTATTTTTTTGTTAATCCTCAGCTTTATTTAATTGTAAATTCCTTTGGCTGCCTTGGATGGTAAATTAACTCAGTACATTTCTCCAGGCTATATGAATTAGGCCACTACCGTAATCACTGTACAGAAATATTACCACACATTTTTACATGGCGAAAAACTGCAGCAGGCGACGGTGCAGAGGGACCTCGGGGTCCTTGTGCATGAGTCGCAAAAACCCAGCTTGCAGGTGCAGCAGGTGGTCAGGAAGGCGAATGGGATGCTGGCCTTCATAGCGATGGGGATTGAATATAAAAGTAGGGAGGTCTTGCTGCGGCTGTATAGGGCATTGGTGAGGCCGCAGCTGGAGTACTGTGTGCAGTTTTGGGCGCCGTACTTACGCAAGGATATTTTGGCCTTGGAGGGAGTGCAGAGGAGGTTTACCAGGCTGATTCCGGAGTTGAGGGGTTGAACTATGAGGAGAGGCTGAATAAACTGGGCTTGTACTCGTTAGAGTTTAGAAGAATGAGGGGCGATCTCATTGAGACGTATAAGATGATGAATGGGATGGATAGGATAGAGGTGGAGAGGCTCTTCCCGCTCAGAAAGGACAGTAGGACTAGGGGACACAGCCTCAAGATAAAGGGGGGGCGGTTTAGAACGGAGTTGAGGAGGAACTTCTTCACTCAAAGGGTGGTGAATCTCTGGAATTCTCTGCCCGTTGAAGTGGTGGAGGCTGCCTCGCTAAATATTTTTAAGATGAGGGTTGATGGGTTTTTGACAGGTAAGAGAATTAAGGGTTATGGGGAGAGGGCGGGAAAGTGGAACTGAGCCACGACAGATCAGCCATGATCTTATTGAATGGCGGGGCAGGCTCGAAGGGCTAGATGGCCTACTCCTGCTCCTATTTCTTATGTTCTTATGTTCTTATGAGCTCAATATTCTTTTGGACTTGATTTCACCACCCCCCCACCCTCTGCCCAGACCCCTTCCCCAAACCCACCCAAACTCAGTAACACTGTCACCAGTTTTTACAGATGCACCATACAAAGCATCCTTTCCAGTTGGATCACAGCTGGGTATGGCATCTGCACTGACCAAGATCCCAAGAACTACAAGGAGCCATAGAGGTTTACAGCATGGATACAGACCATTCGGCCCGACTTGTCCATGCTCTCCCCTTTTTTTAACCCTGAAGCTATTCCCAATTGCCTGCATTTGGCCCATATCCCTCTACACCTGTCTTACCCAAGATCGAGAGTAGAATGAATAGAGAATGAATAGAATAGAGAATGTAGCCCAGTCCATCACGCAAACCAGCCTCCCATCCACTGTCTCTGTCTACACTTCCCGCTGCCTCAGGAAAGCAGCCCCCCGGACATTCTCTCTTCCACCTTCTTCCCTCGGGAAAAAGGTATAAAAGTCTGAGGTCACATACCAACCGACTCGAGAGCAGCTTCTTCCCTGCTGCTGTCAGACTTTTGAATGGATTTACCTTGCATTAAGTTGATCTTTCTCTACACCCTAGCTATGACTGTAACACTATATTCTGCACACTCTCCTTTCCTTCTCCTCTATGCACTCCACCAGTGGTATATTTTGTCTGTTTAATGTACAAGAAACAATACTTTTCACTGTGTCGCAATACATGTGACTGACCTCCCAGCTGCGTGTTTTCCAGCCACATTGTTTGCCAGCGGTGGGATTCTCCAGCCCCGTCGCTATCAATTCCCATCGCGGGTGGGAGGGGGAACAGCCAGCAGGGCTGGAGAGTCCCGCCGGTGTGAATGGCCAGAGAATGAACATAGAATCATTAAAAAGTTTATTTACGAGTCTCACAAGTAAGGCTTACATTAACACTGCAATGAAGTTACAGTGAAATTCCCCTAAGCCCGGTGTCTGTTCGGGTAAATGTATCTAATCAGCACGTCTTTCGGACTGTGGGAGGAAACCGGAGCACCCGGAGGAAACCCACGCAGACACAGGGAGAGTGTGCAAACTTCACACAGACAGTGACCCAAGCTGGGAATCGAACCCAGGTCCCTAGAGCTGTGAGGCAGCAGTGCTAACTACAGCAGCACCATGCCACCATATATTGCAGAAGGGGGCCATTTGGACCACAATCCCACCCAGGCCCTATACCCATAACCTCATGTATTTACCCTAGCTAGTCCCCCTGACATACTGAGGGACAATTTAGCATGGCCAATCCACCTAACCTACACATCTTTGGATACTAAGGGACAATTTAGCATGGCCAATCCACCTAACCTGCACATCTTTGGACACTAAGGGGCAATTTAGCATGGCCAATCCACCTAACCTGCACATCTTTGGATACTAAGGGACAATTTAGCATGGCCAATCCACCTAACCTACACATCTTTGGATACTAAGGGACAATTTAGCATGGCCAATCCACCTAACCTGCACATCTTTGGACACTAAGGGGCAATTTAGCATGGCCAGTCCACCTAACCTACACATCTTTGGATACTAAGGGACAATTTAGCACGGCCAATCCACCTAACCTGCACATCTTTGGACACTAAGGGACAATTTAGCATGGCCAATCCACCTAACCTGCGCATCTTTGGACACTAAGGGGCAATTTAGCATGGCCAATCCACCTAACCTGCACATCTTTGGGCTGTTCCAGTCTACATTCTGCACCCTCTCCTTTCTGTCTCCCCTATGTACTCTATGAACGGTCTGCATAGCGTGCAAGAAACAATATTTTTCACTGCATGTTAATACAGTGGTTGGGAGGGGGGGAAACAGCATGATGGCACAGTGGGTTAGCACTGATGCTTCACAGCTCCAGGGACCGGGGTTCGATCCCCGGTTCGGGTCACCGTCTGTGTGGAGTTTGCACATTCTCCTCGTGCCTGCGTGGGTTTCCTCCGGGTGCTCCAGTTTCCTCCCACAGTCCAAAGATGTGCGGGTTAGGTTGATTGGCCGTGCTAAGAAATTGCCCCTTAGTGTCCTGAGATGCAAAGGTAAGAGGGATTAGTGGGTAAATGTGTGGGGATATGGGGGGGTGGGATTGTGGTCAGTGCAGACTCAATGGGCTGAATGGCCTCTTTACTCTGATTTCTCTTGATCCTATAAATATTTTAGTGTCACAAGTCGGCTTGCAATGGCCTCTTTCTGCACTGTAGGGATTCTATGGTTCTATTCTATGAATACGTGACAATAATAAATTAGATCAAATTTTAAAGAAATGGTGAGAGAGTGATTAATGAGCAGCTCCACTGGTCTGATGAAGTTTGAATGAAGTTCATTCTGTTTAAGTTGGGTGTTGCCTCTAATTTTACTGTTTAGAAGGAATGTTCTAATTGACGCGAGGACATGGCCAATTGGAAGTTTAATTCCCACTCCTTCACTGTAAAACAAATCTGCCTTCCCTCGGATCATTCAGGAAGCAGCTGTGAGGCATTTAGTTTCTTTAATTCTTCTCATAGTCTTTCGAATCTTGAGGGGTTGATGTGCTGTGTTTCTCTGGTAACGTCCCTCAGCCTCAGGACGATTCCACCCTCGCTAGCGCGCCAACCCAATTAAAAAAACATATTCTCTGCAAAGTCCAATCGCGGTGGCACGGTGAGGTTAGTACTGCTGCCTCACAGCACCAGGGACCTGGGTTCGATCCCCGGCTCGGGGTCACTGTCTGTGCAGAGTTAGCGCGTTCTCCCGGTATCTGCGTGGGTTTCCTCCGTGAGTTCTCCTCCCACAGCCCAAATACGTGCGGGTTAGATGGATTGGCTGTGCTAAATTGCCCCGTTCTGATAAGGGGATTAGCAGGGTAAAGACGTGCAGGTTACGTGCATTGGTCACCGTCGTGGCACAGTGATTAGCACTGCTGCCTCACAGTGTCACTGCCTGTGTTGAGTCTGCATGTCCTCCCCATGCCTGCGTGGGTTTCCCCCAGGTGCTCCAGTTTCCTCCCACAGTCCAAAAGACATTTTGTTTAGGTGCATTGGCCGTGCTAAATTCTCCCTCAGTGTACCCGAACAGGAGTGTGGCAACCAGGGGATTTTCACAGTGACTTCATTGCGGTGTTAATGTCAGCCTACTTGTAACACGAATAAATAAACTTTTCTTTATGATGAATTTAGCCCTGGGAGGCTGCTGGTGACAGCCAATGGCTGGGTTAGTTAGTAGCTCCTCTTGTTCTGAGGCACAAGCTTCAGGACCCACTCCTTGCACAGCAAGATCAATGTTACACTGAGGGGGTGCTACACTGTCAGAGGAGCTGTCTTTTGGATGGGACGTTAAACTAAGGCTCATCAGCTTGCTCAGGTGAACTGTAAAAGATCCCATGACACTACCTGGTGCCCAGGCCAATATTTATACCCTCAATCAACGTCGCAGGAAGAAGTGATTGCATTGTTAACCGTGGGAGCTTGCTGTGCACATTATGTTTCCGACTTTACAAAACCTTTACAGTGCAAGTGGAGGCCATTTGGCCCATTGAGTCTGCGCTGGAATCTCTGAAAGAGCATTGTCGGAAAAACCCACCTGGTTCACTATAGGGAAGGAAATCTGCTGTCCTTACCTGGTCTGGCCTACATGTGAGTCCAGAGCCACAGCAATGTGGTTGACTCGCAAACGCCCTTGGGCAACTAGGGATGGGCAATAAATGCTGGCCCAGCCAGTGACACACATATCCCAGGAGTGAATAGAGTTTAAGAGTCTTGGGGTTATGCTGCAACTACACCGAACTTTGGTGAGACCACATTTGGAATACTGTGTTGCGTTCTGGTCACCTCACTATAAGAAGGATGTGGAAGCATTGGAGAGAGTGCAGAGGAGATTTACCAGGATGCTGCCTGGTTTGGAGGGTAGGTCTTATGAGGAAAGGTTGAGGGAGCTGGGGCTTTTCTCTTTAGAGCGGAGGAGGATGAGAGGTGACTTAATAGAGGTTTATAAGATGATGAGGGGGATAGATAGAGTGGACGTGCAGAGACTATTTCCTCGGGTGGATGTAGCTGTTACTAGGGGGCATAACTATAAAGTTCATGGTGGGAGATATAGGAGGGATGTCCGAGGCAGATTCTTTACTCAGAGAGTGGTTGGGGTGTGGAATGGACTGCCTGCTGTGATAGTGGAGTTGGACACTTTAGGAACTTTCAAGCGGTTATTGGATAGGCACATGGAGCACACCGGAATGATAAGGAGTGGGATAGCTTGATCTTGGGTTTGGACATAGCTCGGCACAACATTGAGGGCCGAAGGGCCTGTACTGTGCTGTTCTGTGTTCTAATAAAAAAAAACTCCCCCACCCCACTCTCCTCCTTTACCTCCATAACCTTGCATGTTTTTTTGTTTCAGATAGCAATTCAATTCCTTGATCAAACCTGCCTCCTTCACCCTCTCAGGAAGTTCATTGCAAACTACAACCACATTTCTGGCTGAAAGTCAAATCTCCACACATCAGTTCTACTTCTTTTGCCCATTATTTTGAATGTGTGCCGTCTCGCTCTCGATGCTCTCTCGAGAGGGAAAGGTTTCTCACTATTCACCCTGCCCCTCAGGATCTTGTATACTCCTATCAAGTCTCCTCTCTTTTCCCCAAGGAAAACATTCCCAAACTCTCCAACCTTTCCTCATAGCTCCACTTCCTTATTCCCGGAATCATTCTTGCGAATCTCCTCTGCACTCTGTCCGATCCCCTTGCATTCTTTCTCAAGTATGGCCCCCCCCAGAACTGGATGCAGTCTCCAGTTCAGGCCTAACAGGTGTCCTATACAAGTTCAACATGGCCTCCTCACTCTCATACTCAATGTCCCTATTGATAACGCCTAATATCCTCTTTGTTTCATTAACTTCTCTTTCACTGTGCCCTGTCACCATCAATGACTTATGTACATATACACCGAGGTTGCTCTGTTCCTGCATTTCCTTCAGTCTCTCCCTTTATTCTATAATGTTCCTGAATACTCTTCCTGCCAAAGAAAATCACTTCACACATTACAGGAGTGACGACACTTCCAAAGTACACCCTTGGCTGTTGAGCACATTCAGATGTCCGGCAGTCACGAAAAGCGCTGAATAAATTCCAGTCTTTCTTTTTATTCTTATAATTCACTTAATAACCAAGCATGCAGTGGCAAGATGGCACAGTGGTTAGCACTGCGGCCTCACAGCGCCAGGGACCCGGGCTCGATTCCTGGCTCAGGTCACTGTCTGTGCGGAGTCTGCACATTCTCCCCATGTCTGCGTGGGTTTCCTCTGGGCGCTTTGGTTTCCTCCCACAATCCAAAGATATGCAGGTTAGGTGGATTGGCCGTGCTAAATTGCCCCTTAGTGTCCAAAGATGTGCAGGTTAGGTGGATTGGCCATGCTAAATTGCCCCTTAGTGTCCAAAGATGTGCAGGTTAGGTGGATTGGCCATGCTAAATTGCCCCTTAGTGTCCAAAGATGTGCAGGTTAGGTGGATTGGCCATGCTAAATTGCCCCTTAGTGTCCAAAGATGTGCAGGTTAGGTGGATTGGCCATGCTAAACTGCCCCTTAGTGTCCAAAGATGTGCAGGTTGGGTGGATTGGCCATGCTAAATTGCCCCTTAGTGTCCAAAAATGTGCAGGTTAGGTGGATTGGCCATGCTAAATTGCCCCTTAGTGTCCAAAGATGTGTAGGTTAGGTGGATTGGCCATGCTAAATTACCCCTTAGTTTCCAAAAATGTGCAGGCTTGGTGGATTGGCCATGCTAAATTGCCCCTTAGTATTAGGTGGATTATCAGGGTAAATGCGTGGGGTTACTAGGATAGGGCCTGAGTGGATTGCTGTCAATACAGACTTGATGAGTTGCGGTGGCATGGTGGTTGGCACATTTGCCTCACAGTGCCAGGGATCCCGGTTCAATTGCTGCCTCGCTTCTCTGAGGAGTTTGCACAATCTTCCCGTGTCTGTGTGGGTTTCCTCCGGGTGCTCCGGTTTCCTCCCACAGTCCAAAGATATGCAGGGTAGATGGAATAGCCAGACTGAATTGTCCCTTAATGCCAGGAGGATTAGCAGGATAAGTATGTATAGGGTTATGGGGGGATAGGAGCTGGGTCGGATTGTTAATGTTGCAGCCTCAATGGGCTGAATGGCCTCCCACTGCACTGTAGGGATTCTATGATTCCATGATTCTAAGTGATCCACCATTGGTGGTTTTGTCATCTGATGCCCTAAGCTCTGGAATTCCCTCCCTAAACTGCCTCCCATATCAACATCCCTCCCCCTTGATGTTGCATCTCTTTGACCAAGCTTTGGGTCACCTGCCCTAATATTGGTGGCGAGTTTGATGACACATCTGCCTTGGGATGTTTTACCATGTGCTACATAAATGCAAATTATTATTGGTGTACAGTGAGCCTCAGTCAAGGGAAACATAGTGCTTCCTGGTTGACGGCGGTTCCCTGGATTGGAGTCAAGTGGACTGGTTGAGTGTGTACTTGAGAAGATTAATCTTAAGGAAGCTTTTGAGATACAACGAGGGTTGGGATTTTTTTATTTGCTGATGGGATGTAGACATCCCTGGCTGGGCCGATATTTATTGCCCATCTCGAATTGCCCTTGAATGGGGTGGCTTGGAGTCTGAGGGTCTGGAGTTACAGGTAGGCCAGACCTTCCCAAAAGGGACATTAGTGAATCAGATGGGCTTTTTTTTTGTAGATAATAGTTTCATTGTCATCCTTAGACTTTTAATATCAGACTTTTTAAAAAAAAAATTGAATTCAAATTTCACAATATTTGAAAGAGGAAAAATTGCCTGGTTGTGGGTAAAAAGACGCAGGAACAGGAGTAGGCCGTTCAGCCCATCGAGTCCGCTCCATCGTTCAATTAGATCACGGCACAATGATTTTCCTCAACTCCACTTTCCCTCCTTATCCCCATAACCCTCGATTCCCTGACCGATTAAGAATCTATCTCAGCCTTGAACATACTAAACGGCCCAACCTCTACAGCCCTCTGCGGGAGAGAATTCCACAGATTCACCCCCCCCAACCCCCCGAGGGAAGAAATCCCTCCTCATCTCTGTCTTCAATGGGTGCCCCCCCCCCTCACTCTGAGATTGTGCCCTCTTGCTCCCAGACTCTCCCACAAGGGGAAACAACCTCTCAGCATCGTTCCTGTCGAGCCCCCTGAGAATCTGTACGTCTCGATAAGGTTGCCTCTCATTCTTCCAAACTCCAATGAGTACAGGCCCAACCTACTCAACCTCACCTCATGAGAAAATCCCTCCATCCCCAGGATCAAGTTGCTGAATCTTTTCTAGACTGCCTCCAATATCAGTGTACCTTTCTGTAGATAAGGAGCGGGGCAGGGGAGGGGGTTTAATTGAATTGAATAGAACCATAGAACCCCTACAGTGTAGCAGGAGGTCCAAAGATGTGCGGGTTAGGTTGATTGGCCATGCTAAAATTGCCCTTAGTGTCCTGAGATGTATAGGCTAGAGGGATTAGTGGGTAAATATGTAGGGATATGGGGGTAGGGCCTAGGTGGGACTTGATGGGCCAAATGGCCTCTTTCTGCACTGTAGGGATTCTAAAGGAGGTCATTCAGTCCATCGAGCCTGCACTGACAACAATCCCACCCAGGCCCTATCCCCATAACCCCCACATGTTTACCCCCTCCAATCCCTCTAACATACACATCCCATGTCACTAAAGGGCAATTTAGCATAGCCAATCTCTGTCAGAGCCTGAGTGGCCTCCTTCTACACTTTTTCATTCTAATGAGATCTCTGCCAGCCCACAGTGCATTTTGTGATTTTTTTACATTGCCTTGTGTGTCCGCTATTGCAAAGTCACCCATAAAATTCAGAATAATTATTTTCATCTGGGACCCCACGAGGTTTGGACATTTTTTTTACAACACAATTTTCCTCATATGAAGTCTTGGAATGTTTCAGAGATCCGTTCTTGATGTTGCCTCAGCGCCGAGAGCCTTGGCCTATTAATTAAGCCAGCCAAGTTCCTGTCTAAATTGGATGTCAACCCAACCAGGATGTTTCTTCTGGTCCATTGGACAAAAACATAGCACCTCACAAAACAACAACCTTTATTTAGCATCTACAGTGGAGTAAAATGTCCCAAGATTCGTACCAACTAATTATTCCATAGAATCCCCTTTGGCCCATCGAGTCTGCACCAACAATAATCCCACCCAGGCCCTATCCCCGTAACCCTACACATTTACCCTGCTGGTTCCCCTGAAACAAAGGGGCAATTTAGCACGGCCAATCCACCTTCCCAGCGCATCTTGTTTAAAAGTTTAAGGTTTATTTATTAGTCACAAGTCCACACTGCAATGAAGTTACAGTGAAAATCCCCTAGCTGCCACACTCCGGCGCCTGAAGGGGCAATTTAGCACGGCCAATGCACCCTAGCCAGCACGTCTTTCACTGCACTGTGGGAGGAAACAGGAGCACCCAGAGGAAACCCATGCAGACACGGGGAGAGTGTGCGAACTCCACCCAAGCCGGGAATCGAACCCAGGTCCCTGATGCTGTGAGGCAGCAGTTCTAACCACTTGGGACATTAAGAGACAATTTAACATTCACCTAAACTGCATATCTCTGGATTTAGAGAGACAATTTAGCATGGCAATCCACCTAACCTGTACGTCTTTGGCTATTAAGAGGCAATTTAGCCTGGCCAATCCACCTAACCTTCACATCTTTGGACTGTGGGAGGAAACCGGAGCACCCGGAGGAAACCCACACCAATACGAGAAGAATGTGCAGATTCCACGCAGACAGTAACCCCAGGCCAAAATTGAACCCAGTCGCTGTGAGGCAGCAGTGCTAAGCACTGTGTCACTGTGCCTCCCCTTTACAGGAAGCTACTTAGACAGGTGTTAACAGGAAGCTTGGATTAAGTGGTAGAGTTTAAGGAGAGTCTTCTATATTTCTTCCCTCAAGTAAGAACATAAGAACATAAGAAATAGGAGCAGGAGTAGGCCATCTAGCCCCTTCGAGCCTGCCCCGCCATTCAATAAGATCATGGCTGATCTGTTGTGGCTCAGTTCCACATTCCCGCCCTCTCTCCATAACCCTTAATCCCCTTGCCTATCAAAAACCTATCAACCCGCGTCTTAAAAATATTGAGCGAGGCAGCCTCCACCACTTCAACGGGCAGAGAATTCCAGAGATTCACCACCCTTTGAGTGAAGAAGTTCCTCCTCAACTCCGTTCTAAACCGCGCCCCCCCCCCCTTTATCTTGAGGCTGTGCCCCCTAGTCCTACTGTCCTTTCTGAGCGGGAAGAGCCTCTCCACCTCTATCCTATCCATCCCATTCAACATCTTATACATCTCAATGAGATCTCCCCTCATTCTTCTAAACTCTAACGAGTACAAGCCTAGTTTATTCAGCCTCTCCTCATAGCTCAACCCCCTCAACTCCGGAATCAGCCTAGTAAACCTCCTCTGCACTCCCTCCAAGGCCAAAATATCCTTGAGTAAGTGCGGCGCCCAAAACTGCACACAGTACTCCAGCTGCGGCCTCACCAATGCCCCATACAGCCGCAGCAAGACCTCCCTACTTTTATATTCACAAGTGATGTGGGTATTGCTGGCAAGGCAGTATCTGTTCCTCATCCCTAATTGCTCTTGATCTGAGCTGCTTGCTACACCATTTCAGAGGGTGGTTAAGAGTCAACCACATTGCTGTGGCTCTGGAGTCACATGGAGGCCAGACCAGGAAAGGGCAGCAGATTTCCTCCCCTAAAGGGACACGAGTGAACCAGATGGGTTTTTACAACAATGGTTTCATTATTTAATCTAGTTTTTGGATTCTGGATTATCAATTGAGTTTAAATTCTACCAGTTGAAATGGTCGGATTATGAAGCCTTGCCCTCAGTACATTAGCCTGGGGCCTCTGGATTACTTATCCAGTGACATTACCGTCATACTGCCACTAAAAGTTGTAGAGTCCACAGCACAAGAAGAAGCCCTTTGGCCCACCGTGTCTGTGCTGGCCATCAAGCACCTTTTTAAAGTTTATTTTATTAGCGTCGCAAATTAACATTAACACTGCAAGGAAGTTACTGTGAAAATCCTCTAGTCGCCACACCCCGGCGCCTGTTCGGGTACACTGAGGGAGAACGTAACACGGCTGACGCACCTAAAACATCACACAAACCAGCCTCCCATCCACTGACTCTGTCTACACTTCCCGCTGCCTCGGCAAAGCAGCCAGCATCATTAAGGACCCCACGCACCCCGGACGTTCTCTCTTCCAGCTCTTTCATCGAGAAAAAGATACAAAAGTTTGAGGTCACGTACCAACCGACTCAAGAACAGCTTCTTCCCTGCTGCTGTCAGACTTTTGAATGGACCTACCTCGCATTAAGTTGATTTTTCTCTACATCCTACTTATGACTGTAACACTACATTCTCTCCTTACCTTCTCTATGAACGGTATGCTTTGTCTGTATGGCACGCAAGAAACAATACTTTCCACTGTATGCTAATACACGCGACAATAATAAATCAAATAACCAGCATGTCTTTCGGACTGTGAGAGGAAATCGGAGTATCCGGAGGAAACCCACGCAGACATGGGGAGAACGTGCCGACCCCGCACAGACGGTGACTCAAGCTGGGAATCAAATCTGAACCCCTGGCTCTGTGAGGCAGTAGTGCTAACCGATGTGCCAACATGCCACGCATGTGCCACCATGATGCCCATACACAGTACTCCAAATATGGCTTCCCCAATGTCTTGTACAGTTGTAACATAATGTCCCAACTCAATGTCAGAGCATTGAGTACAGGAGGTTTGGGTGGCACAGTGCTTAGCACTGCTGCCTCACAGCGCCAGGGACCCGGGTTCGATTCCCAGCTTGGGTCACTGGCTGTGTGGAGTCTGCATGTTCTCCCTGTGTCTGCGTGGGTTTCCTCTGGACGCTCCGGTTTCCTCCCACACTCCAAAGATAATGTGGGTTAGGTGGATTAGCCATGCCAAATTGCCCTTTACTGTCAGGGGGATTAGCTAGGACAAATGTATAGGGTTGTGGGGATAGGGTCTGAATGGGTCAGTATAGACTCGATGGGCAGAATGGCCTCCTTCTACAGTGCAGGGATAATATGACAACTAGAAGCATCAGTATAACTTGAGCTATTGTACATTTTGCAATGCAACCACTGAAGTTTATTTTCCGTAGAGTTAGTAGGGAAACAGTGTGGTGCTGCTAAACTTGTACAGAACTTTGGTTAGATCACAATCAGCGTAATGTGTGACTGTTTAACACAGATAATTCTTCTGAAAACCAACATTTCTTCAGAGATAATTAGCATCTGCTTGGTCTGTCTGCAGGTTTAAGTCATACTGAGCCCTGGAGTCCAGGGCAACCATAAAAACCTGCAAATACCTGAAAACACAAACACTGAGGTTGCCTGCTCACATTCATTAACCTGATTTAATCAACAACAAAAACAAATTTCAGTGTGGGGCCATTATTTTTCTTGATTCGGACTCACTTCCCTCTAAAAGGCCTTTGTAGTTGTCGTAGGCCTGAGGCCTCCAGGGTCTCACAGGGTGTGGGTGAAATCCTAGTCCTGACCACACGCCGAAGAGGCTAATGCCATAGAGATGGCACTCCATGGACTCCATTGAATCCCAACAGCACAGACAGAGGCCACTTGGCCCTACCGATTCTGCACCGACTCTCCAAAGGATATATCTGATCCAGGCCCATCTTCCTGCCCTATCCCCGTACATTTAGCACGGCCAATCCACCTAAACCTACACGTCTGCAGACATTAAGGGGCAATTTAGCATGGCCAATCCACCCAACCTACATCCTTTGGACACGAAGGGGCAACTTAGCATGGCCAATCCACCTAAACTATACATCTGCAGACATTAAGGGGCAATTTAGCATGGCCAATCCACTCAACTTACATATCTTTAGACATTAAGGGACAAGTTAGCATGGCCAATCCACCTAACCTGCATATTTTCAAACACTAAAGGGCAACTTTGCATGGCCAATCCACCTAATCTATACATCTTTGGACTCTGGGAGGAAACCAGAGCACCTGTAGGAAACCCACACAGAGACAGGGAGAATGTGCAGACTCCACACAGACAGTGACCCAAGCCTGGGATCGGACCTGGGTCCCTGGCACTGTGAAGCAGCAGTGCCAACCACTGCGCCACTGTGTTGTCATTGATAGTTCTGATTTTTTTTACGTGTGGCAGTCCCACACAAATGGAAGCCGAGCCTGATTAAGTCGTGGCATTGGAATATTTTCTTTTCATGCCTACCTTGATGCCAGTTGGCATGGGCAGCCAAATTCGATACTCAGGAAACAAGCATGTGGCATGGTCAACGGGAGCATCCCTTCTGATAAAAGGCATAATCAGGAGCCAAAGAAACACAGCAGAACATAATTTTTCTTCCCCTGTGTCAGATATTTCATTATCCCTGCAGTGGGTGGTCAGTGGGTGGGAGGCTGGCATTGCAGTGTTGGCAAAGAGCAAGGCTGTCAACGATGTGCAGTAGCCAATACAAAGATGATGAAGTGGAAATGGTTGAGAATTTCAGGTTTCTAGGTGTCCAACAACCTGCCTGGTCACTCCACACTGATGCTATAGTTAAGAAAGCCTACCAATGCCTCTACATTCTCAGGAGTCTAGGGAAATTTGGCATGTCAGCTACGACTCTCACCAACTTTTACAGATGCACCATAGAAAGCATTCTTCCTGGTTGTATCACAGCTTGGTACGGGCTCCTGGTCTGCCCAAGACCGCAAGGAACTACAAAGGGTCGTGAATGTAGCCCAATCCATCACACAAACCAGCCTCCCATCCATTGACTCTGTCTACACTTCCCGCTGCCTCGGGAAAGCAGGCAGTATAATTAAGGACCCCACGTACCCTGAACGTTCTCTCTTCCACCTTCTTCCGTCGGAAAAGAACAGCCTCTATCCTTCTGCTCTCAGACTTTTGAATGGACTTACCAAATATTGTCTTTCTCTACACTCCAGCCATGACTGTGACATTACATTTTTCACCTTCTCCTTTCCTTCTCTCCTACGTACTCTATGAACGGCATGCCTTGTTTGTACAGCACGCAAGAAACAATACTTTTCACTGTTTGCTAATACATGTGACAATAGTGAATCAAATCAACCCTCCGCCATTCGATCACTCCTCTTCCTAGACTTGAGTCTGTAAATTCACCTCATTGAGTATGTTTAAGTCACGGGTAGATAGATTTCTGATCGATAAGGGGATTAAGGGTTATGGGGAGCGGGCGGGTAGGTGGAACTGAACCCCTTTCAGATCAGCCATGATCTTATTGAGTGGTGGGGCAGGCTCGAGGGGCTAGATGGCCGACTCCTGCTCCTATTTCCTAAGTTCTTAAAAACCGGCTCACAGACCATTCTGAGTTGAGGGAAGATGATAGCAGGGCCAATAATGGGCAAAGGAATGGGAGGCCAGAGCAGGGGGGAGGGGGAAGGGAAGGAGTTGACGGGCTGGGGGGGGGTTACAGGAAATAGACAAGGGCTAGGGCCAGGGTGGAGAAAGATTCTAGCACTGCTGAGTTAGGGAGCGCACAAGTAAATGGGGAAGTGAGTTCAATTTAGTGTAAGGTGGTTCATTTTAGACACAACTGCAGCACAATACCCTACTTTAGAGCTTACTAGGCTTACCTATAACCCTCTATCTTACTACGTTCCCTGTATTTATCTAAAAGTCTCTTAAAAGACCCTATTGAATCCGCCTCCACCACTGTCACCGGCAGCATTTCGGCAGGGAGAATAAAAATGGCACTCATTCTTCTGGAACCATAAGGGGTGGAGAAGGATTGTGATCCGGGAAGGTAAGTACAGATATATTGGTAAACAGACTAGCACAGGTTAGTGGGCCATAAGGTCATACAACACAAACACCGAGGGAATTAATTTTGAAGTCAAGAACACAAAAATCCACACTGGCTAAGCAGGAGGCCACAAAGTGGGCAGAAACCTCAATCCGGGCCACAGATCATCACCCTCATACTTGGCAGCTGGGCACATTGGAAGCACTTGATTGAGATTCCAACAGACATTATTATTCAGCTCCGTGATGTCAGGATTCATACCAGGGCTATACCATGCTAAATTGTCCCTTAGTGTCCATGGATGTGCAGGTTAGGTGGATTGGCCATGCTAAATTGTCCCTTAGTGTCCATGGATGTGCAGGTTAGGTGGATTGGCCATGCTAAATTGTCCCTTAGTGTCCATGGATGTGCAGGTTAGGTGGATTGGCCATGCTAAATTGCCCCTTAGTGTCCAAAGATGTGCAGGTTAGGTGGATTGGCCATGCTAAATTGTCCCTTAGTGTCCATGGATGTGTAGGTTAGATGGATTGGCCATGCTAAATTGCCCCTTAGTGTCCAAAGATGTGCAGGTTAGGTGGATTGGCCATACTAAATTGCCCCTTAGTGTCCAAAGATGTGCAGGTTAGGTGGATTGGCCATGCTAAATTGCCCCTTAGTGTCCAAAGATGTGTAGGTTAGGTGGATTGGCCATACTAAATTGTCCCTTAGTGTTCAAAGATGTGCAGGTTAGGTGGATTGGTCATGCTAAATTGTCCCTCAGTGTCCATGGATGTGCAGGTTAGGTGGATTGGCCATGCTAAATTGTCCCTTAGTGTCCAAAGATGTGTAGGTTAGGTGGATTGGCCATACTAAATTGTCCCTTAGTGTTCAAAGATGTGCAGGTTAGGTGGATTGGTCATGCTAAATTGTCCCTCAGTGTCCATGGATGTGTAGGTTAGGTGGATTGGTCATGCTAAATTAAGTGTCAGGGGGATTAGCAGGGCAAATGTGTAGGGTTAGCAGGATAAGGCTTGGGTGGGATTATGGTCGGTACAGACCCGATGGGCTGAATGGCCTCCTTCTGCACTGTATGTATTCTATAATTCAGTGGAACATTCCCTTTAAGTGTGCAAGATTCGATTCTTCACCGTGACTGTGGTTTGTACAGGTTCCACAGGAGTTAACTTGGCTGGTCCAGGCCAGTTATTAGCTGGCCATCAGTAATCCATGAGGACATATCTATGACACCACTTGAGATTCCAGATTCTTTTGGCCCTCCCACTCATGCCCTTTAGCAAAATGAAACTCGAGACTTTGTTTTCTCTTTCAACCCGGTTCAGCTTCCTGTTTGTCTAAGGGTTCACTCCTTCCACTCTGCGTTCTTTCATCCTGCGTATAGTTGGATTCATGTCACCTCTTGATCATTCCAGCCAGCTGAGCACGTAGATTATCTGCCTCTGCCGTGGTATCCTTTACCCCGGGCGGTCCGAGAGAGAGTTGGTGTCTCCACGGTGTGCGGGAGGCTGGGGTGGGGGTGGGAGTCGTGGTGGGGGGGGTATAACAGGAGAGGAAGGGGAAGTCACGATGTCAACTCAGGTTGGAGATAGATCGGCACGGTCGCACAATGGTTAGCGCCAGGGACCTCAGGTTCGATTCCGGCCTTGGGTGACTGTCAGTGTGGTAGGCAGACGGAAGGTTTTGTTGGTGATGAGGAGGTCGTGTGCTGCACAGGCCTTCAGTAAGGGTAGGCCATTACTGTTACCCTTACCCACCCCATACCTCCCAGATTGCAGAGTCACACCCTACTCTTGCATTGAAATCGCCAAGCAAGATCAGCTTGTCGGTACTGCTCACTGCTGATAGTAGGGTGTCTAGTTCTTCGTGGAACTTGTCTTTCATCTTTTCCGGGTTGTTCATTGTGGGGGCAAAGGTGCATTGTGGGGGCATAGGGCATAGGCGCTGGTCAGGGTGGCTTGATTTCTGCTCTGTAATGTCGTAAGCCGATCGTTCACACCCTTGGGTAGACTAACAAGTTTCCGAACAAGGTGACTCCTGACGGCAAATCCAACTCCAGCATCACGGCGCTCATCGCTGCAGCAACCGTTCCAGATTAAGGTGTATCCACCTCCAGTTTCAGTCAACTGATCTACGTTGGTAATGTCAATGTTGTATCTTGCAAGCTCTCTGGCAGCTAAGGCTGTTCTTCTCTCTGGTCTGTCTGCTGTAGGGTTGTCCAAAAGTGTGGTCGCATGCAAATGCCAATGGTGAGTGACGTCACCTTGTGGTTAATTTTGTTTGTTCAACCGCAAGATAGGATCCTCGCCAGCCGCGGTGAACTGGCCTGGGTGTAGTGAAGCAGGCAATGTTTGGGGCACCTTTTCTAGCCCCTTCCTCATTCTCCGGAGGTGAGCAGTGCGTCCCGGAAGAGGACTGCTCAGTCGCCCAGGTAGACGCCAAGTTCCACTGCTGCTTTGGTCAGTGGAAAACGACCATTAGGCCTGAGCCGCCTGCGTGCAGGTCCGTGACCGCAGCTCCCAGCGTATCCACACCTGCTGCTTCATCGCTCACCCATCACCACAGGACTTCAAGGATTGAACAGGACACTGACGATGATGATGGTGTCGAGACTAGTGCTTGATTTGGATTAAAGTGAGGGAGAGTTGCGCAGCGTCAGCCTCACTCTCTCTTCCCAATTCCCATCTAGATCCAGTGGCAAGACAAGAGTGCAGGGTGTCGAAATTTGCTGATGACACCAAGATTGGGGGAACGGCAAATTGTGCGGAGGGTGTGGAGAGTCTACAGAAGGATCTAGATAGGCTGGGCAAATGGGCCAGGAAATGGCAAATGGAATTTAATGTTGGCAAGTGTGAGGTGGTCCACTTTGGTAGGAAGAATGGTAGGAAGGACTATTACTTACGTGGCGAAAAACTGCAGCAGGCGACGGTGCAGAGGGACCTCGGGGTCCTTGTGCATGAGTCGCAAAAACCCAGCTTGCAGGTGCAGCAGGTGGTCAGGAAGGCTAATGGGATGCTGGCCTTCATAGCGAGGGGGATTGAATATAAAAGTAGGGAGGTCTTGCTGCAGCTGTATAGGGCATTGGTGAGGCCGCAGCTAGGGTACTGTGTGCAGTTTTGGGCGCCGCACGTGCGCAAAGATATTTTGGCCTTGGAGGGAGTGCAGAGGAGGTTTACTAGGCTGATACCGGAGTTGAGGGGATTGAGCTATGAGGAGAGGCTGAATAAACTAGGCTTGTACTCGTTAGAGTTTAGAAGAATGAGGGGAGATCTCATTGAGACGTATAAGATGATGAATGGGATGGATAGGATAGAGGTGGAGAGACTCTTCCCGCTCAAAAAAGACAGTAGGACTAGGGGGCACAGCCTCAAGATAAAGGGGGGGCGGTTTAGAACGGAGTTGAGGAGGAACTTCTTCACTCAAAGGGTGGTGAATCTCTGGAATTCTCTGCCCGTTGAAGTGGTGGAGGCTACCTCGCTAAATATTTTTAAGAAGCGGGTTGATGGGTTTTTGATGAGAGAGGGGATTAAGGGTTATGGGGAGAGGGCGGGAAAGTGGAACTGAGCCACGACAGATCAGCCATGATCTTATTGAATGGTGGGGCAGGCGCGAAGGGCCAGATGGCCTACTCCTGCTCCTATTTCTTATGTTCTTAAGATGACTAGAGATGGGTGCATATGACCAGGACGTCTTCTGTGTCTCGTCCTGCTCTCCGCGTTCCACGACACTTGCAGAGACCACCTTCTTGATCTTCCATCGGTCTCGTCCGCACAATCCGCCAGCTTCACATGCTGGGATCGACATCTCCCTATCTCACCGAGGGTCGAGATCTGTCGGCTACCCTTAGCTAGCTTGCCCAGGGTGTGGCCACTGTCGCATGCAAACAGCTATGGGGAGCCACAGGTGAGAGCTGAGTGCCAGGTGGAGACGAAGGCTGTCAGGGAGGGGTCGTACCTCTGGTCGGGGGGGGACATGACGCGTCCTTTTCAGGGCGGTTTGTCCATCCTTTCACATGTATTAGTGTGCAGTGAAAAGTATTGTTCCTTGCGCGCTATGCAGACAAAGCATATCACTGTTACGACACGGAGTGATGTTTCTCTCTGCGTGATTTTTGGAATTCCCCAAAGGGATATAAAGAACAACACAGCACGGGAAACAGGCCCTTCGGCCCAACGAGCCCGCGCCGCCATTTTAACATTATGAGTGCCCTCCTCTACCCATGACCTTTGTCTACACCTACTGGGGAAGATTTCTACACCTATTGGGGAAGATTGGGGATATACCTTGCCTTCATAGAATCATAGAACCCTACAGTGCAGAAAGAGGCCCTTCGGCCCATCGAGTCTGCACCAAACACAATCCCACCCAGGCCCGACCCCCATATCCCTACATATTATCCCCACTAATCCCTCTAACCTACACATCCCAGGACACTAAGGGGCAATTTCTTAGCATGGCTAATCAACCTAACCCGCACATCTTTGGACTGTGGGAGGAAATCGGGGCACCCGGAGGAAACCCACACCTTGTAATCTTCAGTAGGCATGCGTGAGATGGTAGGAAGCTACTGATTTTGGTAAATCAAAGCCGGTTCTGTCACTCTCTGTCGTAAACAATTAAGAGATCTTTGACAACCTTATTGAAACAATTAACAAACGGAATAAAATCCCCAGCAGAATGCTGTTCCAGTTATACAACTCAATCAGGACAAATGAGATAAACCATTATGGAATATAGTCACTCTCAAAAGAGGGAATCTGTTGGAAATATGAACTTTCTTCCGATGCTTAGGTCTGGAATACTTTCTGAGTTGGTTTCTCGGATTTAGATGGTGATTTGGTGAAGCTGTGTTTATTAAAACTGCAGGATTCTGTATGAGAACCTCGCCCACTCTCTTCTCCCCAAGAGGTAGCAAGCCTATTCACACCGTTACTTTCCCTTGTCCGGGATTAAGTACCTGGAATTCCCTCACAGTATTCCCGCAATTTGAGTGGCTTGAGGCTGTCAACAACACTCCAACTTGAATTCAATTGGTTCTGTGTCTTTGAGAGCTTGTTTTAAACTCGTTGGTCCAATTCAAAAGCCTGTTTTGCTGTGCTGGGACTCTGGCTGCTGCTTTGGACACAAAAGTTGCAAAGTTGTCTTCTGCAGCCTGCTTTCTGCCGTTGAAAATCCCAAGCACAAAGACACAGGCTTTTTAAAGAGATAACGCTAGATTATTTCATTTGGTTTTCTTAGCATTTCTTTTCAATATTTACACTTGTCAAACACCACATTTTAACCTTATATATGCAACTTCATAGAAATGTAGAAGATAGGAGCGGGAAGAGGCTATTCGGCCCTTTGAGTCTGTTCCACCATTCATTACAATCATGGCTGATTGTCCAACTCAATAGCCTAATCCTGCTTTCTCCCCATAACCTTTGATTCCTTTCGCCCCAAGTGCTATATCCAGTTGCCTCTTGAATACATTCAATGTTTTGGCATCAACTACTTCCTGTGGTAATGAATTCCCCAGGCTCACCACTCTCTGGGTGAAGAAATGTCTCCTCACCTCCTCCCTAAATGGTCTACCCCGAATCCTCAAGACTGAGACCCCTGGTTCTGGACTCCCCCCAACCATCGGGAACATCCTCCCTGCACCTACCCAGACTAGCCCTCTTACAATTTTATAAGTCTTTATGAGATCCCCCCTCATTCGTCTGCATTCCAACAAAAACAATCCGAACCTCGTCAACCTCTCCTCAAACATCCCCGGAACTTAACACCGTTCATAGAGAAGGAAAGGAGGAGGGTGCAGAATGTAGTGTTACACTCATAGCTAGGGTGCGGAGAAATCATGAAAGTCACAGACACGCTACAGTGCAGAAGGAGGCCATTTGGCCCATCCTGTCTACACTGACAACAATCCCACCCAGGCCCCATCCCTGGAATCCCACACCTTTACCCTGCTAATCCCTCTAACCTACGCATCCCAGAGCACTAATGGGCAATTTACCATGGCCAATGCACCTGACCCGCACATCTTTGGACTGTGGGAGGAAACCGGAGCACCCCAGAGGAAACCCACGCAGACATGGGGAGAATGTGCAAACTCCACACAGTGACCCAAGCTGGGAATCAAACCCAAGTCTCTGGAGCTGTGAGGCAGCCGTGCTAACCATTAATATAAGGTAGGCCCGTTCAAAAGTCTGACAGCAGCAGGGAAGAAGCTGTTCTTGAGTCGGTTGGTACGTGACCTCAGACTTTTGTACCTTTTTCCCGACGGAAGAAGGTGGAAGAGAGAATGTCCGGGGTGCGTGGGGTCCTTAATGATGCTGGCTGCTTTTCCAAGGCAGCGGGAAGTGTAGACAGAGTCAATGGATGGGAGGCTGGTTTGCATGACGGACTGGGCTACATTCACTACCCGCGATATGGAACCCAGCTTGGGTTCCCTGGAATATCTGAGGCAGGGTTGTCCCCTCACCCCCCCATCCCACCATCTTTCCAGCCTATTGTTGGGAATACCTCCTTCTCTACAAAACTGCTAGGGGCGGCACAGTGGCACTGTAGTTAGCACTACTGCCTCAGAGCTCCAGGGACCAGGATTCCCAGCTAGGGCCCCTGTCTGTGCAGAGTCTGTGCATTCTCCCCATGTCTGCATGGGTTTCCTCTGGGTGCTCCAGTTTCCTCCCACAGTCTGGAAGATGTGCTGGTTAGGGTGCATTGGCCCGAACAGGAGTGTGGCAACTTCATTGCAGTGTTAATATAAGCCTTACTTGCGACACTAATAAATAAACTTTAACTTAAACGCTGACCGGTGTGTGTACACTCCCAAATTAACATTCCCTACTCCTGGAGACGTCTGCAATGGGAAATCCAGTCGGAATTCCAGAATAATGGATTTTGCCCTGCTGTTCCAAACAGAAAAATCCATAGCTCGAGTAGATTCAGTCCCAATATTTCCTCATTGGGTCTAATTTCCCAGTCTGGCACGGAGCCAGCTATTGTTCACAGCAATATTCCCTCCCCCATTATTCCGAGCTCCTTCCTCCAAGGCCGGAGGAGGTTCCCTTAATGCCAAACAGAATAGTCGGAACTGTCGTCCCTCCGGAACGCTCGCCAGAAGCCAAGCCGGCGGCTTAACATGACGGCGTGATGATAGGAATGTTTCTGGGAGGTTTTCGCTGGCTGTTCTCACACGGTAAAAAGTCTAACAACACCAGGTTTTAGTCCAACCTATTTATTTGATAATATTCTCACACGAACAGGGTGCGTTCGCTTGGACGGGCGATGGCTGGGTGGCGGGGGGGGGGGGGGGGGTAGAGAGGAAAAGGCAGGGGGAGTTTTCATTTGTGTAGCACCGTTTACATCCTCGGGGTGCCCCAAAGCATTTTGCGTCGGATCAGTCACTTTTGAAGCGTTTGTGCACAGCAAGATCCCAAGTGAGGCGTGGTTGTAGTCATGCGTGTGCCAAAATTGTTAGGTGAGTGTTGTGGGTGCCTCAAGAGAGCACCGTACGCTGCCCTTTCTTCAAAAAATTAATTTATACTATGTGGGGATCGGTGATTTAGACCAACATTTATTGCCCATCTCTAACTGCCCCTCGAGAAGGTGGTGGGGAGCCGCCTTCTTGAACCCGCTGCAGCCCCCGTGGTGTAGGTACACCCACAGCGCTGTCGGGGAGGGCGTTCCCGGATTTTGACAGCGCAGGAGCGGCCGATATATTTCCAAGCCAGGAGAGTGAGGGGAACGTTCAGGTGGTGGTGTTTCCGTGTATCTGCTGCCCTTGTCCTTCCAGAGATGGTGGGTTTGGAAGGTGATGCTGAAGGAGCCTCGGTGAGTCGCTGCAGTGTATCTTGTAGATGGTACACACGGCTGTCACTGAGCATCGGTGGTGGAGGGAGTGAATGTTTGTGGATGTGATGCTAATCAAGCGGGGCTGCTTTGTCCTGGATGGTGTCGAGCTTCTCGAGTGTTGTTGGAGCTGCTCCCATCCAGGCAAGTGGGGAGTATTCCATCACACTCCTGACTTGTACCTTGTAGATGGTGGACAGGCTCTGGGGAGTCAGGAGGTGAGTTACTCACCACAGGATCCCAGCCTGGTAGCCATGATATTTATATGGCCAGTCCGGTTCGGTTTGTGGTCAGTGGGAACCTCCGGGATGTTGATAGCGGGGGATTTAGTACGGTGATGCTATTGAATGTCAAAGGATGCACACTCACTCATTCACAGATTCACATAGTCACTCACTCTCAGACTCTGTCACTCACACACACACACACTCACACACATACACACACGCTCATTCACACTCAAACACACACACACTCACACAATCACTCAAACACACTCACACACACACACACTCACACACATACACACACACTCATTCACACTCAAACGCACACACACTCACACAATCACTCAAACACTCTCTCTCACACACACACACACACTCACACACATACACACACACTCATTCACACTCAAACGCACACACACTCACACAATCACTCAAACACTCTCTCTCACACACACATACACTCGCACTCATACAAACTTACTCGCACACTCTCACACAAACACGTACACACTCAAACTCATTCACACACACACACACACTTACACACACTCACGCACACACACATTTACACAGACACTCTCACACTCACTCTCACATACACATTCATACTACACAGACACACACTCACTCTCTCACATACACATTCATACTACACAGACACACTCTCTCTCACACTCACATTCATGCCACTCAGACGCACACACACACTGAAGCTAATTTTAACATTCCCGCTGTGAGCTCAGATTTTATACTTTATATGTCCTGTTTGTGATCAGAATTCCCCACTCACCTGACGCAGGGGCAAAGCCCCAAAAGCTAGTAGCTTGTGTTACCAAATAAACCTGTTGGACCTTAACCTGGTGTGAGACTTCCTACTGTGTTTCCCCCAGTCCAACGCCGGCATCTCCACATCACGGCAACTCAGATGGAGCCAGGCTCTGGGACTGAGCAACAACTCACAGCCACATCTCCTCTGTCTGTTAGTGAACATCCTACTGATAAATAAAGCCTCAGTGCTCCTTAACCCCGGGCCTTGGGTAATTGGGTTTGGAAAGAGACAGGCTGGCTTTGGAATGGAGTCTGACAGGAAGGCAGGGTCCTCTCCTCACAGTCTGTCTCAGTGGAAGCTCTGCGATCTGAATCAGAGGGCACAAGGCACCAAAATAACTTTCCAAGGCAGTTTCGGATCCTGCTTTCCGGGTGACTTTGTCAGAATTCCCAGCACAGGCAGGATCACTAACGTAATCAGCTTCTGAAAAAAAAGACAAAGGAAGCTTCAGATTCAGAGAAACCTGCCCAATAAAGAGCACCAACGAAACACTCTGGAGATTTTTAACTCCAGGAAGTATGGCAGCTAAAGCAACATCCCAAAAACAGCAATGTCACAACGGCTAGACAACTGATCTTGATTTGATTTGATTTATGATAGTCACGTGTACTAATAAAAATGTTCAAACGTAGCAAAGAATAATTCTTAGCAGCTAAGGGTGCCACAGTGTTTAGCACTGCTGCCTCACAGGGTCACGGACCAGGGTTCGATTCCCGGCTCAGGTCACTGTGTGTGTGGAGTCTGCACGTTCTCCCCGTGTCTGCATGGGTTTCCTCCCGTTGCGCCGGTTTCCTCCCACAGTCCGAAAGACATGCTGGTAAGGTGGATTAGCCATGCTAAATTGCCCCTTAGTGTCCAAAGATGTGCAGGTTAGGTGGATTAGCCATGCTAAATTGCCCCTTAGTGTCCAAAGATGTGCAGGTTAGGTGGATTGGCCGTGCTAAATTGTCCCTTAGTGTCCAAAGATGTGCAGGTTAGGTGGATTGGCCATGCTAAATTGCCCCTTAGTGTCGGGGGGGGCAGTTATCAGGGTTAATTTGTGGGGTTATGGGGACAGAATCTGGCTCTGATTGTTGATGGGCCGAATGGTCTCTTTGTATTCTGGAGTGCTCTGGGGAGGTTGTGAAAGGCGCTATATAAATTCCTTTCTTTCGGGACAGGTGTGGACTGGCATTCTCAGCCTTCATCAGCTTCACTGGGCATTCCTGCCAAGCACATTGGCACGGAGCGGCTGTGGGCAGCAACATGGAAAATGATTAATTCTTCATCCTTCTGAATGTTGGCTCCAGTGTTGGGCAGATAGCAATTGGGTTCCTCCTCTGCGAGATCCAGCACAGGGCAGACGGCCCATATGTGCTCTCTGGCTTTCCAAATCAAATCCATTCTCGCAGTAAAATTTCCCCTGGGAAGGGTCATGTTGTCATTAGAATTATTTATAGTCAAGAAAACAGGCAGCTCCATTGGCAACTCTTCAATCCAAGGGTCCATCTGGACACGGAGACCATGAGGAAGCCACTGTTTAATGAGGCAGTTGCTCTTCAGAATGTCCCTTCAAAGCCAGTGCTCCCTCATTAGGGCCCTCGTTAATGAGGTTCCTCGTGGCAACCCTCGTAAACAAGGGAACATTTCCAGCACAGCCTCCTAATGAGAGAGCTTTGTTACCGGGAGCCCTCACCTCGATCGCGGTTCAGTTACTTTTTTTTAACACACCGTGAATGTAAAGGTTTTTGTTTGAAGTGGCCAGATTTTAGATCCAGCGAATATTTCTGAATCCGTACCGCTCCCATACCATTTGCCGTGGCTAATCGACCCAACCTACACATCTTTGGAGGGCGGCCCAGTGGGTTAGCACTGCTGCTTTACAGCTCCGGGGTCCTGGGTTCGATTCCTGCCTCGGGTCACTGTCTGTGTGGAGTCTGCACATTCTCCTCGTGTCTGTGTGGGTTTCCTCCCACAGTCCAAAGATGTGCGGGTTAGGTTGATTGGCCAGGCTAAGGAATTGCCCCTTAGTGTCCAGGGATGCTTAGGTTAGAGGGATTAGTGGGTATAATATAGGGGTAGGGCCTGGGTGGGATTGTGTTCGGTGCAGACTCGATGGGCCGAAGGGCCTCTTTCTGCACTGTAGGGTTTCTATGACTACGCACCAGCCGGGGCCTAACCCGCGATAAAGTTTCGACCCGACTTTCATTCAGTACTTTAGGCCTCCGTTTACCAGGCCAAGCCTCTCCGCAAAATTTACACCTGAACCCTGCAGAAATTCGCTCTTTTTGTTGGTTATGTCATTCCCTCGCTGCTTTTATTCGTATTTTGTGCTTCTTTGCGGCGTTGTCATCTGTAAATAAAGATCGCAAAAGAAACAAGAGATTTAGTTGAATCTTCGTTGAGGCCTAGTGGCTAGGCCGTGGGTGGCCAACGAGAACATTCCTGTCTTGCTACTCCCACCACCAGACATTCACTTCCTGAAGGAGGTACCCACCACACATGGGCTGAAGTTTACCCCGGTACTAAATGGTTAGAATTGCAACATTCCTGTTTGTTCTGGGTTGCAAAGCCGTTAAAGGCACTTAAAGGGACCAGTGCCCGGGCCTGGGAGAAAGAATGAGGCGGCATCCTGTTCCCAGGCAAACTCCCCACCGCGTCCAAAATTAGCTGACGAATCCTGCCCCGGAGGTCAGATTCCAGTCTGGAGTTTGTTAGCAGCAAGGGCCGTAGTTTTCCAGGGGTTCAAGCTGCCAGCAAGGTCGGAGAATTTGGCGCTCGTTCACCGGAGTGGGACTGGGGGAATCGCGCCAACGTGAGCTGCCGGAAAATTCCAACCCAAGCCTTCACTGTTAGCCGTGTACACAATCACAACAGAGCTGACCCCATTCTAACCCAACTATGTTCATCTCCAAACTGACCCTGCTTCGGGGTCAATGTGTCTTCTTAGTTATAAGGGTGATGCTGTCCTCAGTCCCACATTAACCCTTCATAGAATCCATAGATCCACACAGGGCAGAGAGGGGTCGTTTCCCCATCGAGTCAGCACTGACTCTCTGAAAGAACATCCCACCCACTCCCTCCTTCACCCATAACCCATAACCCTGCATATTTAGCATGACTAATGTCCCTAACCTACTCATCTTTGGACAGTAAGGAGCAAGTTAGCATGGCCAATCCACCTAACCTACACATCCTGGGATACTAAGGGGCAATTTAGCATGGCTAATCCATCTAACCCACACATCTTTGGATACTAAGGGGCAATTTATCATGGCCAATCCACCTAACCTACGCATCTTTGGGCACTAAGGGGCAATTTAGCATGGCCAATCCACCTAACCTGCACATCTTTGGGCACTAAGGGACAATTTAGCATGGCCAATCCACCTAACCTACGCATCTTTGGACACTAAGGGACAATTTAGCATGGCCAATCCACCTAACCTGCACATCTTTGGACACTAAGGGGCAATTTAGCATGGCCAATCCACCTAACCTACGCATCTTTGGACACTAAGGGACAATTTAGCATGGCCAATCCACCTAACCTACGCATCTTTGGACACTAAGGGGCAATTTAGCATGGCCAATCCAACTAACCTGCACATCTTTGGACACTAAGGGACAATTTAGCATGGCCAATCCACCTAACCTGCACATCTTTGGACACTAAGGGACAATTTAGCATGGCCAATCCACCTAACCTGCACATCTTTGGGCACTAAGGGGCAATTTAGCATGGCCAATCCATCTAACCTACGCATCTTTGGGCACTAAGGGGCAATTTAGCATGGCCAATCCACCTAACCTATGCATCTTTGGACACTAAGGGGCAATTTAGCATGGCCAATCCACCTAACCTACATATCTTAGGACACTAAGGGGCAATTTAGCATGACCAATCCACCTAACCTGCACATCTTAGGACACTAAGGGGCAATTTAGCATGGCCAATCCACCTAACCTGCTCGTCTTTGGACACTAAGGGGCAATTTAGCATGGCCAATCCACCTAACCTGCTCGTCTTTGGACACTAAGGGGCAATTTAGCATGGCCAATCCACCTAACCTGCTCGTCTTTGGACACTAAGGGGCAATTTAGCATGGCCAATCCACCTAACCTGCACATCTTTGGACACTAAGGGGCAATTTAGCATGGCCAGTCCACCTAACCTGGACATCTTTGAACAGTAAGAGATGAATAAGCATGGCCAACCCACCTAAATAGACCCTTTTGCCACAGTTCTCCAGAGCCAGTAAGTTCACTTTTTTTATTCATTGAGGGGATATGGGCCTCTCTGGCTGGGCCAGCATTTGTTGCCCAAGTCTAATTGCCCTTGAACTGAGTGTCTTGCCACATATTTTCAGAGGGGCAGTTAAGAGTCACCTACATTGCTGTAGATCTGGAGTAACATTCATGCCAGACTGAGTAAGGATGGCAGATTTCCTTCCGGGAAACACATCAGCGATCCAGATGGGTTTTTCTGACAATTGACAATGGTTTCATGGTCATCAGTAGACTTTTAATTCCTGATGTTTATTATTATTGAATTCAAATTCCACCATCTGCCGCGACAGGATTCGAACCCGGGTCCCCACAACATTAGCTGAGTTGTTGGATTAATCGAGTTAAGATTTACCGCAACGGGAAAGGAAAGGAACAGAATTAAACTCTCAAGAAGCTGAGAATTACTTTGCGAATGGAATTGTGCCTTAAGGGATATTATAGGCGGAATTCTACCGGCATGTCCACCCAAGGTTCGTACAATCCCGTCTGAGGCCAATGGAAAATGCTGTTCTCCGAGGCGAGCCTGTGCCCGGAATTGGGGCCTACGTGCCGGTAAAATTCTGGCCTGTGATGCGTTCTTGTGAAGTGGGCTTTTCAGCTGCATTAGAAGTAAAAAAATACGAGGTCTGTTCAGTAATTTAATCGTGTGAGCTAACAACAGCAGCAGTGTGCTGTCAATAGTGTTTTTAAGTTTATTAGTGCTACAAGTAAGGCTTACATTAACACCGCAATGAAGTTACTGTGAAAATCCCCTAGTTGCCACACTCCTGTTCGGGAACACTGAGGGAGAATTTAGCAAGGCCAATGTACCCTAACCAGCACGTGTTTTGGACTGTGGGAGGAAACAGGAGCATCCGGAGGAAACCCACGCAGACACGAGGAGAATGTGCAGACTCTGCACTGACAGTGACTCGAGGCTGGAATCGAACCTGAGTCCCTGATGCTGCGAGGCAGCAGTGCTAAACACTGTGCCACCCTTTATCTTACAGTAAAGGTGAAATCTTATCATGGCATTGCGTTAGTCATCAACAAGAAACCTGATTTTTTTTACCATTTATCAGAGATGGTAACACCTTGAAAATGGGTTATCTGCAAATTAGTTGCCACATTTCCTCTATGGTGCCTGACCGCACACTTCAAAGGAAGTTTCTTACTTGTAATGCACTTTGAGTCACCTGGTGGCCACGAATATCGCTATTTAAGGGCAAGTCTTAACTTGTTTGTCTTTACAGGCCCAGATTTTAACAGATAACGTCGATCGAGAGAAACTCATATTCGCTGATTGGAGAGAGTAGTGTCAGGGGAAATGGATTGAAGAGATTTGAAACAGACCTTTCAGGAACTAAGATAAACACCAAAAAAAAACTACTCTGGCAAAGGGTCATCGAGATGGAAATGTTGGCTCTGTTCTCGCTCCACAGAGCTGCTGAGATCTTCCAGCATTTTTCTGTTTATCCTTTCACGAATTAAGTTAGCAAACGCCCCCCCAGACAAAATGTGGCAGAAACTTGGAACTCTTTTTCTTAAATGCTTCTACAGTTTTGGGTGTCCCTAGCCAGGCCCATCCCTAATTGCCCCAGGAGAAGGCGGTAGTGAGCCACCTTCTTGGGCCGCTGCGGTCCCACAGTGGTGTAGGTACACACCCAGTGCTGTTAGGGAACGTGCCACGTAAACAAAAGGTGGCAGGTGTGCTTGATCTTATGTTTATTTTAAATCGTAAGAATCGTGAGAACTAGGAGCAGGAGTAGGCAAATCAGTCCCTCCAGCCTGCTCTGCCATTTAACATGGACGGCACATGGTTCTACTGTATCATCCTTGCGCACTCCATCACTCAAACCAGCCTCTCACCCAATGACAGAATTGATATTAGGTCAGCACAGTGGCACAGTGCTTGGCACTACTGCCCCAGGGGTCGGTGCTGGGGCCTCAGCTATTTACCATTTATATAGATGATCTGGAGGAGGGAACCGAGTGTAGGGTGTCGAAATTTGCTGATGACACCAAGATTGGGGGAAAGGCAAATTGTGCGGAGGGTGTGGAGAGTCTGCAGAAGGATCTAGATAGGCTGGGCGAATGGGCCAGGAAATGGCAAATGGAATTTAATGTTGGCAAGTGTGAGGTGGTCCACTTTGGTAGGAAGAATGGTAGGAAGGACTATTACTTGCGTGGCGAAAAACTGCAGCAGGCGACGGTGCAGAGGGACCTCGGGGTCCTTGTGCATGAGTCGCAAAAACCCAGCCTGCAGGTGCAGCAGGTGGTCAGGAAGGCGAATGGGATGCTGGCCTTCATAGCGAGGGGGATTGAATATAAAAGTAGGGAGGTCTTGCTGCAGCTGTATAGGGCATTGGTGAGGCCGCAGCTGGAGTACTGTGTGCAGTTTTGGGCGCCGCACCTGCGCAAGGATATTTTGGCCTTGGAGGGAGTGCAGAGGAGGTTTACTAGGCTGATACCGGAGTTGAGGGGGTTGAGCTATGAGGAGAGGCTGAATAAACTAGGCTTGTACTCGTTAGAGTTTAGAAGAATGAGGGGAGATCTCATTGAAACGTATAAGATGATGAATGGGATGGATAGGATAGAGGTGGAGAGACTCTTCCCGCTCAAAAAAGACAGTAGGACTAGGGGGCACAGCCTCAAGATAAAGGGGGGGCGGTTTAGAACGGAGTTGAGGAGGAACTTCTTCACTCAAAGGGTGGTGAATCTCTGGAATTCTCTGCCCGTTGACGTGGTGGAGGCTGCCTCGCTAAATATTTTTAAGACGCGGGTTGATGGGTTTTTGATAAGAGAGGGGATTAAGGGTTATGGGGAGAGGGCGGGAAAGTGGAACTGAGCCACGACAGATCAGCCATGATCTTATTGAATGGCGGGGCAGGCTCGAAGGGCTAGATGGCCTACTCCTGCTCCTATTTCTTATGTTCTTATGTTCTTATGTTCTTATAGTACCAGGGACACGGGTTCAATTCCCAGCTCAGGTCTGTGCGGAGTCTGCGCATTCTCCCCATGTCTGCGTGGGTTTTCTCCGGGTGCTCTGGGTTTCCTCCCACAGTCCGAAAGACGTGCTGGTTAGGGTGCATTGGCAGTGCTAAATTCTCCCTCGGTGTACCCGAACAGGAGTGTGGCAACTAGGGGATTTTCACAGTAACTTCATTGCAGTGTTAATATAAGCCTACTTGTGACAAGCACATAAACTTGATATCCTTATTCCTGTTTGACGTATTGCATTCATTTGAGTAAAAGATATATATTTGGAATTGATTTATCCGAGTATCAGCTGATCTCCTGGTTGGAGTAACTCCAAACAGCAGCAGTAGTGAAAGGTGACAAGTCAGGTTAGATCAACACTGCAATGAAGTTACTGTGAAATTCCCCCAGTCGCCACACTCTGGCTCCTGTTTGGGTCAATGCACCCTAACCAGCCCATCTTTCAGACTGTGGGAGGAAACCAGAGCACCCGAAGGAAACCCACACAGACACGGGGAGAATGTGCAGACTCCGCACAGACAGCAACCCGAGCCGGGAATCGAACCTGGGTCCCTGGCGCTGTGAGGCAGCAGCGCTAACCACTGTGCCACCGTGCTGCCCCACCTCTTCTCTAATTCTTACAAACTCCAGGGTGTACGAGGCATAACCTCTCTTCGTAAGACAAGCTCCTCTTCTCTGGAATGAACACAGTGAACAGTACCTGAGATCGGTAAATTTCTGTTACCCATGGGGGCTTCTAATCTGCGCTTTCACAGAATTGTGGGCGAGGTTGATGCCATCTGTGCCGGTTCCCCATCGTTAACTACAGGCCCACGGGGGTTTGGAGAGGGACTGAATGGCCTCCCTCTGTTTCTATACTGCCCTGTGGCGGGTTAACTGCCACCTGGACCCCTTGGCTGAGCTTTAATAAGGTTCCCTAACCTTGCCCCTGCCCCACCCTGCATTGAATAGAATAAAGTGACGTTAAGTGACATTAGATAACTTATATCGTTGTACTATGTATAATGTACCAGATGTATCATATCGTAAAGTTATATGAATCGGCCTTCTTATTCGTTTATTTTTCATTTTCTTTACTTTAAGAAGCTTCCGTGTTTTGTCTTTGGTTTACAGAAGCATCAATAACAGCATGTAAACCAACAGATCCAAACATGTCTGATTCAATGTGTCAGCTGGCTAAGTTTCTCATCGCTCACTGTTCAGCGCAAATAGATTTTGATCTTCTTCAGTGCCGAAAATGAACAGTTAGCGATCACTAAGGACAGATAAGCTCTCAAGCAAATCTATGTATTAGGCTTCACCTCGTGCAGTCCATCTCCTGCCAGAGCTCGATACATCCCAGTGACAGTGATGTATTGTCCTTGACGAGCTCTTCCACAAAGGCCAAGTCAAAATCGTCCGGATAAACTTGTACGAGGGTATTCGCGGCCTTTTTAACTGCGTCGACATCAATATTGCAAAGACGAGCAAGAAATCTAAGTTGGTCGGACACTGATCTGTATGCTCCAGTGCGTTTTGTAAGATCTGCTGATAATTTGTCTAAGATCGATAATCTTGAAACTCTGGCGAGATGAAGAATCTGCTGCCTGTGCTTTGCAGTCATATCTTGTTGTGAAAATTTATTTGCCCTTAAAAGAGATAAACCAATTTTTCTTATGCTTCCGGGCCCCTAGCTTAAGCCTACTCAGCGTAATGGTTAATCCGCCACAGTCTATCGGTGGATCTGATGGGCGTTTTCTTTCTGCGAATTGAGTCGATGTTCATAGCGCCCGGTATGACGGGGAACAGCTGCCCTCCAGCGGAATTCTGCCTCGAGGATGGTCAACAGCAAGTCTGTCAAAGACAGCATGAGCGACACGGCGGCACAGTGGTTAGCACAGCTGCCTCGCCACACCAGAGATTAGGGTTCGATTCCAGCCTCGGGTCACAGTCAGTGTGAATTCTGCACATTCTCCCCATGTCTACGTGGGTTTCCTCTGGGTGCTCCGGTTTCCTCCCCCACTCCAAAGATGTACGGGTTAGGGTGCATTGGCCATGCTAAATTGCCCCTTAGTATCTAAAGATGTGCAGTTAGGTGGATTGGCCATGCTAAATTGTCTCAAGGTGTGTAGGTTAGGTGGATAAGAAATGGTAAATTGCCCTTAGTGTTCGGGGGATTAGCAAGATAAAAAAACATAAGGTTATGGGAAGAGGGCCTGGTTGGGTGCAGGCTCGATGGGCTGAATGGCCTTGTTCTACACTGTAGGGATTCTATGAGAGGCAATGTGCAAAGGGTGACTCATACTGCTCCAAGCTCACACATGGTGGAGGTGGCTTCGCTGTCCTATTTATAGAAGGGATTTCCCGTCCGTGAAATCCCCATAGGAAATTGTCAAAGCAAATATAGCAGAACGAAGATAGGTGCCAGAGTGCGAGAGGCTGCTTTCTTATCCTGCCCTCCCCCCCAACTACCCCCTGTCCGTCTTTGCGCTGAGAATTCGACATCCTGCTCAGCTGGACTCGTGGACAATGGACCCGGCTCTGCAGGTGTGGACCAGGGTTAAAATTAGCACATCCCCTGACAAGGGTGTCTGCAGGTGACAGAGAGAGAGAGAGAGAGACCTCACCGATGTCCGTTTGACCTGCTCCGACCTCTGTTTTGTTTTTGCCCCCCTGCCCTGTGGATAGAGTGAACTCTGCATCCAGTGGCGACCCTGAGATCAGGAAGGAGAGAGGACAGTTGTGTACAGTTCTGGTCACCTAGTTACAGGGAGGATGTAAATAAGGTTGAAAGAGTGCAGAGAAGGTTCACAAGGATGTTGCCGGGACTCGAGAAGCTGAGTTACAGTGAGAGATTGAATAGGTTAGGACTTTATTCCCTGGAGAATGAGGGGAGATTTGATAGAGGTGTATAAGATTTTGATGGGTATCGATAGAGTGAATGCAAGCAGGCTTTTTCCACTGAGGCTAGGGGAGAAAAAAAACCAGAGGGAATGGATTAAGGGTGAAGGGAGAAACGTTTAAAGGGAATATTAGGGGGGGATTCTTCACGCAGAGAGTGGTGGGAGTGTGGAATGAGCTGCCGGATAAATGCGGGGTCACTTTTAACGTTTAAGAAAAACTTGGACGGTTTCATGGGTGAGAGGGGTGTGGAGGGATATGGTCCCAGTGCAGGTCAGTGGGAATAGACAGAAAAATGGTTCAGCACAGACCAGAAGGGCCAAAAGGCCTGTGTCTGAGCTGTAATTTTCTACGGAGACTCTGCCCAGGGAGGGCTGTGAAGGCTCACCAGCCTGCCCCCTGGGACGGCAGTATAGTAGCGTCGACCAGGCTGGAATGACAGGGGATCTTGTTGGAATGTACAGAATTCTGACAGGACTGGACGGACTGGACACAGGGATGTTGTTTTCTCCGGCTGGAAGGATCTAGAACACTGTCTCAGGATACAGGGAGGCCACTTAGGCCTGAGATGAGGAGAAGTTTCTTCGCTGGTGAACCCTTGAAATTCCCGACCGCAGGAATCCCTACAGTGCAGAAGGAAGCTGTTCGGCCCATCGAGTCTGCACCGACAACCAGCCCACCCTGGCCCTGTCCCCGTAACCCCACACATTTACCCTGCCAATTCACCTGATATCCCCCTAACATTAAGGAGCAATTTAGTACGGCCAATCAACCTAACCCACACGTTTCTGGGAGGAGACAGGAGCACCCGGAGGAAACCCACGCAGACATGGGGGGGATGTGCAAACTCCTCACAGGCAGTGACCCCCGAGCCGGGAATCGAACCTGAGTTCCTGGTGCTGTGAGGCAGCAGTGCTAACCACAATGCTGCCATGACACAGTGGTTAGGACTGCTGTTCCTTGCATACAGGGGTGTATGGTATTTACCTAGGGAATCAGCCATGATCATATTGAATGGCATTTGATGGGCCGAATGGCCTCCTCCTGCCCCTATTATTTGCGCTTCTCATCCTGTAGCAGCATCGCGATCCATTTCCTCTTGGCCAATGACCGTTCCTCTTGCTTTTGGCGGGCCTGGAATGGCCAGCTACTTTCCAGCAGTCAGACAGGGAGCTACCTGTGCTCCGAGAAGGTGAGTGTTTGCTTGACGTTCAACCATGGAAACCCTCACAGTTACATAGTTCGCACGGCCAGTCCACCGAACCTGCACAACTTTCGGACTGTCGGAGGAAACCAGAGGAAACCCACGCAGACATGGAGAGAACGTGCAGACTCCGCACAGACAGTGACCCGAGCTGGGAATCGAACCGGGCTCCCTGGCACTGTGAGGCAACAGTGCTAACCACTACAGTGCTAAACTACACATTTACAATAACCTTCTGGGGCAGCACGGTGGCACAGTGGTTCGCACTGCTGCCTCACAGCGCCAGGGAGCTGGGTTCGATTCCCGGCATTGGGTCACCGTCTGTGTGGAATCTGCACATTCTCCCCGTGTCTGCGTGGGTTTCCTCCCAGAGCCTGAAAGCTGTGTGAATTAGGTTGGTTGTACATGTTAAATTTCTCCTTAGTGTCAGGGGGATTAGCTAGGGTACATGTGAGGGGTTGGGGGGATAGGATCTGAGTAGGATTGTTGTCAGTACTGGCTTGATGGACTGAGTGGCCTCCTTCTGAACTGTAGACTCTGTGATTCTCAGAGGCGATAGGTCATGGGCAATAAATCCAGATGCCAAGATCCCATGAATTCTGTTTTAATTTTGTGTCAGATTTGTTTCGAGAAGTTCCAGAGAGCTGTGACCATATGTTTTATTAAAAAGAGGAATCATTCCATCTTCACACGCACGGTGGCCGATTCCAAAGCAATACCCCCACTGGAAGATCCCACGAGATGCAAGGTTCTTCCTCCATCGCCCACAGATTCCCTCGAGAGAAGTCAGCTGACAACCCCCGATAGGAAAATGTTTTGTAATTGCGAAGAGTGTGCTTCGGGGAGAGCCATGTTCAGTTTTTATTTCCAATCATACCTGAAAGGTGGATTGGCCATTTCTAAATTGCCCCTTAGTGTCCCAAGACGTGTAGGTTAGGTGGATTGGCCGTGCTAAATTGCCCCTTAGTGTCCAAAGATGTGCAGGTTAGGTGGATTGGCCATGCTAAATTGTCCCTTAGTGTCCAAAGATGTGCAGGTTAGGTGGATTGGCCATGCTAAATTGTCCCTTAGTGTCCAAAGATGTGCAGGTTAGGTGGATTGGCCATGCTAAATTGTCCCTTAGTGTCCAAAGATGTGCAGGTTAGGTGGATTGGCCATGCTAAATTGTCCCTTAGTGTCCAAAGATGTGCAGGTTAGGTGGATTGGCCATGCTAAATTGTCCCTTAGTGTCCAAAGATGTGCAGGTTAGGTGGATTGGCCATGCTAAATTGCCCCTTAGTGTCCAAAGATGTGCAGGTTAGGTGGATTGGCCATGCTAAATTGTCCCTTAGTGTCCAAAGATGTGCAGGTTAGGTGGATTGGCCGTGCTAAATTGTCCCTTAGTGTCCAAAGATGTGCAGGTTAGGTGGATTGGCCATGCTAAATTGTCCCTTAGTGTCCAAAGATGTGCAGGTTAGGTGGATTGGCCGTGCTAAATTGTCCCTTAGTGTCCAAAGATGTGCAGGTTAAGTGGATTGGCCAGGCTAAATTGTCCCTTAGTGTCCAAAGATGTGCAGGTTAGGTGGATTGGCCATGCTAAATTGTCCCTTAGTGTCCAAAGATGTGCAGGTTAGGTTGATTGGCCATGCTAAATTGTCCCTTAGTGTCCAAAGATGTGCAGGTTAGGTTGATTGGCCATGCTAAATTGTCCCTTAGTGTCCAAAGATGTGCAGGTTAGGTTGATTGGCCATGCTAAATTGTCCCTTAGTGTCCAAAGATGTGTAGGTTAGGTGGATTGGCCATGCTAAATTGTCCCTTAGTGTCCAAAGATGTGCAGGTTAGGTGGATTGGCCATGCTAAATTGTCCCTTAGTGTCCAAAGA